>NW_006198412.1:2667346-2699732 GCF_000334495.1 Tupaia belangeri chinensis | reverse complement strand
AGGGGATTGCGGCGTGACCATCCCCCCTGGGGAGTGATTTCTCGCTTTCTGTCTCTCTGTCTCTCTCTGTCTGTCTGGCGAGCGCATGTGCCCTATAGCAAAAACCTCTCAAAAAAAAAAAAAAAAGTTCTTTCCTGAGAATGGCTTTGAAAGTTGATGTTGCTTTCATCTTTGGGGCCTCAAGTCCTGGTCTCAAGGTCCAGCGTAGAGACAGTAGTGACTCCCTGGCTCTTTTCCTGACCTCTGAGAGGGCTGCACCCCTAGGCTGGTTTTATCTGCCAAGAAGTGGGGGACTAAAGGACTGGGTTTGCAGCAGCCACCCCAGGGAGAGATGAAGAGGGAAAGATGGAGAAAGACCTAGAATTTCTGAATCTCACTGGCCTGGTCCCTGAGCCAGGGTGGGGTGGGATAGAGAGAGAACAGCCATTCCACACTCTGCAGAGCCCAGATGGTGGGTCCGTGAGAACCATTTAATTGTACACAGAGAGAGGACATCTCACTTTGGCAGAGGACTCATGCTAATCAGAAGCAGCCCCTAGTCTTTCCTCCCTTCTACTCTCCCTCCTTCTGCAAACTGAGCTCGATGGGCATAAGAAGAGGTTCCAGGGCTTTGATCCCTAGCCACAGTGACCAGACTCAAGTATGGAACATTCAGAAACAACTCAGGGAATTTTTTGATCGGGGAGGGGGGGTGATGGGAAGAGAATTTCCCTCATAAGCCTACCTTAGCCAGGCCCCTCCCATGAACTATCATCTTGCCCAGCTTGCCCTTCTCCACCTAGAACACTTTCTTTGTGCCAGAAAGCCTCGTGGTGGAAATGGGGAGGGGGGGGAGGCAAGATGGAGTGAGACAGCTTGAGGTTTAGGAGGTAAACAGATTAGGGTGCCAGTGTAATAATTTAAGACGCCACCATTTTATAGAGTACCTCTAGCATGTCTTAGCTACACAACCTTGGGAAAGTCAAATCGCCCTTATGAGCCATACGTAGTTTCCTCCTCTACAAAATGAAGAGGAAGAGTATGTTATGCAAGAGTATTGGATGCCTAGTGCTCATTCAGGGATCCACAAGCGGCAGTTCTTGTCTCTCCCACACTGAGAGGACACTAGGACCAAAGATTAGGCTCAGACTTCTAGTCTTTCTCTACCCAAAGTTGTCATCATTTTATATAGAGATTGTCTGTCATCCTTTTCATTATCTGGTTCTTGTTTTCTTTTGACTATCAACCCTAGTAGTCTTATTCCTGTGATTTTTTATTGTAAAACCTTTAAAACCCATTTTGCATTAACCACTGGGTATAAGACAATAATGTGTGTATGTAACGTATTTATGAAATATATAATATACGCAAGCACCATGCAGTATGCTCACACATACACAGAGTAATACTGAAATTTCACTGGGACAGTTGATTGCAAGGCCAAGTCGAAATCACAGTGGATTTTGAAATACCAGGTGGGCTTCTGAAACATGTTACATGTAAAGTGTCAGCTTAAATAGAGAATCATATTTGAATTTTTTGTTTGTTTGTTTTTGGACATTCAGCAACTGACAGGTGTTTTCAGAAGTCTCTGGTTTTGTCCCTGGGACTCTGTTACTCTGGGACTCCCCCCTCCCTCCATTCCTCAGAAAGGAAATCTCTGCAGAGCCCTCTCCCCTCCTCCTTCAGCATGGTGGGTACTCAATGTATGGTCTCCATCCATCCCCGGGGCATCACTAGCCACATTTCCTCAGGCCAAGAGGAGCTTTGCGGGCTAAACTGGTAGGAGTAGGGTGGGAAGAATATATCCTCTCATCTTTCTTCGACCCAGCCACATTCCTTCTCTTTTAAAGTATCCCCACCCTTAGATCCTGTGATGGGGATTTAAGTACACTCCAGAGGTGCAACCTTCAACATCAGTCTACCAGAGCCAGAGAGTAACTGGGGGCACATCGGACCATCCAGACTGGCCCTGGAGTCACAGGAGCTAGGTTCTTTCTCCTCCCCAGCTTCACAAGTTAAGTGTGCGCTGTTTCCTCAACTCTCAAAGAGGACTCCAGGCTCTCTGGGGAAATAGGGAATCGAGCATGCCACTAGGTGGCAGTACTCAGAAGGAAACCGTGCGGGAGCCTGTGGCAGCAAAAAGGGCTCTGAAGTACGTGGGCTTTGCCCAGCTGGTCCCCACACACTTCCTGAGCACCAGCACCTGGTCATCCTCTCCTGCCCTTCCCCTCCCTGCACCTCTGCTGCAGCCATCAGAATAGGCGCACACCCTTCCTCCTCCCTCTCCATGCAAATCCCTGCATATCTTTTAGGACTCACCCACAATAGGTCTCTTGTGAGGCTTTACCTGACAAATACTCTCCCCTACTTCTCAGACAAAGTTGATCCTTGTCACCTTCATCTCCCTATCCTTGTTAATCCACACCCTGATCATGACTCTTCCCACCCTAGAGAGAGATCGTTTCCCTCTTGGTCGCCCTGTGAGGTCCTTGAGCCCAGAGACAAGTTTTCTTCACCTCTGTGTCCCTCATGCCCATTAGGAGACTGGTACTTGCTTTTCACATAAATTCATTAATGGATAGAGTTTGGAAAGACTAAATGAACCCCTTTATTTCTGATTTTGATCATTGCTACGGTTTGAATAATGATTTACCCCCCAAAGGTGTATGTTTTGGAATTTTGGCCCGTATGCAGTGATATTAGGAGGTGGCGAGACCTTTAGGAGTTGAAGCCTAGTAGGCAGTGACTGGATCAAGGAGACGTCATTCTTTAAATGGACTAGTGATGTCTTATGAGACCTACCATTGGCTAGGCCGATCAAAGGAAGAGTCCTTCCTCTAGCACCCCTTGTGAGAAAGTGCTAATTCTCAGGACAGCAGATTGGTATAAAAGGAAGATGGGAAGGCCTGGAGCTGATCCTTCTCCTACTTTGGCTCCCTTCCTTGGGTACCCAAGTGCTCTGTAAACATAGCTTTAAAAACACTACCTTGGGGCCCAGCAGGTGGTGTAGTGGTTAAGGTGTTGGACTCCCACATGGCCGACCCTGGTTTGAGTCCCAGACCCAGTGGCCTGAAAAATCACACCAAGCTCATGTGCGTGTATGCCCAAAATCCCAGGAAGAGAATAGAGGAAAAGGGATTGCAGTGTGGCCGTTCCCCCTGGGGGATGATTTCTCACTTTCCCTCTCTCTCTTGTACCCTATGGCAAAAACCTTTAAAAAGGTAAAAGAAAGGGGACCAGCAGCTGGGGTAATGGCTATGTCGCTGGACTCCCAGGTAGTCAACCGCAGTTCGAGTCCCAGACCCGGTGGCTTAAACTCACACTGGGCACATGTGCGTGTGTGCCCAAGATCCTGAGAGGAGAATAGAGGAGAAGGGATTGCAGCATGGCTACCCGCTGTGGGGGGATGATTTCTTGCTTTCTATCTCTCTGTCTCTCTGTCCATTTTTTATTTATTTTTTAAATAAAAAAAAAGTAAAAGAAAAAGGAAACACTACCTTGGTCATTACATCAGTTCCTCTTCCATTTATCACCGGGTCCCAGAAAAGCTGAATGACTGCAGGACTGAGTTTCCAGGGCAGGAACTATGCTCCCATCATCAGATAGCCTGGTGCACAGTACACATTCAATGGATGGTTCACTCATTCAATGAGAGGAGTTGGATAAAAATGATAGAGGGAAAAGCCAAACATTGCTTAAGAAGTTGGAGCCACTTCTCTCATGAGAAGATATCTAAGGAAATGGCCGGCCTGGAAATCATCTCTATCCTGAAGGACTTCTAAGTTACATCTCTGAGATCTCTAAACCAGAGAGGACTGGGTGAGGCTGCAAGGTCAAGAGCCTCTATTTCAGAACCAGACGATTCAATCCATGATGTTGCTTCAATTCATCTGATTGTCCCATTCAGCTAGTGTACTTCGATGCAAATACAGAAAAATCAATAAGTCACTATCACAATGAAGAATCTGAGATTTCAAAGGTACCATTGGCTAGGCTGATCAAAGGAAGAGTCCTTCCTCTAGCACCCCTGGCAAAGAGCTTATTCCTTCAAGGGGCAGCAAGGCCATCATAGAGGTCAGCCTCTACCTTCAACCTCCCCCTGTCTGAAGGTTCTTCCCCCTTCTTTACAAATGTGTTAAGGTCTCTCCATCTCTTTTTAAAAATCTTTTCAAATCTGCCCTTTCCTTCACAGCCAAGTCTATGGCAGACTGCGTCTGTCTTTACTTCCATACCTCTCCCTCCCTGCTCAGCTCCCTCCACTTCATGGACACCACTTCTGAGTAGGTTGAAATACCTCTGTATTACAAAGTTCAGTACTTGCACACCATTGGCATCTTACTTGAATCTCTTGTCTTTCTGGCTGTTTCATGATAACTCTCAGCTGGTTTGCTTTTCCTTCTTTGGCCCCTTCTTCTCAACTCCCTTTTTGGTTTTATCTTCTTTTGTTTTATCTTCTTTTCATTTTACTGCAACTTTCTTTCCTGGGCCAGCTCATCTACTCTTTAAATGCTAACATTATTCTTTATTTATCATTAGTGGTAAATATCATTATTTATCATCAATCCCCTGTATCCAAGTTACAGCAAAATCATGTCAATTGATTGTGCCCAGGAAAAATCAATGTCAACATCTCTGTGTCAAAGAAATACTAAAGTATTTCTAGGTTCTACTATGAGTTCTTTCAGATATCTTTCAGATTTCTCACATATTGCTTATTTTAATGGAATCTCCTTAACTGGTCACTTTCATGCACATTTCAAAACTCAGCTCAGCTCTCACCTCCACTAGGAACTTTTCCTGACCCTTCCCAATCTAGCTAAGGGCCTTGGCCAAGTTTTCCATTGCAACCCGTGCATAATTCTATCTTAGTAGTAGTGAAACCACACTGAAATTGCATACTTGATGGTATATCTGTGAGATTATCCTCTAGGACAAGAGCTTCAAAAAAAAAAGTATTTCTTAAAACTTGGAAGATGGTAAATGTTTGATAAAGCCTGGAATAAATTAATTCCACCATCAACACACCTACCATTTTCCCCCTTGTGAGTATAATTTGTGATTGTAGGATTTCATTTTGAAAGTCACCTCTATTTGGAATACTGTCTGATATGCACAGCTTTCCTGTCTGTTATGGTTATAACTTAGGAAATGACATAACCATTTTCTCCCAAAATTGCTCCCATTTTTAGAGCACCAGTCCTTCCTCTTTGATGGTGAAAATGAAGTCCAGTGATTCATCAACTTTGCTGATGCATTCACATTCCACACTATATAAATGCCAGTGAAGTGAGTTAAAAATTTATCGGGTGTTCTCTTTTAGCAAACTGAGATATCTAGCAAAGAATTTAGAGCACTTACCTCCCAATCATGTCTAATGTCTTAACTTCTGAACTAGCTTTTATATGTAGATGAGGAAAATTTCATCTATATCCATCTTCTGGTTAGACCATGTGTAATATATCCCCATAATGCCTTTTCTACTTCTCCCTCTCTGTACTGTATCATCAAATAAATGCTCCATGGCTATGTGAATAAGCCTCCTAACAAATTGCTTCTTTTCAGAATTGTCCTGGGGAGTGATCTTTTATATATATATATATATATATATATATAGAGAGAGAGAGAGAGAGAGAGAGAGAGAAGAGAATTGGCAACTAACAGACCTTACGGATTAACTTCATTATCACACTAATGAAAAAATATAGGAAGATAAAGTAATTGGCTAACCATGAGTAATATTGCGGGCCAGCAGATGGCATGGTGGATAAAGGCTCTGGATTCCTATAAGGCTGACCACGGTTCGAGTTCCAGACCTGGCAGCTTGCTTTCTTGCTTTCCCTTTGTCTCTCTCTCTCTGCCTCTCTTTGGTCAAATTAAGAAAAATAATAATAACAATAGTAATAACAAATGGAATTAAATAAATAAATCATTAATTCTTAGGAAAAAGCATGAGTAATATTAACCGCTAAATATTTACTATATGCTACTATATGCATTTTTACATATATTATCTTATCTAATTCTCATGATAACCCTATAGAGGAAGTATTATTAGTATTCCTAGAGCAGCCACACCCAAAACAGTGAGGAAAATGAGGAAAATGAAGATTGGAGAGATGAATTCATGTGCCCAAAGTCACACAACTAGTAAGATGCAAAGCAGGATTCCAGCTGAGGCAATTGGACTTAAGACCCATTTTATTTAACCACTAAGTTCTACCACCTAATACTGTAAGGCTACTTATTTTCCCATCAGCTTAAAATGTATGTTATCTTCATTACTGATTGTTTTTCATTGGAAAGAGGTAGAAAATGCTGACCAAACAGTTAACAGTTAATGGACTTAATCGTTCATAAAAAAAAGTCTCCAGTGTACAAATGAGCACCTATTTCAAATATTAATACTTTTTATGTAATTCAAATTATCTGTACTGTGAGCACAGGTTTTCATATATTGACGTTCTTAGAACAAGACCCACCTGTTTTTGGAAATTAGCAGTCCAAAGATAGGAAGCACTATTTGTAATTAAGTGGAAAATTCCCTCATGGTTGTGAAGTTAAATTAATAAGGGACTGATTAAGGAAAGTAAAGAGAGTACTATTAGACCTTTTAGTGCAAACCCTTTGTTTGCCCAAGCCAAACAGTTGCCATTCCTGAACAGAAGTCAAACACCTGTTGCTTCAGAAAGGAAAATTTCAGACCTAGAATTTATAACCATTGCTGATAAGGGTTGACCATGAAAAGCTTCCAAAAATTGACATCTGGACCCAAAAGTTTATCTTGCCCTCTGTTTATTTTCCTTATCTGTATGTGTGCCTTAACTGGAAACACATCTTGTGACTCCAGTTCAAGCTCTTCATTTCTGGAAGAGCACTGGTTTGGGTGGGCTGCTCTAGACAAGCAGCGAGGCTCCCCGTGGCCTGGTAAGCCCTGGCTCTATTGGGAAGTAAGAGCAGGGAGGCTATTCTGGTCTGGCCAAGGGCCCTGACAGTTGGATTCTATGGACTCTCTTCTATGCCTAATAGGTAGTGATTACTTAGAGAAAAGCCATTTGCACAAACCAGTTAATGTTCAGCTTCAGCCTTGGTACTGCTGCCCAGCTCAATCTATCTTCTTGAAGGGCCATGTTGATCATCTTCTCATGCCATCTAGGGTGGGGTATCTAGGTATATATTCCTGCCTTGAAAGCACACCATCTGACAGACAAATATGATCTTAGCACTCTGCTGCCCATAGAGAATGCCCTACCATCTAAAGCTCTGTCACCCATAGTAAGTTTTGATTCATTGAGTCAAGGGTCAGATCAGGAGCTTGTATCTCTTAATAATCTTCCCAGATAAGATGAACAATCATTCTTGTTTACCAGGGACTGAATGGTTTCCCAGGGTCTTGGAACTCTGCTAAAATTGGAGAAGTCTTGGGCAAATGAGGATGAATTGGCCAGCCTAATTCTGGTGATTCATTTACAGTAGGAGTTTGCAGACTACTGCCCACAGGACAATCCAGATCACAGTCTACTGTTGTATATAAAGTTTTATTAGAACATAGTCATGCTCACTGATTTACATATTGATGAGTCCTGCTTTTATTTAGATTTATTTTATGCATTCAATCACTATACATCATTACAGCTTATAAAGTAAATTTTCCAAGCATGAATACACTGCATACCAGTGTAGTCAAAGGTATCGTCATACACATTATCATCAACAGATAATTTTCTATTTTTGTGTCCCTTAAATGTTTTGCTTCTTTATTTTTCTCCTTGATTCCTGTCCTCTCACCTTCCCCCATTTCCCACACTCCTCCCACATTGTTTCTAGTATCTACAATTGTTCTCTATGCTTTTATAACTTCCAGTCTTTCAGTTTCTGTCACAGAGTGATGATATTTGTTATATATTGAGTGGGGAAATGCAATGTCTCTCTTTCATAGTCTGGCTTGCTTTACTCAGCAGTACATCTTCTATGTTCATCCACTTTCTATCAAATGCCAGGGTCTTCTTGTGGTTTTTTTTATGGCTTAGTAGTATTCCATAATGTATAAGAGCCACGCTTTTTCAATCCATTCATCTGTTAGTGGACATATGGGTTGGTTCCATGTCTCAGCAATTGTGAGTGATGCCACAATAAAAGTGCTGGAGGTGCTAGCACTTTTGAGTACACTCCTATCCCTTGGGAAGCTACCCAGTAGTGGAGTTGATGCATCATATGGCAGTTCTGTCTGTAAGTCTTTGAGGAACCTCCATATTGTTCTCCACAGTGGCTGTAATAATTTACATTCCCACGAACAGTGTAGGAGAGTTCCCTTTTCACCACACCCTCACCAGCACTTGTCATATTTTACAGTTAGCCATTCTGACGAGGGTTAGGTAGTATCTCATTGTGGTTTTGATTTGCATCTTCCTTGCGATAAGGAATATCAAGCATTTTTTTCATATGCTTTTTGATTGTTCATATGTCTTCCTTAGAGAGTTATCTGTTCAGCTCATTTGCCCATCTTTTAATTGGGTTGGTCTTTTTTTTTTTTTTTTCATTAGGCCACTTGAATTCTCTGTCTATTCTGGTTACCATTGTCTAAGGCATAGTTTGTAAATATGTTCTCTCATTCTGAGGGTTGTCGATTCTCTCTAATTATTGTTTCTTCAGTGTGCTGAAGCTTCTTAATATCATGTAATCCCACTTGTCTACTTTTGGAATTATTGCCTATGCTTTGGGGGTCTTACTTAAGAAGTCTTTGTTTACTCCAGTGTCTCCAAGAGTTTCTGCCTGTGTTTTCTACCAGTAGTTTTACAGTTTGAGGTCTTGAATTTAGATCTGTGATCCATTTTGATTTTATTTTTGTTAACGGTGAGAGATAGGCATCTTGTTTCTTCATTCTGCAGGTGGATACCCAGTTTTTCTAGCACCGTTTGCTGGATTTTCTTTTTCCCACTAAATTGACAGGCACATTTTGTCAAAAATCCATTAACTGTATGTTTTGGGGGTTATTTCTGGGATCTCTATTCTGTTCTATTGGTCCACATATCTGTTTCAGTGCCAATATCATGCTGTTTTGATTGTTATAGCTCTGTAATATATTTTGTGTTTGAGGAGTGAGATGCCTCACTTTACTCTTCTTGTACAGGATAGTTTGGCAATATGGGGTCTTCTATGATTCCAGACAAATTCTATGATTGTTTTTTTCTACATCTGTGAAGAAGGTCTCCGGTAATATGTCTGGGGTTGCATTAAATATGTAGATTAATTTGGGTAGAATTGACATTTTGATTATATTAATTCTTCCAATCTAGGAACATGGGCTGTTCTTCCACTTTTTTGTGTCATTTTCAATTTCTTTTTTTTTAGATTTTCATTACTTTCTTGGTAGCAGACTTTGACTTCTATGATGAGAGCTACTTTTATGCTACAGTGCCAGAATTGAGTAGTTGTGACAATGACTATATGATTCAAGAAGCCTAAATATGTATTGTCTTTACAGAAAATACTTGCCAACTCCAAATAAAATCTAACCATCTAGTTCTTGCATCGTGAGCCAGCTACTTTCTCCAGCCTCATCTCTGCTCTTTCCTTCCTCACCCTGATGGCTCAAAGCATACTGATCTATTTATAGCACAGAAAAATATCAAGTGCTCTCTCTCTTATTTATTTTTTTCACATGCTGCTATCTTAACTTGGAATGCTCTTCTTCCCCCACTCAGGCTGGCTAATTCCTTTCGGTCCAGCAGGATACAACTCAGGCCTCCAGGAGGTCTCCCCTGACTCTGCTCCCACTTCTATGCAGGTGGAGGCTCCTGTGCACATCTCTGTCATAGCACTCACCATGCAGTGCCAGAACTGATCATTTGCTTGTTAGGTGCAAACATTAGGCTACAGGACCCTTTAGAGAAATCTCTGAAACATACTAACCTTTATTGATCATCCTTAAGCTTGACTCCCAGCATGGAAAAAATTCAGAAAATATTTGTTGAATTATGAACCTATAAAATGGCAATAAGAATATCCTCAGGAGACTTATTTGTTCATGGATATTTTAGAGAGATTTTTGTTATAAGGCGTGTGCACTTGCCAGAGAGACAGAAACTGAGAAATCATCTCCCAGGGGAGATGGCCACGCTGCAATCCATTCTCCTCCAGTCTCCTTTCTGGATTTTGGGCATGCACACACCCATGCCCAGCATGTTTCAAGCCAGCAGGCCTGGGACTCAAGCCACTCTTGACCACATGGGAGTTCAGTGATGTAACTGTTATACCATTTTCTGGTCTCTTGATCATGGATTTTTTTATTAAATGGTTATTTATTTAATTCTACTTATTCATTCATTTATTTTTAAAATTTGACCAGAGAGACACAAAGAGAGAGAGGTAAAGTGAGAAAGCAAGCCACCAGGTCCGGGACTCAAACTGTGGTCAGCCACGTGAGAGTATCCAGCACCTTAACCACCACGCCACCCACTGATCCCATGGATCACCCACCCATGGATCTCCAATCCAAGACTCTCACCTTCTTCAGTTCTGGAAGAGGCTCTGGGTTGGGTGTGCCTGTTCTAGACAAACAGTGAGGCTCCCCTTAGCCTGGTAAGCTCGGGTCTTGGAGAGGGAGAGGGTGAGGACATGTGCATAATAGACTATTCCGTCCAGGATAGAAATCGGTAGGTATTGAGCAGGAAATAGGGCTTTTATGAACATATTTTTCTAGGACACATTAAGAGTTGGAGATTGAAGAAAAAATTTTTTTTTTCTGAGAATCACTTTTGTTTTCCTGGAAAATTCAAAGAGAAATACGGGAATCCCTCTTTCTCTCTGTATTTTAATCCATTATGTCCCAGGCCTGCTTTCTTCAAATATGCCAGATGTGATCATTTTTGGAGCGAACTGCTTTGTAATGTGTCTTCAGACTCTAAACTAACGGAATGGCTTTAGATCAGCAAATAATATCCAAAAAGTATTTGAAGTCATGCTCATTTGTCCAAAACCTTGTTTTTTCCTTTAAAAGTATTTTTTTTGTCTGTTGTTTTTAAATGTCCAGAAACTCTGCTTCTTCCAATGAATGATTCTACTTGCAGAGTTAGGAAAATAATCCCAAGTGCAGTTCATATCAGAGTGCTAGATGTTTTCCATGATATTCCAGGGAGAAACTAAGAGTCTCCCTGTAGAGCAGCTCTGCCAAGGGGCAGAGAGAAGCCTGGAAAGCTACAGAGAAGGTGGGCCTAGCAGGAAACCAGCCCTGCAGTAAGGGCAACTGGGAGTTTCCATGCAGATCTAGGTAGTAGCACACAAAAGAGAGATTCCAGCTTGAGGAAGGTTTGCAGACCGTGACCTCACTCTCCTTTGATAAGTGGATTGGCAAGAGTTGTCCATCAGTTAATGTTTAGACTGTTGATTTTACCCTCTCAGACCTTTTGTTGCAATAGTTCCCATGTGACAAATCTACTCATTCTCTTTCCATATGGCACAGGCCTGGGATGAAGAGGAAGTCTGTCCTGGAAAGATCATGGCACCAGAGTCCTGGCCTGAACACTTCCCAGATGTTGGATACAAGGCAAGTTTGTTTTTTTTTTTTCCAAGTTAATTTTGTTTATATGGAAGACACAGATAGGGAGAGAAAGAGAGAGGCACCATTAATGGGGTCTTCACATCACAATCTTCCCCACAGCCCTGCAGCCAGCCAGGATTATGAGCACACCCACGGGCACATCCGGTGTATGGTAGTAGAGGTAGAACATGAATCGGGAGCTTTTCCACGTAGTCCCCAGCATCCTGCAGCAGTGTCCCTACTGCCTGCGCCACCACAGCTGGGCCTGGAACAAAATTTTTACCTTACCAAGTCTCTGGTCCTGCTGTAGAATAGGCATAGTAATATTTTATACCTCACAAGGCTAACCAGGAAATGTAATCACATAGGGGAAAGTTTTCAAGGTTCTTGGCACACATAGATGCCCTCAGACAGTGGCTGGGTGGAGGATGTCTGTTCTGAGCAGAGAGACAGAGGCTAAGTCGATGGGATGCTCCCAAGGCTTACAACACTCCCCTCTCTATTGTCTTAGATCTGTCTTAAATCAGATCTCCAAACCAGTTCTCTCTTCTAAACTAGACACAGGCAGACCCTCTGTATATTGTAAAGCTCCACTCTATGCAGAGCACCCCAAACTCATGTCCAAAATTTAACCCATGTTCTTTCGTTCCCATGTTAACTCTTCATATGTTCCCAATACAAGTCAATGATACCATCTCCTGCCCTGTAAGGAAAGTCAGAAATGACTCAAGCCCTCCTCCCCTTCTGGCCCCCTTTTATATCTAGTGAACCACAAAGTCATTGATTTACTTATTAATCCAACAAATATTTGTTGAGCACTTTCTATGGATAAAACACTCCACGTGTGCTATGTAAAAAGTAGTGAACAAAATAAATGTGGTTTCTATCATCTATGAGGACACAGACATTAAACAAATAAACATAGAGATGAATACATATTTAGAAATTCTGATAGTGTTAGAAAGAAAAAACATAGGATTTAAATTTAATTTTTTTGTTCTTTTTCGTTTTCCGACAGGAAGCATGCACTCACTAGAAAGAGACAGAGTGAGAGAAAAATGGGGAGGTGGCCACATCATAATCCCTTCTCCTCCAGGATCCTCCTCTCAAGATTTTGGGTACACACACTTGCCTGGCATATTTTTCAAGCCACTGGGTATGGGACTTGAACCACACATTGAGTCATGTACCCACCACCACCACCAGCTGGTCCAACATAGGACATTTTAAGGACTATGATAGGAAGACCTGATTTAAATTGGAAGATCAATAAACCTATATTAGGGTCAGCCCCACAACCTTGTGATTAAAGGAGCTGGATCCCACATGGTTCAAATCCTGGTTCTGGCAGCTTGAAAACCAAGCCATGTACATCTGCACACATGCCCAAAATCCCAAAAGGAGGGAGAAATGGAGGAGAATGGGTGCAGCATGACCATTTCCCATGGGGGACGCTTTCTTGCTTCTTCTTACTCTCTAGCAAGTGCATGCAGCATGACCATTTCCCATGGGGGACGCTTTTTGCTTCTTCTCTCTAGCAAGTGCACGCACACTGTGGCAGAATTAAAAAACAAACAGAAATGTATACTAGTAATCTTATGACTACAAAGACCAGAAACCCAATCTGAATGAGTTTAAGCAAAAGATGGAATTTCTTGAAAAACTATTGGAGTCATGGAAATGGCAGAATTAAAAAACAAACAGAAATGTATACTAGTAATCTTATGACTACAAAGACCAGAAACCCAATCCGAATGAGTTTAAGCAAAAGGTGGAATTTCTTGAAAAACTATTGGAGTCATTCATGGAAATAAGGAAGAGGGGACAATGAAGGTTTTGAGAAGGACTCAAGGGTAGATGATGTAACCCAGAGACAGGCACACTCTCAGAACTCTGCTGTTCTTCCTCTCCATATCTCTCTGGCTGTCTTCATTCTCTCCTATATCAGACAAGCTTGCTCCATACATCAAACAACATGATTCACAACCAAGTAGCTTCCTGGGTTCAGTACAAGAGGGTCTTTTCTGTTTCCTGATAGGAAAAATCTGAAGAAAGGTCTTAACTTGATCAGAGTGATTAGGAACCATCAAATGCCCAGCCTGGGTCAACACCTACCCCTATAGCCCATAGGGGCGATTGCCTAAAGAAGGAAGGGTAAGATGAGGGTGGTAAAGTCTTATTTGAGGAAGTAGCATTTAAAATGACATGAGACTAAAGAGAAATATGATTTAGACAGGTAATAAGAGGAGGAATAATGTTCTAAATAGAGAAAACATCATCATTTACTCATATGTATAGCAAATAGTTATTGACTACTTACGCATGTCTGGGCCTAGTATATGGGTTCTAGGGTTCTCTAGAGAGAGGGAGAACCAATAGGGTGTATAGATACATGAAAGGCCATTTATTGTAAGAATTAGCTCACATGATAATAGCGACTGAGAAGTCCCATAACAGGCCACCTGCAAGCTGGAGACCCAAGGATGCTAATGGTATGGCTCAGTCCAAGCCCAAAGGCCTCAGAAGCAGGGAAGCCAATGGTGTAACTCTCAGTCCTAGGCCAAATGTCTGAGGACCTGTGGGGCAGGGGAGACAGAAATGGCCACTGGTATAAGTTCTGGAGTCCAAAGGCAGGTGAGCCTTGAGTTCTGATGTCCAAGTGTATTAGTAAGAACAAGAAAGATACACTCCCTGCTCTCTTGAAGTTTATAAATCTAAAGATCTCTGGCAGGAAAAACTGGGCCTTTCAGAGGACTATAAGAAGATCTAGGTGGATAGAAGGTAGTGAGAAGATGAGTAGAACAAGACCAATGTGGGGGACAAGAAAGATATTGTAGTATTCAGGTCTTCATGGACCATGCTAAGGTTTCACACTGTACTCCTCATACCATGAGGGTCACTGAAAGATCTTACACTAGAGTAACATAACACTTTAACTACTTCAGTAAAGGGACTATAAAGGAACAAAAATTGAAGGACACTGGCTAGAAGGGTTTTGCTATAGTGTAAGCACCAAAGATGGTTTAGATTAAGACAGGAAAATGGAATATAACATATATCTTGGAGTTTAAATAAATAACACCTGCTAATACTGTATCAACTTGCTCTTACAGTAGAGATCATAATTAGTGAAGTGATACAAGAGAAATATAGAAAATATGTAAGAAATTTAAAAGAAAAAATAAATTGGCCAGGCTGACTTCATAGCCTGGTGATTAAGGCAGTAGATCCAACATGGCCAACCACACAGTTCAAATCCTGACCTTGATGGCTTGAAAAACACATGTGTGTGTAAGAGCATGACCATACTCCCAAATAGAGGATAAGGGATTGTGGCATGATCATGCCCCATTGAAGGGGTGCCTTCTCCCTCTCCCTGTGTCTTTCTCTCCTATGAGGGCATGTGCTCCCTGGCAAATAGAAAAAAAAAAAAAAAGATTTTTGATAGGTCATTATTAGTAGGTAACATGATTTTCTACATGTAAAATTGTAAGTAATATACTCATTATAGAATAAAGAAAATTAATAAGGTAGAAAAACAAGATACAAAAAGCCAACTGCATTTCTCTAGTCAATGCAAATAGAAATAATAATTGTTTAAAAGTTAATATTAGGGACTGGATGGTGGTACAGGGGTAAAAGGATATGTTCTGCAAGGCTGACCCACATGGGAATGTTTCGGATCTGTATCCAGAAACCTCCCTGAGTACACTGGGCATGTGTGCTCCCATGATCCAGGCTGACTGAGGCTGTGATGAGTTGTGGCATGGAGACCCTGTTGGGGCTGCAATCTCTTTACCTCTCTCTCTCCCTCTCTCTCACTATGACTCATGGAAGAAATAAACAAATACTTTGAAGAAGTTAATGTCTATAATGACAACAACTGCAATAGCCAAATACAGAATGGTAACAACCAAAACCATGTGTAAAATTTTGAAGGGAAAACCATTAAAATTTATTAAAAGACAATAAAGAAAATCCAAATGAGTAAGTAGCTATACCATGTTAATTATCAGAAATTCAATATCAAAATGATGTCAGTTCCCTAAGGAATACTTTCCCATCTTAAAAGGAGATCTAGAAGTTAAATAAAATGCATGCAGATACAGGTATGCATATAGATCTGGCAGTAAGACAACAGATATTCCTTAAAACTCCACATGGTCACAACTATCTTCACTTTACCTTCTGTTCCCACTGTCCAGAATTTTCTTTCACCTTATCTATTTGACAAGTCTGTATTCATCATTCAAAACCCTAGGCAAACCTCATTCCTCCTTACTTTTCCATCCTACACAAACAGAGTAACTCATCCTCTCTAATGCACTGTTTCTGAATCTTATGCTTCTTTCAATTATTGCTTGGGACATGGTGCAATCTAAATTTGTGTTTCTATGTCTGCCTGAAACTAGACTTTCACTAGCAGAGTTAAGGTCTTGGGAAATGACCAGAAAAGAAGGTCAGCTATGAAGTTTCCTAGAGATCTGAGTGAGTTCTTAATAAATATATTTTGAATAATATGAGGGGACTTCAAAAAGTTTGTAGACAAATGGAAATAAAGTATGAATTTATTTTGGTGCAAAAGAAATCTGAAATCTATGCATAATATTTTCATAATTCACGTATTCCAAACTTGAGAAGACCCATCATAGAGTACTCAGAGTCTGCCCAGGCCCATGGGAAGGACTTTGAACATTTTGGTCATTTACTGTTTGCCTGTTCTTCCCACCAACCTCATTCAGCCTTTGGGAGGCTCTGGAAACAGCCTGAGTCTGAGTGCCTGGATGTTGGGAACCCAGGCACTCAGAGGGAGCACTCCCTAGGGGAGCCACAGGACATCCTGCTCCCGAGCCTGTTTGACACCAAACGACTGTACAGAGAATGATCATTTTCCTTTCCAAAGGATCTCTGGCCTCCACAGAGGAGTCCCTCCTGCAAGGAGTGGCCAGGTCATTGTTTCCAGATTGAAGGAGAGATTGGGCTGGCCGGAAACTTACAGCCAGAGTCCCAAGAACTGCTATCAAGTCAGCATAAATCAGAAATGCAGGAAAGGAATCTCTGAGACAGCAGTATTAAGCAATGAGGACATATGATTTATCTCACAAAAAATCAATTTCTGGCTTAGTTTTCAGCAAGCCCATGAATTTTATTAAGGCAGAGAAACTTACATATTCGCTAGAATTCTTGTAGTATAAATTCTGTATTTACATAACAGCCACTTTGACTTGACTTTCACATTTGAGGGCAGTTTATAATCTACTTGAGGACAGGCATAATTTACAAAAGTATGCCTCCACACAGAGCTTTCCTCATAATAGTGCCATGAAAGACAAACTGATGGATTAATGAAGCAAAAGATACAGACAAGATTAAAAGATTATTATTATTATTTTTCTTTAGAGAGAGAGATTTTTGCTATAGGGCCATGTGCTTGCTGGAGAAACAGAGACAAAGAGACAGAAAGTGAGAAATCACCCCCAGGGAGGATGGTCATGTCACAGTTTCTTCTCCATTTTCCTCTTGGGATTTTAGGCATGCACACACATGTGCCTGACATGAGTTTTAAGCTTCTAAATTTAGGACTCGAACCACGGTTGACAATGTGAGAGTCCAGCAACATAACCATTATGTCATCTGCTGGTCCCAAAAACCTCATCTGGTAGCATGGTGGTTAAGGCAACTAAAAGTTCCTGATTTGAGTCCCAGACCCAGAAGCTTGAAAAGCATGCCAGGTGTACTTGCATATGTGCCTAAAATCCCAAGAGGAGAATGGAGAAGAAGGGATTTCAGCATGGCCAACCCTCCAGCAGTAGAGGGGGTGGTGGTGGTGATTTTTCACTTTCCTTCTCTCTTTCTCCCTCTGTCTCTTTCTAGGAAGTGCACACACCCTATAGCAAAAAATAAAACAAAAAACAAAACACAAAACACCTCTGTTTACTTAAGTAAAGGGGGAAAGGTTTCTCCTGGTCATTTCCAGTAGCATTTGGTGGTATCATATTCTTAAATGTATAAATGGGACTAATGTGTTCTGTTTAAAGTGATCCTAATGAAGCTCTCTCGGTACTGTTTCCAAGGGCCAAGACATAATTGATGATGTGATGCTGAGTAGAAATGCTCTCCAGAGGGATACCAAGATCCTCGTTTTAAAGCCAATATTCTCTGAGCATCTGCATGAGCCAGGTTATTGTTCAAGGTGTTGGAAGTGAGCCACAGACAAGTCTTCAAAGGAATCTACAATCTATTGAAAATAAATATGTGCAAAAATAAGACCAGAAAGAGGTAAAAAGGAAACTTGAAATGCTGAACGGGAGCCAAGCTTGTAACTCACAGCCCTTCTATTTCAAGATATTTAATAAGGGCCTACTTAATGGAGAATAACGAAGAGGCCACAGTTTTGGTTTATGAGGGATCTTAAAAAAAAAAAAAAGCTCATGGGAAATGTATTTTATGAAGAAATTCTACCTTGGTTCCATTTTTTTTTTTTGCACCAAAATAATTGCACTTTAATTTCATTTTCCATGAGTCTTTTGATATCCCCTCATATTTTGGTAATAGTGATTTTTGCCAATTTTTTTTTTTCAAATACATGGCTATGGCTAAAATAGGAAGGAGAGGTGTATAACGAAGAGCGACATGCTTCCCACCTCCATTGACACTTCCTAGAGATAACTATTTGTAGCTCTTTTAGCGGTAGATGTTATTTGGGATGTGTAATCTGCTTTTATCACTGTTCCTTAATTTACCAGTCTGAATAGCATCTACTGACTTTTGCCTTCCTAGATGAGATATCAATCTATAGCTCACCTTTGCCTATCTAGATCTTCCAGCACAGTTAAGTCAGAATTTTAAGTTCCTCAATTGTATTCTGCAGGCAAATATTTATGACTTCATTTCTTTACACTCACCATAGACAGTATTTTCAATTCCCTATTGCTGTGGGCTGAATTGTGTTCCTCCAAAAATTCATATGTTGAAGCCCTGTCTCCCCTAAGTGACTATCTTTGAACGCAGAGCCTTTAAAGAGGGAATTAAGGTTAAATGAAGTTCTAAGTATGGGAACCTAATCCAATAGAACTGGATTATAAAAGGAAAAGACACTAGGGGATGTGTATGCACAGAAGAAAGGGTACATGAGGACACTTTTGAAGATGGCCTTTGCAAGCCAAGGATGAGAGTCCTCATTGGAAACCAACTCAGTGGACACCTTGCATTTGGACTACCACCCTCCAGAACTGTAAGAAGTAAATTTCTGTTTTTAAGTGACCCAGTCTGTGGTATTCTGTATGGTAGCCCCAGCAGATTAATGTACCCACCTTATAAGATTAGGATAATTCACTTGCATTATAATAATCTTATTTTTATTTTCCATGATGTTTTTGTGTCCTTCCAAATTATTCTTCTTTCATTTTATTTTGGTCTCATCTGCTGGTTATAATATATTCTCAAATCAATATGAAAATAATGATATATATATATATAACACATTTTTGCATAGAATAAAGAAAAAAGCAGGAAAAAATACATCATGACTTTTCCAACAACCTAATAGAACTTCTTGAATATTTGGTTTTCTCAGGCCAAAAGATAGAATAGCAGTTACATCACTGGACTCCCATTTGACTGACTGCAGTTTGAGTCTCAGAGCTGGTGGCTTGAAAATCATGCCAGGCATGTATGCATTGCATGCCCAAGATCCTAGGAGGAGAATGGTGGAGAAGGGATTGTGGCATGGCCATACCCCCTGGGAGTGATTTCTCACCTTCTTTCTCACTGTCCCCCTTCTCAGGGGAAAAGGCCAGGTACTCAACCCTCCAGGCAGCAGTGGAATCTAAGGACAAAAGAAAGGAGGCATCTTCTTCATTGTCTTCTCTCTCTTTCTCTCCCAGGTTGATGTGTCCTAAGGCAAAACAACCTCTTAAAAAAAAAGTTTGTTCTTTTCTTAGCTATTTTCTCTAAAATCTCTGATTTCCATTAGTTAATTTTATGTCTTTCCTATTGGAGGACTTCATCAAATGCCTGAAGACTCTTAATTTCACACAGAAGAAATAACTATGAAAATTGTTAAAGTTCAGGCTAGCTCCATGGCCTGGTGGTTAAGGCAGCCAGAACCCACATGGCCAACTCCATGGTTCAAGTCCCAGATAAGAGGCTTCAAAAACTTGTTGTATGCATGTCCAAAATCCTGAGAGGAGAGGAGAGAAGGGATCATACTGTGGCCATCCTTTCTGAGGGTGTTTTCTCGCTTTCTCTCTCTCCTTCCCTCTCTTTTTGGAGAGTGCAGACATCCTATAGCAAACTAAAGAGAGAGAGAGAGATTATGGTGTAACCATGTTCCATCAGGGATGTTCTTCCCTCTCCACTCTCTTTCTCTCTCTCTCTCTCTCTGATGAACACAAATGTCCTCAAGCAAAAAAATAATGATAGATAATTGTTGAATTTCCTTTGTATTTTTTCTTTATCTGTATACTTTTATGTTTAAAACTAAGAGCTTAAAAAAGAGGCCTGAGCCATTCAAATCTTGTACAAACACTCTAAAGAGTTCAGTAAAAATAATTGTGTGACATTGAAATAAAGATTACTATAGCTGGTATCATCATTTTAGGTCAAATTTATGTAGAGGAAAGCTGCATCTTTAAATGCCATGTATCGAATTGTTTGGGCTAGCAACATCCACCCTCTGCCATCAGTAAACATACAATATTTGCACTCACTTTATAGCTCTCAAAGCAGAATTGCATCATCTCATATGAACAAAGAACTATGGAATTTGGGGCCTCAAATATATTACTCAAACAGACCTAGGCTAAAAATAGGATAGGATGAGGAAGAAGGAAGCTTGAGCCATGGTGGGGTATGAGCTGCCTGAGGTTCAGGGGTCATCCTCTGGAGGGAGGCTGGGACGTCCAGGGACTGCCCAGGGAGGGCACTGTCCCTTCACCACTCCAGCAGCCATCTGCACCAGCATATCCCTGTTCATTCGGTGGGGAGGACCTGGTACTCAGACCTCTAGGCAGCAGAATCCAAGGGTGAAAGGAAGGAGGCATCTTCATTGTCTTCTGGGTACTTCTGGGTGTCTTGCTCAGCATTCTAGAGCAAGCCTGGGAGCAGCTACTATGACCTCTGCTCTTATTGATCAGGAGGCAGAGGCTCAGAAGCAAGGGGTTAACTTGGAACAACTCAAGTCTACCCAATTTTCACACATAGGTATTGCTCTAGGGCCCCAGTCTGGGGTCTGGCTGCTGCAGAAGGGAGAGGCAGATAAAGAGGCCGGGTGCTGTGTCAGAGTCCCTGGGTGCTGGGTCTGCTGCCCCCATTGGATGTAAGGGTGGGAGACAGAATGGTGATGATGAAGAGATCATGGTGCTGCCAGATGACCCAGTGACTGGCCCAGTGGGTTTATTTGGGGGAAGCTATAAAAATAGCCAAGAAAGTAGGATAAGTGTGACCCAAATGACCTTCAGGCTCCTCTCGTGCCACATAAAGGAATGAAGATCAGCAGAGATGAAGAGGCCGAGTCT
Organism: Tupaia belangeri chinensis; assembly: GCF_000334495.1. Taxonomy (NCBI): domain Eukaryota; kingdom Metazoa; phylum Chordata; class Mammalia; order Scandentia; family Tupaiidae; genus Tupaia; species Tupaia belangeri. The sequence goes on along the minus strand of NW_006198412.1, from coordinate 2,678,696 downwards.
ATCACATGACAGAGCTGGGATCCTGAAGCAGACTCCTCACCCAGATCTAGCACACAATTCAACATGGCACACTGAGTAACAGCAGGGCTCACTACCATCCGAGAGCATCATATTGTCGAGTTTGAGCAAAGACCTACTTGGGTAATGACTTTTCTTGCCTTTATTGATGGTTTGTTTGTTGCTCTGTCTTGGAAGGAACATGAAGCACCCCCTTTTTTCTTTCTTTTTTTTTGGAGAGGTTTTTGCTATAGGGCGCGTGTGCTCGCCAGACAGACAGAGAGACAAAGAGACACAAAGCGAGAAATCACCCCCTGCGGGGATGGCCACGCCACAATCCCTTCTCCTCCATTCTCCTCTCAGGATCTTGGGCATGCACGTACATGTGCCTGGCGTGAGTTTTAAGCTACCGGGTCCAGGACGCGAACCGCGGTCGACTACGTGGGAGTCCAGCAACATAGCCATTACGCTAACTGCTGGTACCCCCCGCCTTTTTCTCTTGTGGGAAACTTGAGCAATTTTGCCATAGGTCAGTGGTTCCTAAGAACACTTTGAGCCAAAGAACAGGGTCTACCTTTACCTGTCGCCTGGGTCTTCTATTGGGTGGGACGATGGATGCTTGGTTTCTACAACTGCCTCACACCTCAGTATCCAAGCAAGCCCCCTCTGACCCCAGAGAACAGAACATTCTCCCCAGTTCAAGCCAAGAATACTATGGGGAAGTAGCATAATCTTCCTTCTCAGATGAGACCATGGCAAATTTTACAGATAGTCCACTACCTTTATAAATTGTATTTCTTTTAAGCAAGAAAGACAGAGAGACATACTTCACCCCAAGAGGCTCTTGATGCCATGAGCCACCCCAGCTCCATCCAACCTCGAATCATGGGCATGCATGTGCCTGGTGTACCCAGAGAGGTCTCCAGTCACAAACCCAGAACTTTCTCATGTGGCGCGTCGTGCTTTACTTCTGTGCTGCCATCTGGCTCCTGTCCCTTACCCTGTCCCTTGTTCTCTTCTGCATTCTCTCCCTGTCTCTGCCTAACTCATCTTTTGCTCAGCACAGCACCTGAACCACCTTTCTGCCCGTGGCCTTCACAGTCAAGGCCTGGCAGAAGTGGGTGGCACCCTCTTAAGAGACTGATAGGAGTTTAGGGGACTATCTCAGGTCTGGGCGAGGCCACTGGAAACTCCCAGGGACTCACAGCAGGAGAGGCTGTTACCCCTTAACCCTGAAGGGGCCAAAGAAGGAAAAGAGTTATCTGAGCCATGAAGGCAGGTGCCGGGGCAAAGGGACTGCCTAACAGGAGCTGTGGCTGCAGAGGGGCACACCTTTGCTGGAAGCGCAAGGAAGGATCTGAAGGGGGATGCCAAGTAGAAAACCACCCCACAATCTCCATGTCGGCTCTGCGAGGTGAAGGGAACAGGTCCTATCATTCCCATTTCCCAGATGAGAAAAGCTAAAGCTCAGAAAGGCGTTCACAGGAACACACAGAGGGGACGTGCTGGAGCCGAGTCTACAAACCAGGTCTCTGGCCCCACATCGGTGCACTTTTGATTTCCTGTCTTCTGGGCCCAAGCTCACTAAACACTCAGCTGGGCCCAGGCCCCTCCCTGGTGCCTTCCCAGCACCTCCTGTCTGTCAGTCATTCAACACACGCCACTGAATGCCTGCCGGGACGAGGCTCTGTATTTACAAGGCCACTCGGAGTTATGTGCTGTATCCCTTAGGACTATTTCATGCCTTATTTTCTCTCCTCAACACTCCCACAAGTTCTCCCCAGCCCTTCCTTACCCCGCTCTTAGCTAGGATCTCACCTCTTAGCTTCTGGAGGAAACGGAGGTCTCTAGAGCCACATTCTCCCCTCTCTCTACCACCATGGTTTTACCATTCTCGAGTCAGCACCTCTTCCTCCTCCACTCGTTAGTACCAAACACTGTCCCTTCTGCCAAATAAGACCAGTCTTACTAGTTGGGCTGCGGATGCCATGCCCTCTCAGTGCGGCCTTTAGGGATAACCTTTTCTTTCCTCCCCATTGTAAATCTCTCCCTCTCCTGGAGCATTCCTGTCAGTTTAACATTTCCTTATATCACTCCCTTCTTAAAATTCTCCCCTGACCCACTGTCTCCTCCAGCTCCCATTCCACCCCCCTGTCCCTTTTATAGCCAAGCATCTTTGCCTGTTAGCTGGTGTGAGCACAGGATTGGAGGGTGGGGCTATCTTCACTGCAGGTCACCGTGTAGTTACGAGTGTTCCCAAGGGGTTTTCTTGCTACTAGACCTGAAGTCTGCATTGCCATTTCCCCCCTTCTTCTCCTGACCAAAATTGCTACTGATTATTACATGGTGGCGTTGTGTCTGCCAGCCTTGCTGAAACTCTCCTGGAAGTTTTGGTGTCTGTTAACTCTGTGGTTTTTCTCTGTAGAAAATCTAATCACCTATGGAGTGGCAGTTTCATTTCTTCCCTTGCAGTCTCTATCTGTTATTTCTTTTCCTTTCTTTAAAACATTGGCGAGACTCTCCAGTTCTGTGTTAAGCAGCGGTGATAGCGTCTGGTCTTATTTCTGTTCTTAAAGGAAAACTTGAGGTTTCTCAAGTATAATATTGACATTTTATACTAATATAACGTTAAGGTTTGGTATACAAACCTCACCAAGCTAAGGAAATTCTCTTCCTTAAGAGTTTTAACCAGTGGGACCAGCAGTTAGTGCACTAACTGCCTGAGATCCTGAGGGGCAAGAAGGCTACAGAAGTGGATCATGGCATGATGAGATCCTGCTGAGGTGTTACATTTTCTTTCTCCCTCTCTTTTGTGTGCATGAGTGCTCTCTATCATGAATAAAAAATAAACTTGAAAATGTTAATTAATCAACTAAATTAAAATGTTAAACACACACAGTAACAGCAGCAGTTAGACAAGAGTTTGTTTTGCAAACCATGCCTGAGCCAAGGCTTCTCTTCTCTAAGAAGTTCTTTCCTGGGAACCAGCAGTTAGCGTAATGGCTATGTCGCTGGACTCCCACATAGTCGATCGCAGTTCGAGTCCCAGACCCGGTGGCTTAAAACTCACGCTGGGGAACGTGTGCATGCATGCCCAAGATCCCGAGAAGAGAAAGGAGGAGAAGGAATTGCGGCGTGGCCATCCTCCTGGGGGATGATTTCTCGCTTTCTGTCTCTATGTCTGTCTCTGTCTGTCTGGCAAGTGCATGTGCCCTATAGCAAAAACCTCTCCCCCCAAAAAAGAGTTTTAACCAGTTAAGTGTTGAGTTTTACCAAATGCTTTTTCTGTAATATTGAGCTAATCAGATAATTTTCTCCTTTTTCATAATATGAAAAATGATACTGATAGAGTTTCGTAAGACTGAACCATTCTTACATGTCTAAGATAAGCCATGTTTGATGGTTATGATGTACTTTTTCCTCATACACTGTTGGATTTAACATTTCTTAGGACTGGCATATCTGTATTCAAAATAAAATAGCACTAGATTTTAATTTTTGTGAACTTTTTTTTTTTTCAGAGAGCACATGCATGCATGAAAGAGAGAAGCCTCCCCAATGGAGTGTGGTCACACCACAATCCTTTCTATTCCATTTTCATCCTGTTGAGATTTGGGGCACACACACACACACACACACATGCACCTAGCACGTTTCTCAAGCCTTGGGGTCCAGCACTCAAACTACACCGTTAGCCATGCGGGATCTGGTTCCCTTAACCACCAGACCACAGGGCTGGTCCTTCCTGAACTTTCTTTTACAGGTTTGGAAACAAGATGACACCAGCCTCATTATAGAACATTTTTTATTTCCTTCTTATTTTCTGAAACTTGTCTAAGATAGAAATTATCTGCTAAGAATTTGGTAAAATATATTGGGACCAGCAGACGGCATAATGGTTGCATCCCCAGGCTTCCATGTAGCCAACCACAGTTTGAGTCACAGTCCCAGTGGCTTAAAACTCACACCAGGCATGTGTGCATGCATGCCTAAGGGGAGAATGGAAGAGAAGGGATTGTGGCATGGTCATCACCCTGGGGAGGCAATTTCTGGCTTTTTGTTTCTCCGTTTCTCTCTGTCTCTCTGGTGAGTTCATGCACCCTATAGCAAAACTCTCTCTTTAAAAAAAGGGGGAGGGGGAAGCCAGCAGTTGACATGATAGTTAAGGGGACTGAACTCCCACATGGCTGACCACTGTTTGAGTCCCAGACCTGGCAGCTTGCTTTCTCTCTTTCCCCTCTCTCTCGGTCTCGCTCTGTCCCTCTCTAGTCAAATTAAACAAGTAAATAAATAAATAAAGTTAAATAAAATAGTTCTTAAAAAAAAAAAAAAAGAATTCAGTAAAATATGTATAGAAAACCACCTGGGCCAGAGAATTTTCTAGAAACAGATTTTTTATGACCAATTCATTTTATTTAGTGTTTGTTCTATTCAAATTTCTCCCTTTATCAACCTTTACATTTACATATCTGCAGAAATGTTTCGCTTTATTTAAGTTTTCAAATTTATTATCACAGAGTTTTCATAATGCACTTTAAAATTTATTTTATATCTACATTTATTTTTCTGTATTTTTCTTTAATATATCTTCTTTTTCTTTATATGTCTTAACAGAAATCTGTTTTATTAATCTTTTGAAAGAAACAAGTTTTTGATTTATTAAGCTTTGTTTTTGTTATTGTAACTGTCACTCTCTATTTCACTGACTTCTGTGCTGGTTTTCATTATTTCCCACTGTTTTTTTTGAGTTTTTTTCCTGTTTGTTTTTTTTTTTCTCTAAATTTTTGGGTTGGTGGCTTAGTTCACTTATTTTCAACCTTTCTTATAACCTGATAAATGTATTTTAAACTATACATTTTTCTCTAAGTCCCATAATTTTTCCTTGTAATTTGGTTCTCATTATTTAATCATTTTCTTCTGAGTTTTCTGGTTTTGTTTTAAACATAGAGTGTGTGCGCTCACCAGAGAAAGACAGAGAAAGAGAAAGTGAGAAATCATCCCCCGGAGTGGATGGCTATGCTGCAATCCCTTCTTCTCCATCATCCTCTCAGGACTTTGGGCATGCATGTATACACGCCAGCAAGACTTTCAAGCCACTGGGTCCTGGACGCGAACTGTGGTCAGCCATATGAGAGTCCATCACCTTAACTACCACACCAGCTACTGGCCCCTTATGAGTTGTTGTTAAACTGAGTGATGCTATTTAGTTTCACACACAAGTTTATAAAAATGAAATACTTTTTAAGCTGATTCCTCAGTTTTATTCTTTTGTTAGATAACGTTGATATGAATACATTTGATTTATTGAGGCTTTCTTAATGACAATCTATGAACAATATTGTAAATGTTCTATGTACTTAAAAATAATGTATGTGCTAAAAAAGAATGTGTATATATATTTTTCTCCATATTTCCATATATTCTGTATTTATGTATATTAAAAAAATTTTTAATCTTTTGTTCTACCAATTTCTAAGAGGAATGTGTTAAAATTTCCAACTGTTGGCTTTTTCATTTTTTTCCCTGGAGTTTAGGTAGCTGTTGCTTTTAGTATCTTAAGGGTATGTATGCTTTTCATCATTTCTCTCTCTCTCTCTCTCTCACACACACACACACACACACACACACACACACACACACTAGCAGCCAGTCTTAATGTTCCTCCTGCAGGCTCACTTTCCAGGATATCCACACGGGGGCTCCCTTCCTTCTTCTGGCTGCTGAAACTCCTTCCATGGTCTCTCAGGCCAATACTTTCTGGCTTCTACGGTTGTCTCCAACCCCATCTTCTGACATTCTCATCCTTACTCCACACCAGTCACAGACCTTTCCACGGCTTGAAGACAGTGAGTCTAAGGCCGTTCCCACCTAGGCCCCATTTGAAGTTCTCTATGCCCACAAGCTCCTGTCCAGGCCCATTGCATGGCTGGCCCCTGTCATCCTCCAGGATTCAGTTTAAATGCCACTTCTTCAGAGAGGCCTTCCAGGGCCAACCATTCTCTATCACATCTCCTGATCGTTCTTCATTATATGTATTACATATGTGTGTAATTGTTTACTTTCTATATTTTAAGTGTTCTATTTCTGTCCCAGAAGGTAGGCTCCCTACAGGCAAGAACTTTTGTCTGTTTTGTTCACTGCTGGGTCTCCACGCCAAGAACGGTGCTCAGCACATAGCAGGTGCTCAACAAAAGCTGCCAAATCCTATCTATGGCTGATTGAATGACCCACAGGGGAAGAATCACTGAGACATGTGCTAGGAGTGCTAGGTGCTGTTTGTGTGTTTTCTCCCTTTTTGACTGTCATAGTATCCCCGGAGGAGCTGAGAAAGCTTCCACAGGGTCAGCAGAGGCAGAGCCTTCAGCACGAATGTCCCTTAGGACAGTAACCTTTGCCTCCTGGTCTCACAAGTCCACAGGGTGGAAGTGGGTCCTTAGGATGTGCCAATGCCACTATAGCAGGAGAGAAAAGAGCTGTAGAGCATGGGCCGGGAGGCCTCAGAAGTGGTGCTAGGCATGAGTGGTGCCTCACGCAGCAGACTGCAAAGGCCTGACGTGGCAAGGTCTGAGCCTTCCTCATCCTCACTAGCAGGGAAATCAGGTTCCTTGTGAGATGTGGGACTGGCTCAGTTGGCACTGGCATCCCTTTTTGCCCTCCCAGTCCTCTTTTTTTTAGGAATGCAGGCTGGAAAGTATGTCTCTGCAGAGGGCAGAGGGCAGAGGTCACAAGCAGAGTGTGAGAGCTCAGAAGACCCAGCATTGAGTCCTGGGTTCCTTTCGTTCTCAGAGTCCCCACTCACTTATAACCTCCAGCAAGTTCCTTTCTCTCTCTAAGCGTCTGTTCACGATAAAACAGGGGTACTTAACCTACTACCCAACTCCAGGGCTATTACGGGTCCCCAAGGACAGAATGTGTGTGCAAAGAACCACAAAGGCGGCCAGACTATAGCAGGCTCTTGCGATGTCTCAGCTTCAGGCATTCAGTTTAAGAGGTGCTGCACAGAGTTTAGACACTCCTTGGTGAAAACACAAGCCAGATTACGGCACTTTAGAGACTACCAGGAATTCAAGGCCACCAGAATCCTTCCCATTGGCCTTCCGTTTGCTTCTGCCCAACTGCGCTGAGTAAGGTCCTCTTTGAATGATTATCATGTTTGAAGGACTTTTTATTTAATGAACTGTAAGCTGTACTGGGATTTAGCTGTTAATGTTTCCAATTTCTTTCCAATTACTCTAAGACTTTTATAAGCAGTTTTATACTTACAATAATATTCCCCGTCTACATCAGTAGGATTGTTCCTCTCAATCTCAGAAAGAGAGAGTAAGAGGGAGACTGACTGCATCCTTGAGGAGCTCCTGTGAGTAAGAAATGCCATCCCTATCAGGTCGATTTCAAGGAAATGATCAGGTTCTGCAGACTAGAAGGATGACACAGAACAGCCATCGGTACTGCCCCTCTGAGTGGATGCATTCAGGAGTTGGTTTGCTTTGGTGTCTGGGAGTGTGGTAAGGTTTTTGTTAATACAGGCAGTTCTTTTTTTTTTTTTTTTTTTGAGAGGTTTTCACTATAGGGCGCGTGCACTCGCCAGACAGACAGAGAGAGACAGAGAGACAGAAAGCGAGAAATCACCCCCCAGGGGGGATGGTCACACCACAATCCCTTCTTCTCCATTCTCCTCTCGGGATCTTGGGCACACACGCACACGCGCCCGGTGTGAGTTCTAAGCCACCGGGTCCAGGACGCAAACCACGGTCGACTACATGGGAGTCCAGCGACATAGCCATTATGCTAACTGCTGATTCCCAATATGGGCAGTTCTTGAGGCATGAACTCGTCATTTCTAAACAGCCTCTGTAAGTATGATGTCATAGCCTCGCACTGCATTCCTGTTGCTCCAGAAACTCCTGAACTCTCGTTCTGATGGCTCTGGTCAGTGTCAGTCACTCATCCATTCAACAGTTTTCAAGGACACCAGCTCCAGCCAAAACAGGATGGGGGTTGCATCGGAGAATGTGGGCCCCGGAGCCAGGTGCATGGGGCTTAAATTCTGGCCGAGCAGCTGCAAGACCTTGGACAAGTGTTCTTCAAAGCCACTGAGACAAGTCCTTTTTCTCTTAGTTCCACAAAAAGTCATGCTTCTCCTCAGATATTTTATGCCTTGTATGCCCTGGGAGTCTGAAAAAGGGCTGTGACTTCCCTGTTCCTGTGGACTACAGAAAAGCTCAGAACTGCTGTACATGTGGCTTCTCTCTGGTAAATCGGACTTCGTGGCAAGCGTCTAGTTACCAGCTTCACTCACAGCTCTTTTACTTTCTTTCTCTAATTTTCTGACCGTCTCACTGGAATTTTCTTGCAAATCTTTTCTTTCTCATTGTGACCTTCATCCATCCTTTGCCCTGCTCGACCACAGCGCATCTTCCCATGTCTAGCAGCAGGTGGTTAAGAGAACAGACTCCGCTCCACCAGTACTGTGTGGATCTTGGCGAGTCTCTGTTTCCTGTCTGGCAAGAGCTGTGGTGAGATCTAATGATCAAACATCCAGTGCTTAGAGCAGTGCCTGGTATGTAGGAAGGGCTCCCCACTTCTGTCGCTATAGCAACGTCATGAGAGGGCCATGGTCTTTATGCTCTAGAACATTGTTTTTCAAAGTGTAGGTTTGTGCTAGGGCACACACGTGAGGAGGCAGTGGGTCTGACATGCAGCCCGTGCTCCATTCTCCAAAACCAGGGTAGGGCTGCACCCACCGGAAAAGGAGGTGCCTTTGAAGATCGCTCTTGGCCCCACTGCCCCTTTTTTCTTTAAAAGTTGAGCATTCATAAAGGATAAAAGCTTACAAAATCAAGCATGAGCTTCTACTCGAAAGAAGCTGAATCAGGTGTTGGACGACGTTGAAAAGAAGTCCCATCGGATGTCAGCTCATATCGAAGTGGACAGTTCCTTCCACGTAGGTGTCTTCTGAAGTCTTGGTCTTGCTAATCCTTGACTACAAAATAAGGCCCCATTCATTTCCTAACCAAAGCATAACAGCCCTGGGCCTTACCTGCCAAACAGAAGTTCAGTCATTCGCCCCGGTGTTCTGCCCAGACAGTCCTAGAAATCTCTCTCTCCTCTCTGTCTCTCCCCATCTGTGTCCCTTAGCTCCATCCTCGCCTTCCCTTTGCTCTCCTGCTGCCATCTGCTGAAAGAGGAGGAACTGGGGCCTGAAGGAACTGGCTGACCTCAGGACCACAGCACCCTGACCCCCTCTGTCTCCATCTCCGCTGCATCCACCCTGCAGGTGTGGTTGGGAGCGTGCCCAGGTTTGGGCCAGTCTCCAGAGATACAGTCTGACGGAGTCACCACTCTGGCTGATCCAGAGCCCAGCCTGCTGTCCTCACAGATGCCGTATGCTTACGCCTATTTCTCTACCTAGTCCTGTCACTCCTCGAGCAATGAGAGGAGGAAACGGCTTGTGATGAAAATACCTGCCAGAAAAAGCACTCACCCCTAGGCATATAGCTCTGGACAGCACAGCTCTTTTTGCTCACACACGTAGCCGCTCCTCCTCCCACCCCAACTGGGCCAGTTAAAATGGTTTCCACATCGCAGCTGCTTGCGTCTGGGAGCCATCCTCCTTCATTAGCCCCGGTTCTTCTCACCTCCTTCTGAGGGTGCTTCCTCAAGCCATCTCCATTGCCTTTTCTGCCATCTGGCCTCGACTGAGCCCTCCACACGAGCCTTGATTATTTTGTCCCAGAAAAGAGGTGGTTGGGACCAGCAGTTAGCGTAATGGCTATATTACTGGACTCCCACGTAGTTGACCGTGGTTCGCGTCCCCAACCGGGTGGCTTAAACATGCCAGGCGCGTGCGTGTGCGTGCCCAAGATCCCGAGAGGAGAATGGAGGAGAAGGGATTGCGGCATGGCCATCCCCCCAGGGGGTGATTTCTCGCTTTCTGTCTCTCTGTCTCTCTCTGCCTGGCGAGTGCATGCACCATATAGCAAAAACCTCTCCAAAAAAAAGAAAAAAGAAAAGAGGTGGCAACCCAGCACCTTTTTCCCTGGGGCTCTTACAAATTCCTAGATGTAAAGAGATACATGAAGCTCCACGTGAAAGTAGCCGAGATCCCACACTGAAGCTCCGTTAAAGAAAGGTGAAATCTGTCTTTGTTCCAGTATCATAGCAGCAGACCTCTCCCCATGTAGCAGCACACCACTGCCCACGTAGCTGCAGACCACTGCCCACGTAGCACCAGACCACTGCCCACGTAGCTGCAGACCACTGCCCACGTAGCAGCAGGCCACTGCCCACGTAGCAGCAGGTCACTGCCCACGTAGCAGACCACTGCCCACGTAGCATCAGACCCTCTCACGCATACTCTCTGCAGAGTCACTCATGCAACCTGACCACAGTCATGTTTTCTGTCTGTAAGCATTCCCTGAAAAACTTCACAAGTTTGATCACCTCCCACCCTCACATTTGGTTCTGCTCATGAAGTATAGGCCTGATTCGGCAATGACCTCAGACCAGGCGACCTCTGAAGCCCACCTCTTGATACCTGAGAATCTATAGGCCCACACAGCAGGGGACAAGAGCAAAAGATCAGACCCAGAAATCTTCACCAGAAAGAAGGAAATGGGCCTGTTCCCCTCAGGAAGTAAAAAAATAGATTCAGAAATGGGCCCCTAAGTTAGAGTCACCAGATTTAGCAGGTGAAAGTGCAGGATTTCTGGTTAAATTGAATTTCAGATAAACAGGAATCCTTTTTTGGTGCATGTCCTGTGCACTATTATGGGCCTCCTGTGGTTCAGCTAGCCACCCTGTCCCAAGGCCCTACCGCTACTGTCACACCTACTGAGCACTCCCTAAAGCCACAGAACCACGCAATGCCCCTCCGGCCTGCTCAGGGCTTCAGCCCACAGCCGAGGTGCCCGAGAAGTGACCACAAGTCACACACGGCCTTTGTGTCGGCTGTTGGAAGTGAACCACGCAGTTGGGAGGTACACCAGAGTAAACAGCCTTGGGCTGGAAGAGAAAAGGACAGTTTCCAGGAAGAAATTTAGAAGCGAGGATGCGGGCTCCTGCTTTTACGAGGAGAGTCCCGCCCAGTGCCCTCGCCTCCTGGCTTTGAGAGCGCCCATGTGTTTTTCTTGGAGGCACACACTGGGAAGCCCTGCACTGTGGCATGTGTGCTCTCAAAGGACCGGGAAGCTGTGCTCTCCCAGACAAGCATTTTACAGAGTGGTTTCATTGCTCTCGATTCTCAATACATTTGTTCCCCAGTGGAAGGAAAAGGAGGTGCAAGCTGGAAGGAGGCAGCTGGACCAGGAGTCCAGTAGGCTGCTGTCCAAATGGCCATTGGCTGCTGCTGCCT
>NW_006198412.1:2665019-2667177 GCF_000334495.1 Tupaia belangeri chinensis | reverse complement strand
CGGCTGGCCGCTGCCGCAGAGGTCGTGGGCAGTGACCCGAGAGCCTCCTATGCGTGACCTCCCTGCATCCTCCACAGAGCCCCGCTGGGATTTCCAGTATTTCCAGACCTCCACAATCCAGAAAGGAATGATAATAAATACTTTGTACTTCAAAACTTCCAAAGTATTTTTATAGACATTATCTCACTGGGTCCTTGTGGAGTACATGGGAGGTCTGATAACGGAAGGGGAACATGGTAGAACGGACCCAGGATTTATCTTGGTCGGGCATGGTACGCCATGGAAATGAGCTTGAACTCACAGATCCCTGGAGATAGGAGACACAGCAGCCAGGCAGGGCCAGGGAGAAAGGCCTGAGTCAGGCCAGAGGCAGAGACTCGGGAGGGGAGAGCAGGGCCCAGAGGCTTTACTGGGCTGCTTGGAGGAGTGGGTGAGGCGAGGAAGGCATGCTTACTTCCTTCAGAATTCCGTAGTTTGGATGCTTTCCGCAGGCTCTAGGCTGTAGAGGTGGTCCCCAGTTGCCCAGTATCTGGCCCTAAGCTGGTTTAGGGAGGGGAAGCCAGCCAGGTGGATGAGAATTTCATAAAGGATCTGGTTGATGTAGGCTTTGATCAGTTGTTCTGCATATCAAAGACATGCTCCCCAGAGAGTCCTTTGCTGTCTCTAGGAACGGGCTAGCCCCAGTAGGGATAGCCTCCCCAGAATCAAGGCCAGAATATAAAAAATACAGAAAATATGAAAGTATGGTCACTATGGGGACGCTCTAGCCTTGACTTCCCCAGAACTGCAAGGCTGGTGAGGAACAGAGCTGGGACTCCCTCCAGGTGTCCTGACCCCAGTCGAGGACTCATTCCAAGACCGTCTGATGCCCTGTTACTCCTTTCTGGTGACTCAGGTGACCAAGAACAAACCTGCTGACCAGAGCGACCAGTTTTCCTGCTTTATGCAGGGACCAAGGTGTTTCCTAGGATGTGGGACTTTCAGTGCAAAAGCCAAGAGAGTTCAGGAAAATGGGTGGTGGGTCTCCCTGCTCTGGGCGCAGCTGCAGTGGCTCTCTTCCTGCCTCCACAACGGCCTCCTTCTGACAGGGATAACCCACACAAGGCCTTAGCCTGGGATAGACAGGACTTGGAAAGATGAAGGCAGAGGAATTAGAGAAGGGATTCGAGCAGCACGTAGTCTCATTTCTCTTTTTTTTGGGAGAGATTTTCGCTATAGGGTGCGTGTGCTCGCCAGACAGACAGAGAGAAACATAGAGACAGAAAGCGAGAAATCACCTCCCAGGGAGGATGGTCACGCCGCCATCCCTTCTCCTCCATTCTCCTCTCGGGATCTTGGGCACGCACACACACGTGCCCGGCATGAGTTTTAAGCCACCGGGTCCGGGATGCAAACCGTGGTCAACTATGTGGGAGTCCAGGGACATAGCCATTATGTTAACTGCTGGTTCCCACGTAGTCTCATTTCTAAGTCTCCCTGAGTTGGTCCTTATATCGGGACGTCCTTGTCCTCTCTAGCTTCTCCTTCCAGCCCTCACTTGCTTAAATACTCTTCACATCTGACAGGACCTGGAAAGCCACCTCCACCAGGAGCACCCCTGACCTCCCGGAAGCTGTGTGGTCCCGACGTGTAATTACGTCCTCACGGAATCTCGTGTTGCATCGTCTATGCTAACCTGTCTCCTCCCTAGAGAGCAGCAGTGTGAGGGCCAGGGCTGTACCTTCACGAATTTATCAGCTCACTAAATATCGATTGTCTACTGGGTGTCAGGCACTAAGCCAGCTACATTGTGTCCTGGGGCTACAACAACGATGAAGACAAATTCGGTCCCTGCCCTCGCGGAGCTTTCCGTCTGCTGGATGAGACAGATGTTAATGACATAATCACACAATTAATAACAAAAGCACGGCTACGTTGGTAACCGTTTTTTTTTGTTGTTGTTGTTTTTTCCTTTTTTTTGGAGAGATTTTCACTGTAGGGTGCGTGCGCTCGCCAGACAGACAGAGAGAGACATAGAGACAGAAAGCGAGAAATCACCCCCCAGGGGGGATGGTCACGCCGCAATCCCTTCTCCTCCCTTCTCCTCTCGGGATCTTGGGCACGCACGCACACGCGCCCGGCGTGAGTTTTAAGCCACCGGGTCCGGGACGTGAACCAC
>NW_006198412.1:2653699-2664595 GCF_000334495.1 Tupaia belangeri chinensis | reverse complement strand
AGACAGACAGAGAGAGACATAGAGACAGAAAGCGAGAAATCACCCCCCAGGGGGGATGGTCACGCCGCAATCCCTTCTCCTCCCTTCTCCTCTCGGGATCTTGGGCACGCACGCACACGCGCCCGGCGTGAGTTTTAAGCCACCGGGTCCGGGACGTGAACCACGGTTGACTACGTGGGAGTCCAGCGACATAGCCATTACGCTAACTGCTGGTTCCAAGTAACCGTTTGTTTTGATGACCATGTAGCAGTACTGCCCAGGGCGGGGGGCCCAGTGGCAGGAGAGCTCGTAGTTCGGGACCAGGGAGGCCGGGGTATCAGAGAAGCTGCCCTCAGGAAAGTGATGGAGTGGAGATTCTCAGGCCAGCCAAGAAGGAGTAAACCAGGAACAAGAGCCAGGCTGGTGAGTGCTCTGGGCTAAAGGGGCAACGGGCTCCAGCATTTCGGGGTCGGGGGGTGGGGGGGAACAGATGGCACTTCACCGGCGAAGGTTCTCCACAGGGCCGACTCTCCCACAGAGGAGAATGGCAGTATGTGGGCTATTCATCCACGTCTGCAGGCATTTTTCTCACAGCTTAGGGGGAGGCTCAGGTGTCTCTGTTGGGCGGGCGGAGAGCAAAGGGGAGTGTGGGGTGAACAGAGGCGGGAGATCCCCATGGTCTCCTAGCCACGGTGGCATGATCAGGTTGATTTTTTAGAAATACCGGTTTAGCTGTGATGTGGGGACAGAGCAGGCAAGTGTGGACGTGGGGAGACCAAGGAGTGGGCAGGCATAGGAGTCCGGTCGGCAGGTGGTGGCGAAGAGGAGAGCAGCATTCAGAGGTAATACGCGGGGACTTGGGCAGGGGGACTGGACGGGAAGGAGGTATCAAATATGACGCCTGGTTCTCGTGAGCACCAGGACAGGTGGTAATAAGAGCCGGCACGTGCTCTTCTACAAGCGCCAGCCCATTCAGCCCTCACAGCCAGCGAGGAGATTGAGTCGCAGAGAGAAGGACGGGTTCACGACGAAGGGGCACTGCCAGCACCCGCGTGCAGGCAGCCCGTGCCTGGTGCTCTCCACCGCTCTGCGTGGCGTCTCTGGGTAATGGCGTCACCCACCGAGCTGAGGACACTGGTCGGGAGCCAGGCTTGGGCCAAGGCGTATGAGCTCACCCCAGGCATGTGAGTCTGAGGTCAAGGAAGGGCTGGAGGCACAGCTTGAAGTCCAGAGACAGCCCTCACCGCTGTGTCCTCGCAGACCTGCATCGCACCTGCTGCAGTAGCTGGTGAATTGGATGGTGGATTAATGAACTGGCTGAAAAGTTACATTTATTGGGCCATTCCCTTTTCAAGGCTCTATACTCGGTGCTGGTATACTGAGACAATTGAACAACAGACTTTGCCTGGGGAGGCTTCACTGTCCCAGGAAAAACACAAACACTTGCAGGTATTGAAACCCCACTCAGCCCAGCCTTAAACTCTCCTACCTCACCCAAGGGTCTTGGCAGGCAAAGTCCATTGCGTGTGAAGAAAGTCTTTGGGAGAAGCCAGAATACAGTTTCCAGCCAGCCCCTATCCAATCAGTAACAAACCAAATAAGAGCAAATGCCAAGCCCGAGGCACAAGTTCGCATGTGCGCAGAACATCCACGGCCCCCTCCTGGGCATGTTCTACCCTCTTCAGCCTCTGGGGATTGCTCTTGAGGCTGGAGAATCATAAATCCTCCTACTGCTTCCTTTCTGCTCCCAGAGAGGAGGATGAGGATCCCAGTCTAAGCTATAGAAGAGCAGTTCTTTGAAGTTTCTCATTTTGCGTGACCACCAGAGGGTCTCCAGCTAGGAGGTGGTGGGCCCGCATTTGCTGTACAGAGCTCATCTGTTTCCCATGCTAATGAAAAATATTAGTCTGTTTATGGGCTGGGGTTTAATCAGGAAGGCTGTTTGCTCGTTTTACAGAATGGCATACTCATGTCTGGCTACATCGTGAGCAGAGCCCGGAACGAAATGAAAATGCAGCACTCTTGTTCAAAACTTATTGTGAATTTCGGGACCAGCAGTTAGTGTAATGCCTATGTCGCTGGACTCCCACGTAGTCGACCACAGTTTGAGTCCCGGACCCGGCAGCTTAAACTCACGCCAGGCGTGTGTGCGTGCATGCCCAAGATCCCAAGAGGAGAATGGAGGAGAAGGGATTGCGGTGTGGCTATCCCCCCTAGGGGGTGATTTCTTGCTTTCTGTCTCTCTGTCTCTCTCTGTCTGTCTGGTGTGCGCACACGCCCTATAGCAAAAACCTCTCCAAAAAAAACCCCAAACTTATTGTGAATTTCAAGACAGCAATGGCAGAGAGTTAAACCAAGCACAGCCCTTCTGAGCATGGGGTCCTGTGAGACAGTGCAGGTAGCATGCTCATTGAGCCAGCCTTGGGTGTGGTGTGGAGAACAGAGGGAGGACAGGCCACTACCCATGTTCCCTCTGCTGCCAGCCACCCACACGGAGGGAGCTGAGTATGCGATGTCTGAACCAGACTGTAGGAGGACCAGACCAGTCTCAAAAGCAAAGTCAGTGTAACCACAGCAGACCAGAAGTAGAACTTCCAGAGAATAATGCAAAAGCAAACCACCTTTGCCTGGTGTATGTGAGAAAAGTGACCACCCCTGCAGAATGGGAGCTGAAATTCCCCACTCCCCCAGAATCTAGGCAGGAGACCCTCTGCCTTTCTCCCTCATGCCTCCCCACTACCTGTCAGGACTTCCTTACACTGAAATATTGCTCTTGCTATTTTTTCCCCCTTTTTACTTCTTTATTTAATTAAACATTTCTTTAAAGATTTTTTAAAGTTTATTTTATTTTAGGCACTCCTAACAGGATCCCAACACCATAATTCATAGCCAGCTTCAGCCAGCCCCAATCTCAAGCACACATGTGCCCAGCATACTCAGAGAGGTCTCAGGACCTGAACCCAAAACCTCCTCATATGAGTCAACCTCGTAGAGTGTCACTATACCATTGTGCCATTATCTAGCTCCTGATTAAACAAATATTTCTTAAGTGCCTACCATCTGCCCAGGAATATAGCAGTATATGCTAATACAGCCATACTTGTTAAAATACAGACATTCCTCTGCTTGCAGTAAAGTAGTATCTCAATAAATCTGTTGTTAATTGAAAAGAGTAAGTAAGGGGCCTGCAGATGGTGTGATGGCTGTCACTCGACTCCCATGTAATCAACCATGGTTTGAGTCCTGGACCTGCCAGGTGCATGTGTGTGCATGCCCAAAATCCTGAGAGGAGAATGGAGGAGAAGGGATGGCAGCATGGCTATCCCCCTAGGGGGTGACTTATTCCTTTCTGTCTCTCTGTCTCTCTCTGTCTCTCGGGTGATTGCATGAGCCCTATAGCACAAATCTCTCTAAAAAAGAGAAAAAAAATCTAGAAAGAAAAAAGTCATTAAGATGACTAACCTTACGAACATCACAGTTTCGCTTACCTACCTCGAAGGTGTTCGGAACACTTACATTAACCTCCAGTTAGGTGGAGGAGTCACCTCACACGAAGCCTATTTTATAATAGGCTATTTCGTGTAATTTATTAAATACTCTACTGAAAGTGGAAAGCCGAAAGTAAAAAGCTCAGGCAAATACTCAAAGTACAGTTTCTACTGAAGGCACATGACTTTTGCATCATTGTCAAGTTGAAACGAGGGAAGCTGAACCATCGTATGTGGACAGCTCCGACAACAGACGTAAAAAGAGGTGAGGCAAGAGGAACTTTCCACTTTAGTTGTAACATCTTATTCTATTAAGGAAAGAAACAAATGGGACAAAATGTTCTCACATACTAAGGTATAGAGTTTCTGTTTCATAATAGTAGCCAATGTTTGTTGGGAGCTACTGTCACCAGAGCTGAGGGAGGCACTTAGGGGTATTAACTCACTTGATCCTTTAAAACAATTACATAAAGTTGTTTTAATATAATCTATGATCATTCCTTGACTCCCATAGGAGATTGTTTCCAGGAATCTCCATATTATGTAAAATAGTACCTGCATGTAACCTATGCACCTCCCCCTCTACGATTTAAATCGCCTTTTTGCTACTTTTAAAACCTAAGACAATGTAAATACTATGTTATACTGGATTGTTTAGGGTATGATGACAAGAAAAATTCTGTACATGTTCAGTATAGACATAGCTAAGTGTTGCTTTTGTTTTTGTTTTTGCTATAGGGTGCCTATGCTCTCCAGAGAGAGACAGAGAGAGGCCATACCCAGGGAAATGACTGAATCCCAATCTTTTCTCCTCTAGCCTCCTTGTGGGATTTTGGGCATGCATGAACAGAGGCCCAGTGTGAAGCTGATGGGTCCAGGACTGGAACTATACAGTTGACCGTGCGGGATCCAGTGCCTATATGCACCTCCCCCTCTACGATTTAAATCGCCTTTTTGCTACTTTTAAAACCTAAGACAATGTAAATACTATGTTATACTGGATTGTTTAGGGTATGATGACAAGAAAAATTCTGTACATGTTCAGTATAGACATAGCTAAGTGTTGCTTTTGTTTTTGTTTTTGCTATAGGGTGCCTATGCTCTCCAGAGAGAGACAGAGAGAGGCCATACCCAGGGAAATGACTGAATCCCAATCTTTTCTCCTCTAGCCTCCTTGTGGGATTTTGGGCATGCATGAACAGAGGCCCAGTGTGAAGCTGATGGGTCCAGGACTGGAACTATACAGTTGACCGTGCGGGATCCAGTGCCTAAACCTCCGTGTCATCTGCTGGCCCCTGAACAAAAAATTTTAAAATAGTTTTCATTGAGGTTGCTTGGATCTTCAGATGCAGACCAGCAAATACGAAGGGTTGACTGTATATTCTTCTGGATAAGGGAACTGAAGCAGAGAAAGGCTAAGTGACAAGTTAGCGATGGTAGCATTAGCAGGTGGCATGGAGCTAGATGGGCCTCATGTGGAAGCAGCTTTACCGTGAATCTGTCACACATGCTGGAAAGTATACGACTTGGCATATGGATGCCAACGCTGTGCCAGGCACTGCTCTTAAGGGAATTAGGAACATCTACTCATGTAGTCCTCACCATGGCCTCACAAGATGAGTATGCCCGTATGTCACAGAGGAAGCTGAGGTTCAGAGTGGTGAAGTCGCTGTCCAACATCACACACTGGTAGGAGGAGCTGTGGAATTTGATCCAAGGCAGTTTGGTTCTGGAGTGTGCACAGAACCACCACCTGAGGTGCCCTCTGGTCAGCTTTTATACTGCTCTTGGTACTGTGATACACGCTTGAACTATTTCATAATTTGAATGTTTTAACTGAAACTTTTAAATGAATTGAAAATAAAAGGGAGCATTCATTGCATTGAATACTGTGGAGAGATTGAAGACTTGGAAAATACTATTATGTGTGACCTGGAAGAAGACAGGGGCAGCTTGTCTCACTTACCAACAGGGGTCAGTTTCCCCTAGTCACTGTTCCCATCACTCCCTGGGCCTACCTCCATGGGTACTCCCTTAGACCCCACACATACAGGGGCTAACAGCACTGCTAGAACTCCCTAGGAAGGACGAGGCCCTAGCTCTGACTGTAGCTTAGATGCCAGGACAGGGTCAGGAGGTGGTGCAGTGACAATGCAATTGGACCCATACGGGAAAGGTCCTGAGTTCATGTACTGGGACCACCTGAATGTGCTAAGTACATGTGGCCCGTGGCCTGGGCTCAGATGAAGGGTAGATTGTCACCTGGGGATACTGTCGGCGCTACCTGTCTCTCTGTTTCTCTCTCTGCCTCTCTCTTCCTCTCATGAAAATAAATAAATAAACTTTAAAAAAATGTAGGGCAGTGGAGAAAAATTGGGAGGGGGTGTCCAAAATTAGACCACAATCAGTGTGTGGATGTGGGTGGTGGATGCGGGTGCAGTGAGTTCTGTGCCAGTGTGACAGGATTAAAATCGCAGGACAATGGACAGTGAGGATAGACAGATGGAAGGATCTTGGCTTTGATTGACAATGCTTGGTAGAAGTTGCCTTTTCTTTTTAATTGCCAAAGGGCACATGGACTCGCCAAGGGGGGGGGCGCTCTTCAGTGGAATGTGGTCTTGCGGCAATCTCTTCTCCTCCAGTGGAATGTGGTCTTGCGGCAATCTCTTCTCCTCCAGTGGAATGTGGTCTTGCAGCAATCTCTTCTCCTCCATTTCTTGGTCCTGTCAGGATCTTACGCATGCACACAAACACTCATGGCGTACTTTTCAAGCCTCCGAGGCCAAGATTCAAACGGTGGTCAGCCATGTAGAATCCAGCTCTCTAAACCACTAGACTGTGGGGCCAGCCTGAGAAGCTGCCTGGTGAGGATGCTGCAACACCACGGAATGAGTTTTCCAAATTTGGAGAAGACAACAGAGGTAGCACGGAGTCCATTAACAAGAAATGAGCTAGATGGACTTGGCCTTCCAGCATCTCCATGTGAACACACGCCCCCATGAACTACACCTGGCTCCTTTTTCATGAATGTATTTGTTAAAAAATACATGGATACAAAATGTTTCCTTCAGTTTTCCAACCTAAATCTTTTAGCGATAAATCAACACACAAAAAGGTATCCCTACTTGTCTCGTGGCAGCAAAGTGCAGCGTGAAAATCTTCACCAGAATGAGAAACTGGCTGCGATTGCTCAGGAATGCTGAGTATTTGGCTCTCTGAGCCTAAAATTCTTTATTCACTAGCTGTGTTCGTGATCAAACATTGCCCTTTAACTCCGATTTTGCTTTAATGTCAGAGTTTAACACTTCCAGAGATGTGTCTTTGTCCAGTGATAGAAGACGATTAAAGATACCAGGAGGGAAAGGCGAAGACACAGAAATAAGATTTTTGTTGCTTTTCCATGTTACCTTCATTGTAAGAAGCAGTCTGAGGGGATGTGTACAACCTTGTGGACGTAAGGCTACCTCACAATCCCATTCACTGATTTCTGAGATTCCTAGGATTCCCCGAGGTATTGCAAATTGTGAATACATTTGCAAATGAAAAAGTCATCTGATAGTTTTTGTAATATATATGTATATATGTATATATATATATATCGACCAGAGTCTCGTGCCAGGGCTTTGATAACATTGCTATGGCCTTTCCAGCCCTAACAACTCTGAAAATAAGCATGAATTCTGGTCTTCAAAAGTGTAGAGTTGGAACATCATTCAACCTAATTTTTCACCAGCATTTTCATCTTCAGAGGAACAGAACAAGCTATAACCATGCCCCTTTTACTTGTCTAATTGTAAACTAGTTCTTAGAAAAGAGAGGACTTGGGACCAGCAGATGGCATAATGATTCTGTTGCTGGACTCCAACATAGTTGAACTGAGGTTCGAGTCCCAGACCTGGCAGCTTAAAACTCACACCATGCACATGTATGTGTATGTCCAAAGTCCTAAGAAGAGAATGGACAGGGGTTGTAGCACGACCATCCCTCCTGAGGGATAATTTCTTGCTTTCTGTCTCTCTGTCTCTTCAGCAAGCACACATGCCCTATGACAAAAAATTTCCTTAAAAAAAAAAAAAAAGAAAGAAAGAAAAGGGAGATCTTTCAGCTTACTGTAGAACTTCTTGTTCACTGGGTTAGGAAAAAAAGTTGGTCAGGATACCTCTAAGTAACTTTTTTCCCTTCAAGCGTCTAGACAAAAACAAACCTCCAAGTTATCTTGGGTTCTTCTTCTCTCTTCTTACCTCCCACAGCCAGCTGGCTGCCAAGTGCTGCTGGTCCTGCCCTCACACATCTCTGACATCCGTGCCACCCCTCCTCTCCTGCTGCTTCCCCAGCCTCCTCAATGGCCTGGTTTCCTGGCTGTCCTCCACTCTGGTGTCCACGGTGCTGAGCGCCTCATCTCTGTTCAGCGCCTGGGGCACAGGCTTAGTAAACATCACCCACTCTGAATCTCTGATCTTCCCAGACTTAGACAGAACTCTGCAGGTGTCCCTTGACGCTATGCACAGAGTCCCTACTCCTCAGCCAACCACTCTAAGCCCTTCTAATCTGGCACTTGCCCTCCTGGCATTGTCCTGCCCCTGCCATCAGCCTAGAGCTTACGTTCTGGCTGTGCTGGGGAGTGGCTTCCGGTGTGCTCCTGCTTCTCCTCCTTTGCTCATGCTCTTCTTCCTACTTGCCCCAAGTACTACCCGGTCTGCAAGACCCAATCCTGTGCCTCCTCCTTAAAGTCATTTGTGACTCTACACAGCCAGGTAACCCCCCTCACTCCTCGGCACTCACTTACGCTCTCTCTCTCTCCCTCCCTCTCCCTCTCAGAACTGCCATTTAACTATGTGTTACCTCTGCTTGTGATATTTTGAGAACAGCATCTGTGTTTTCAATGCAATACCACATGCAAGGTGCACAGTAGGCTGTCTGGCATAGAGCTGGCATTCAGTAAATGTTAGAGTCTCCCCCTTTCTATCAAGTTGAGCCCCTCAAATCTCATGGTAGCCACAGTACCATCCTTGTCTTGAGAAGCCCAGAGGTTTCACAGCTTCATCTCCTGCTTACTTTGCTAAGGTAGTTTCCTATCCACTCTATTAGAACTATAGAAACTAGGCTTACAAAGCAAAGAGACCCTCAAGAAGAAAGACACCAACAAGCTAGAAGTTCATTGTTTTTTCATGCAATGACAGAGAGGTGGGCAGGGGGAGCCTCTGCTCTCTGAAGCTTGTCTGAGCCCTGGGTTATTTTTTTGCTCTGCCATTGCCAGGTGACCTAAAGCTTCTCACCAGCCCCATGACCATGCCTCTTCTAGTTCCCAAGAGGTAGAGCAAAGAGGAAAAAGTTCCTTTCTAAAGAACTTCACCCCAAAAGTGCATGTATCACTCTCTATCAAATCTTATTGAATAGAACTTAGTTACCTGGCCACAGCGAGCTGTAAGGGAGGCTGGGAAATATTTAGCTGTTTCTTCAATCATTCTATCAGGAATAGCTGGGCAGCCCCCTAAGCTTCTGAAACTCAGAGAAGGGAAAGTTTTGTTACCAGGAGAAGGCTAAGAATGAACCGGTACCCATCTTTGCCACATGTACCTCACAAAGTTGTTGCAAAGGTTAAATATAAAGATTAGGAAAGCACCCAACATTATGTGCAGCAAAAACAACAACAACAACAAACACCCATTTCCTTCTAATAGTTGTATCAGTATTCCCTGCTTTCCTGGCAGTTTTCCGCATAGTAAGCTCTCACTGCATTGTAGTGAATGAATGCTTAAATGGATAAGCTCATTTTGAAGGCCTGCCTTTGCTAACTAGGTGCTCATAATTGTTGTTCTACAGAAGCTTGCTGTAAAAGTAGCTTACTGTTTAAGAAGATAAAGACATTTCTTTCTACATCATCACTTTGCTGAACTAACAGAATGGTGCTGAGCATCTCTAAGCCTTAAAACTTCCCAATGAGGAGGGCTAGCATTATTAAGGATCCACTGTCTTAGCACGTGACTGCGAAGCTCCGTTTTGTGTGACTCCCTGCTGTGTCTCCAGAGAGTAGACAGTACACAAAGTGATTCATGCCAGTCCCTTGCATTTTTGGATTGAGCACACTCACGCTTAGAACTAGTGTCCCTGGGGACACTAGGATGGAGACGTGGGGCTCTGTTCTCCTGGACACCGTTCCCAGGAGACACTGAGCAGAATGAAGAAGTGAGCCTGTGACGCCCAGGAGAAGAGCTGATGGAGAAAGCTCACACCATCGGGACTGGTTGGTTCACTGTCAGGCATATCTGGGATTCCCTGCTCCATCCCTAGCCCAGTCAAGCACTGAGAAGCCTCAAAATCAACTCTGTGTAGTTTGGCCCTGTTGCTAGGGCTGTAATGATGCAGCCTATTTGTCTTAGTGGAGTCTCAGACTCCTTTGCAGGAAAGTTCTTAAGCAGTGACTCACCACAGGACTTAAAATGTCCAGGAATTGTCATTTAAAGCAATCCACAGAAGTCTGGAAAGCTGAGCAAATGACCTAAATAGAAAAGCAACTTTTGGATGGCGAGAGAGAAGCAACTACTGATTCTCCAGAGGAGCGGTCCCGAGAAAACCCTGGAAATGACTATCAAAGGGTGCACATCCCCACTGGAGCAGACCCTGCGAGACCCTGGGCAGCCTCCCTGTTTAGAGGAGTCCACAGTGGATTTGCTCACCAGCCAGCCAGCCAATCAGCACCAAGGCCGTGACTGGCCAGATTCCCCTCCTGCTGGCTACTTCCCCTATCTCTCTTCCTCTTTAGTCATTATCTGCTCCCTGAGGACAGCGTCCCACTCCCTCCTCTTTCATTCCTTTAAAGTTGCTATGTTAACCTCTTCTCAACCTTCCTGAAACCTCAGTCTTTGTATACTAAAATATTTCCTGAAATGTGGTTGTGTTGACCAAATCTCTCAGGATGTACTCTTTGCTAACTGCTTGCACACTTATCTAATATTACAATTCCTGGCAAGAAAACTCTTCCTATTTCTGATTAAATGTGTGTGATCATATAAGTGCATATAGAGATATATGTGTGTGTGTGTATAATATGTATATACATAATTGCTGTGTGTGGATACAGTTGTACACACAGGATGTTTCAATCAAGGGATGGCATACCTCCAAGGTGCTCCCATGAGATTATACCACGTAGCCTGGGTATGTGAGACACTATGCCTTCTAGGTCTGTGTAAGACACTCTGATGTTCGCATAGCAATGTAATCACCTAACAATGCATTTCTCAGAACACAGTGTCTTCGAGAAGTGACACATGGCTAGATAGATCTGTGTGTTGTATATACATATATGTATACGTATATGTATGTGTATATGTATATATTGGTTGTTGGGTTGTTGGAAAAGTCATGACGTATTTTTCTGTTTTTCTATGCAAAAAATGCATAATGACTTTTTCCAATGACCCCATAT
>NW_006198412.1:2571636-2653635 GCF_000334495.1 Tupaia belangeri chinensis | reverse complement strand
ATATCTGTTTACTCAAATAATGTTTGGGGTATCTACACATCCCAGGACATTGTTCAGGGTACAAGATCCAGCAGTGAATAAAATTGGCCAAGTATTTTTTTAAATAAAGTTTGGAGCAGACCCACAATAAATAAATGAATATTACATAGTTTGTGGGAGTCTGTGTAAAAAGTATGTGCTTAACACACACAAACACACAGTGGTGGGCACATAGCAAGTACTCAATAATTAGTACCCATTAAAAATAATGAGTTAAGGGACAGCAAGTGGCATAGTGGTTAAGGCACTGGACTCCCACATAGTAAACTGCGATTGAAACTCATGCTGGGAGTGTGTGCATGTGTGCCCCAAATCCTGAGAGAATGGAAGAGAGAGATTGTGGATGGTCATCTCCCCCAGGGGATGATTTTTTACTTTCTGTCTCTCTGTCTCTCCAGCAAGCACACATGCCATATAGAAAAACAACAAAAATCAAACTCTCAAAATAATAATAAAAATAAGCTAATATTAATTAAGTACTTATATGTGCCAGGTGATCTTTTAATTCTTTTTTGTTTGTTTGTTTGTTTTTGCTTGCTGAAGAGAGTCAGAGAGAAATAGAGAATGGGAAAATGAGAAATCACCCTTCAAGGGGGATGGCCACACTATACTCCCTTCTCCTCTATTCTCCTTTTGGGATATTTGGGAATATATGCACATGTGCCCAGCAGGATTTACAAGTTGCTGGGTCTGGGGCTAGAACCATGGTCCACCATGTGGGATTCCAGTACCTTAACCACCGTGTCACCTGTTGGCCCCAGCTCTTTCAATCCCTAATAACCTGTAAGGTAGGCACTATTATCCCCACTTACATACAGAAAACCAAGGGACAAAGCATATAACTAGAAAGTAATGATAAGGCGTGAGCCCAGACCTGGTCCCCAGGGCCTCGCTTCCTAATTCTTCCCCTTGAAAATGGGCTGCCTTTATAAAAAGATGTCTGTAAATAGCTCAAAATCTGCCAGCACTATTCTAAGAAGAGCAAGTTTCAAGGAAAAGGTCTGAGGGAAAAAGAAACTGGGTTAGCGACACAACCATGAAGCTATTTTGACTATGATGTCCTGTGACGTGATTCTCCTCTCCAGTTCTGCATTTAATCTGACAGCAAGGAAGAAGCAAAAAAAGACAGCCTCTTCTCAGATGAGTCATAAACATAGTTTTGTTTTTTGTGTTTTGGGATTTTTTTTTTTGCTAGAGAGCACATGTCCATGTCAGAGAAAGAGAGACACAGAGAGCAGAAGAGGGAGAAGGGAAACATATAGTATTAAATGTTCTTTGTTTAAGAAAGGGGGGCTAGCAGATGATGTAGTGGTTATGTCACTGGACTCCCACGTGGCCAACTGCGGTTGGAGTCCTAGACCTGGCAGCATGAGAATCACGCCGGGTGTGTGTGCATACATGCCCGAGACCCTGGAAGGAGAATGGAGAAGGGATTGTGGTATGGCCATCCTCCCTCAGGGGTGATTTCTTACTTTCCCTCTCACTGTCTCTGCCTCTCTTTCTCTCTTTGGTGCGCACACATGCCCTAAGGCAAAAACCACTAAAACATTTTTTTAAATAAAAAAGCAAGAAGAAGATGGAAAAAGAAAAAGATGATCTCAATGCATTTTCCCCCATAAAGCACCTGAGAAAGAATGCAATTCCTGTTGATTCTCAGAGAAATGAATGAAAGAGGGGAACCAGCAGTTAGCGTAATGGCTATGTCGCTGGACTCCCACGTAGTCGACCGCGGTTCACGTCCCGGACCCGGTGGCTTAAAACTCACACCGGGCGCGTGTGCATGCGTGCCCAAGATCCCGAGAGGAGAATGGAGGAGAAGGGATTGCGGCGTGACCATCCCCCCTGGGGGGTGATTTCTCGCTTTCTGTCTCTCTGTCTCTCTCTGTCTGTCTGGCGAGCGCACGCGCCCTATAGCGAAAACCTCTCCAAAAAAAAAGAGAAATGAATGAAAGAGGTAGGAAGCGAGATCAGAAAAATACCTCCACAAGAGGCTTCTGATTACTGATTACTCACAAAAAAAAAAAAAAAAAAAAAAAAGTTGCTTAGAATGGTACTAGGAATCAAGATGTCAAAAAAGCTCCAAAGGCCTTAGAAGGACAATTGAGCCTAAATGTGAGTTATTTTTTCAACCACTATATTTCAATTACCATTTTTAAAAGTATATATATATATTTTCTGAGAGGTTTATTTATTTATTTATCTATTGCTATAGGACTCATGCACTTGCCAGATAGACAGAGACAGAGAGATAGAAAGCGAGAAATCACCCCCCCAGGGGGATGACCACACCACAATCCCTTCTCCTCCATTCTCCTCTCTAGATCTTGGGCACTCACGCACATGTGCCCAATGTGAGTTTAAGTCACAGGGCCCAGGACTTGAACTGCGGTTGACGACATTGGAGTCCAGCGACATAGCCATTACGCTAACTGCTGGTCCCAAAAGTATATAGTTTTTTTTTTTTTTAAAAAGTTAATTGACAAAGAGAGAGAGAGAAAGGCAAGCAACCTCAATGGGGTCTCACGCTGTGATTTCCCATCCCTCAGTCCCCACCTTTCAGCTATGATAATGGGCACAGGTGCATCTAGTGTATGTATAAAGGTCTTCCCGGGACTTGAACCCTGATCTCCCATATAGCTTCCGACACTGCAGGGCACCTCGCTATTGCTGCACCACCGCTGCTGGACCTTTAGTTACTATTTATCGAGTGTCTACTATGTGCAAAGCAGTGTGCTAGATTTCCTATAGACATTCCATTTAGAGTTAGAAATGTGTTGGGCCATCCCATAGGACAGTTAAAATGAGATGCACAGGGGCTAGATCCCACGTGGTAGACTGTTGCTTGAAGTCCAGCCCTTGTGGCTTGAAAGACACTCCAGGGATATGCATGCGTGTCCACAAAATCTTAATGGGATATAAACATGGAGAAAAAACTATTGCAGTGTGACCACACCCCATTTGGGGATGCTTTCTTTCTCCTCTTCCTCTCTCTTCCTGGAGAACATATGGCCCTCTGCCAAGAAGAAAAGAAAAGAAAAAAGAAAAGAGAAAAGAAAAGGAAAGAAAGAAGGAAAGAAAAGAAACAAATGTGTAATCTGCTTGAGCTTAAAAGAAAGTCAACAATTAAGCACTTATTAATAATAAAAAATGAACCAAACTCTACCTATATAATGTAATTATTTAAATTCTGTTTTAAACAGAATATCGATTTTATGTACAGTCATTGCTATACTGTTAATTTAATATTTTTTAAGTGAAAAGACATAAATCAGAAAATTTACCCAGTTCTCTCTCTTATTCACACCCCATGGTCCACCTTTCCCCACGGAAGTCACCATCATCTGAGGATATTGGTTGCACGTTTAGTATGTGAGGGGGCAACAGGCTTGATGCTGGAGATACAAAAAATTGGAAGATTATAATGATATGCTAAAAGTGAGTCCAAACTTCAAATGGAAAACCAAGAGGCCGGGGGGAGCATTCAAAATTTGCCTAACTGATATTGAAATACATGGGAAAGCTCAAAAAAAAAAAAGTGTAAGACTTGGATCTGACCTCCGGGATCCTGAAATGTGGCTTGGAGATGGAACTTAGATGTGGGGATGTACAAGTAAGGCAGCCCCAAGTGCTCAGAGTCAACTGAGTACTGAGGGTGAAATGTGCTGAAATTCAGGAAAGAGGGGCACTTTGGGAACTAAGGATGCCGGGAAAAACCTGTCATACAAACTAAAGTTTTTCTTGGGAACCAGATGGCATAATGGTTATGTCGCTGGACTTCCACGTATTCAACCACTGTTCGAGTCCCAGACGGAGAAGCTTATAATTCATCGCCGGGCACGTGTGTGTGTGTGTGTGTGTGTGTGTATACCCCAAATCCCAAATCCCTAGAGGATAGTGGAGGAGAAGGGATTGTGGCATGGCCATCCCTCTGGAGGAATAATTTCTCACATTCTGTCTCTCTGTCTCTCTGTCCCTCCAGTGAGTATACGTGCCTTATAACAACAAATTTCTCTTCTCCCTTCCCAAATCACCACTGTCTTCCTATTCAGAGGCTGACTTGGTCTTGAACCTGTTCTATCATGTCCTGGTTTTAGCTAAGGACATGTTGTAAGCCATAGTGTGTACAGAGACCAGAGACCACAGCAGGACAAGGGGTAATGAAGGAAGCAGGGGAGAAACCTCGTCCCTGAAACTGAAGTGGACACTTGTGGGGGGTGTGCCTGTCACACAAGCCGCTTCCGCTCTGGGCACAGTCCCTGACACCCAGGGTGTACCCCCGGCAGTCTTTATCTGCATGGCCTTGACCTTCTCTGGACATGGACACCAGGGCTTAATGGAGCCAATTTCAAATTATCTCCTGAGAACCCCCAGGCCTGGTTTTCATTCTGGCTGAGGCACATTAATAAGGGAGTTCCAGACAGAGGGCCACCACCTCCTGCTGCTGAGGCCTTCATGGCCCTCCCTGGTTCCTGCCTCTCCCCACAGTGTACTTGCTTACTCAATCATCAGCCCTCTGAGATGCCCCAGTTCTCTTCCAATCAATGTTCTCCTTCCTTTGTTCTTTCTTTGCCAAAACCAACTAGAGTCAGTGCCTGACATTTTCAAATAAAAGGAATATTAAATCATTCATAAACTGGTTGTAGAAGGTGTAATGTGGAGGCCAGGCCTTTGAGGAAGTGTAATCAGTGTTACGGTCGGCACTAAGACAGGGAGGCTCTACTCTTTATTCAGAGATAGGGCAGTTGCGATCCTTGATAAAAACTGGCAAAATGGCGAGAAACATATTTCTTGTGGTCACCTGGGGTCATCTACACACCAGGGACACCCACTAACTGATATTATAAAGCTGTTTGAAAGAGGTAAGAAAGCTGAGACCACATGTCAGGTGGCTGCTTCTGCATGCACTGAGATAAGCTAATATGAGAAAATGGCAGTGGGGCTGGCAGGTGGCTTGGTGGTGAAGGCACTGGACTCCCACACGGCTGACTGCAGTTCAAATCCCAGGCCTGGTAGCTTGCTTTCTCTCTGTCTGTCGCTCTCTGGTGAGTGCATGTGCCGTATAGAAAATTAAATACTAAGGATGATAATACATAAAATAGGGACCAGCAAATGACATAATGGTTAAATTGCTGGACTCCCATGAGTGGCTGACCATGATTCAAGTCCCGGACCCGGCAACTTAAAACTCACGCCAAGTGCACGTGCAAGCGTGCCCAAAACCCTGAGAGGAGAATGGAGGAGAAAGAATTGTGTGGCTATTTCCCCTGGGGGAAGATTTTTCTCATTCTGTCTCTCTGTCTCTCTGTCTCTCTATTGATCACACATACCCTATAGAAAAAAATCTCTTAAAAAAAAAAGAATTCTAATAAAAGAAAACAACAGACTCAGTCCAGGAAGTCATCCCTGTGAGCATAAAATCAAAATAAAGTCTTACTGTGATCCTTCTAGATATGGCCTGAAATCACTAAAAACTAAGTTCAGAAATCGGTATTTCAAGCTATGGAATCACACCTACACTTGCGTTTACAAATTCATAGGTTTCATAGGATTCAGCAAAACTAAAAGAGTGAAGTCCTGGCAATGGCAATTGTAATATATGGGAGGGGCAGGAAGAATTGGGAACCTACACCTTCAAGGTCCTCTGAAACATTCCCTACCCCCAACCAGAGGAAACTCACAACCAGGCCTACTGGGTTCCATGGCTCAGCAATGTCCGCTGGGCCATTAGAACTCAGTATGGCATGGAGGGGATTGTTAAAGTCAGTGTGGAGAGGAAAGAAGTACGCAGGGACTAGCTAAGGAATATTATTGAGACTGGATGAGTCGTGTTGGCACAGGCTTTGCGGATAGGGTGTGTTATTAGTAGTTTCATTGCTAAGTAATCCATAGTCTGATGAATGTCAGATGGGCTCTGAATACAACTGTGGGAGGAATGGAGATCACCCAGTTATCTGCACTTCAAGAACAATAGCTTTATGACATCTCCTTGACCTCACAGTAGCTGATGTGACTTTGAATTATAGCATGCGTGGTTGGTTATAGGCATGTCAGATCATTCTGGGCAGGGGCATCTTGGGACATATGGGATGAAGCTTATGGTGTGTGCGTCTGTGGGTGTATTATGCTACGCAGCTAAGAAGGAGAATGTAATCGTCCCCACGTGGAGCTGCAGCCTGAGTCATACAGGGTCTCCCTCTCTGGGTACAGACCCTGAAACTCAGGGTGGGCCCATGAAGTCTGTCACTATTACACGAACTCCCATGCCACCATCCCCACCACCGTGTACCCCAGCCCCACCACAGCAGGATGCAGTAGTGTCCCAAAGGCTGAGCAAAGGGAGTGATCTGTCCCTGGTACAGGCAATATGGAAGTCTGTAGAGAATTTTAAAACAATAGTAAACCCAACTAGAAGTCAGTCTGCTTTTTATTATCACCGTGCGCCACAATTTGAAACAATGTCAAACTCTTTCATGCAAAAAACCTTTTGTTGCTTTGAATTCTAAACATTGCTTTATTACTGCTGAGTTTTAATAATATGCATGTAAGCTTCAAATAAGCACAGTTTTTATTACTTATAACATGCATTCTACATGAATGTTAATTTGAACTTCTAGAACAGTGACGCCTCTATTCACACAGACTGAGCCACACACGTTTGTTTTGAGTAAGCTCCCAACAGTGGAATCCCTGGAGCTCATGTACCCAACCTCATAGTACGATGTATGTCTACATCTAAATGGTGAATTCATAATTGGCAGTAATAACTGGTGATTACAAAATGAGGAAACGAAGCCTTCCATGGTGGTACAGCAGTAACACAGCACTCTGTGATGCTGAACCCACATGGGAAGATCACACCCCAAGATCCCCCTGCACACACATGTGCTCATGGTCTGGGTGAGCTGAGACTGAGGGTGTGTTGAGACATAAAGACTCTGTCGGGAGGGCCTTTTCTCTCACTTTTTCTCTCCCTCTGTGATGGGAAAAATGGATAAATATTAACAAAGACAACAACGACAAAAGAATAAGTAAAAACAGAATTTGAGTTCCTTTAATTCTGCCATTTTGTGAATGTCAGGAGAAATGACAGAAGATGCCCCCCCCTCACACCAAACCTCCTGCTGTAGTTGATACCCAGACTGAGAGGTGGAGCCTAGTGAGAAGTGCTTGAGAGATGGGGTGGAATCTTCACAAATAATGCCAGGGCCAGCCAGTGGCATGGTGGTTAAGACAACTGGATCCCATATGGCCAACTTAGTGGTTCGAGTCCTGGACCCACTGGCTTGAAAACTATGCCAGATGGATGAGTATATGTGTCCAGATTCCCAGAAGGAGAATGGAGGAGAAGGGATTGTGGCATGACCATCCCCTCGGGGGGTGCTTTCTCACTTTCTCTTTTTCCAGCAAGCACATGCACCCTATAGAAAATAAATAAATACATAAATAAAATTGATGCCACCTCTGGGGAAGGAGTGAGTTCTCATTAATTAGTTCCCTTGAGAGCAAGTTGTTATGAAAGCCTAAAGGTCTCTCTTTTTTCACATGTGCCTGCCTTCATTTTTAATTCTCTTGCCTATGCTCTGATGCAGCTCCAGAGACTGGCCAGGTACTGGCTCCATGCCTTTAGACTTTCCAACCACCAGAATCATGAACCAAATAAACCTCTTTCCTTCCTAATTCATTCAGTCTCAAATCTTCTGCGATAGCAACACAAAAGGACTAAGACAATCCTGGTCGTACACTGCCAAAAAAATCTGAAGGGTGATGTTTTAATGCCTTGGTTCTTATCACCAAGAACTGGACACTTGATCTAAAGCAATGGGGCAAGTATGTTAATGATATTAACTCTGATTTTTTTAAACAAAAACTTAGGAAGTTTTAATTTAAAATAGCAGATATATGTGATGAATTTTCTATTGTACTAGAAATTTGTCAACCATGTCAGCATTTGAAAGCTACTAGAATCAATACCTAAGACAAAAAGACATGGATAATCTTACAGTTTCTAGAAATGTACTGTGAAATGGGAGTTTTGTGACTCTCTGATAAACTTACCCTTATGTTTAAGACTTTTGTTATCTATTTATACATTACACCATATAAAAATTAAATTGAAATTAAAGCATTGTTCATAGCTCATTCAGCTATGAGGAAAAATGGATGGACATATTATAATGAATATTTAACATAAATATGCAGGTTAATTTTGATAAAATTATTGACAAGTTTGTAAAAGTTATAAAAAAATCAGAATTGTGATGTTATTATTTATTACTATAACAGACCAATTTGCAAGTCTAAATCTATTTTGCTTTTTTCTTCAATACATAATGTAATAAGAAGTATTATTTCATTACTTATCCCTTTATAGTGCTGTAATACTTATTTTGTACCTCACTTTTTACTTAACTTTTATTAAATGACTATATATGTGTATACACACACCCACACACACACACACAGTTTAATAGATATTTTCTCATTGAGTTTTTTTCTTCTGGCACCATTATCATCATTATTGACTATATTTTATGATTAGCACTGAAAATAACATTTTTTAAAAAATTCATTTACATAATTGATGATAGAGAGCAGGTGCATGAGAATGGGAGGTACCTTTGGCAGGCTATCATCATGCAGTGACCCCCCTTTCCTTAGCCCTTCAGCTCCTCTGGAGCCTGGCGTCCCACACTCATTGTTCTTTTTGGAGAGGTTTTCGCTATAGGGCGTGTGCACTCGCCAGAAAGACAAAGAGAGACAGAAAGCGAGAAATCACCCCCTAGGGAGGATGGCCACGCCACAATCTCTTCTCCTTCATTCTACTCTCGGGATCTTGTGCACACACGCATACGCGCCCGGCGTGAGTTTAATTCAGCGGGTCCGGGACTGGAACCGCGGTCGACTACATGGGAGTTCAGCGACACAGCCATTACGCCAACT
This sequence comes from Tupaia belangeri chinensis, assembly GCF_000334495.1. NCBI lineage: Eukaryota > Metazoa > Chordata > Mammalia > Scandentia > Tupaiidae > Tupaia > Tupaia belangeri. Next base: position 2,644,656 of record NW_006198412.1, on the reverse strand, counting down.
GCTGGTCCCTGTGTTTTTAATCCAACCTGCTAAACCAATCCTGTGTCAGCCGCGTGGCTTCCAGCACTGGCAGTTTCATTCAGTTTGCTACTGACTGTACTACTGGCCTAGACTCTAAAAGTACCTTTGAGGAAAAGGGTGTTATAATTTATCCACTTCCAGTGTCTGATAAGCCAGGCATGTCACTAGCTGGCTGGTTCAAGGCATGTAACTGTCCCAGACTAGGGCCCATTGATCCTCTTTGCAAAGAGAAGTGTGACCTTGAGTGACATGGGGACTTAGGGAAGGAAGTTGAGTCCTATGATTGGCAGTGCCACAGAGCACCTATGAGCCCCACCTTGGAGGCCTAGAGCCTACCCTTCTCACAGGACTGTGCAAGGCAATCCAGAATAATTGCGATGAATTTCCCTCACCCCTCAGAGCCAGGGCCAATTCCTACTATGGGGAACCATTTTTCCACAGTGAGGTCCTCCCAGCAGAGGAGAGAGGTGGTGCAAAAGAAGTGACAAAGAGAATTCTGTCAGGCAAAGTGTCTTAAGATGTAAACTCCCACCCCAGATTTCCTGCAGAGACATCTGTCATGACAGAGCAGAGGGCAGAGGAAGGTGTATAGGTGTGTGGGGATGAGGAGCAGGAGTAAAGAGAGCCCTGAGGAGGAGGCTGACTGTGTACCAGGATATCCTCAAGTCTCCCTTCTCCTTGGGGAGTCTCTTAGCTTTTTTCCAGCCATCTAAGGACATGGGTTGTTCCTCACTGAAAATCTTACAATAACTTTAGCTCTTGAGGTGGCCACGCACATTTGTAAACATCTCACATGTCCAAGATTACACATTAGATAATAGTTGTGGGCTGTCCACAGAGCTGTCCACCCAGCCTGCTCTCAGCTTCCTAGTAAGGTAGAGTGTCCCGATTCTTGTATTTCCGCAGCCACTGCCACAGCTAACTGGCCCAGAGATGGCTTCTACTCATGTTGAACCATGTACTTCTTCCCAGCCATTTTCACCTAGGCGACTACGAAGTCCAGCACAGGTGCCCTCCCATGGAGAGATTGTTGCCAATTGTGTTTCCAACAGGCTGGACAGCAGTCAAAGAGACTGCCAGAGACAAACAATGAACAGATTATAGATGGTGTTTGAGTCTCTTGTTCTTGCCACATCTGTTCTAGCCAAACCTCCTTGGGTTTGGTTGGTCTACACATCTTAAGATTCTGGGAAATAAATTCTCCTTTTTGTTAATTGAGGTGAGGTTCTGATATTTACACTTGAAATCACACAGGCTGTGTGAACCTTATGTTGGGTTATTTTGGAAAAAAAAAAAAAGAATATAATTGCGTGTTGGCTCCTAAAGCCTAGTGGCTAAGGTAAGCCAGATTCCACATGGCTAACCATGGCTTCAATCCCAGCTCCAGCCTCAGTCCTAGCAGCTTGAAAAACATACTGGGTATGTGCACATACCCCAAATCCCTACAGGATAAAGAAATGGAGAAAAAGGGATTGTGAGGTGACCTTGCTCCATTGGAAGGGCACTTTCTCCCTCTCCCTCTCCCTCTCTCCTCTCTCTGTATCTCTTTGGTGAGTATGTACACACTCTGGCCATTAAAAAACAAAGCACAAGATTGACAGATCAGAAAACATGAATAGCCTTCACACCAAGCCACCCACCAGCTCCAACTTCGTGATTTCCATACCTGGCAGTTGCTTGCTTGGTTTTTGAGGTTGCACTGTGTCTGATTTCACTGGGCTGCCCACCGTTGGGGGGATCAACCAGGAGTGGGCAGGGAGCCCCTGAGGATGGCTGTGTCCAGCTGTAGCTCCTAGTACCGGATCTAACTTTGGCCCTGTCTGTTGGAGGAGCCCACACACCCCTTTGTGGTTCCCTGCTGTGTTTCTTCTCTCCATCTCCTACCCCCACGCCCCCCAAGGGCTTACCTCTCTGGGAGGAAACCCCCTTCTCTACCCTAGTGTAGTTGCAGGGCCTCTCTTCTGGGATCCAGAGGAGAGAAAGAAAGGAGTTGACATTTCCTTACACCTACAGTCTGCCACGTAGGTTAGCCGGTGTAAGCCTGACAATAACCACGTGAAGCAGGTATTATTATCTCATTTTACATGACAGCCTGACCAGTGCACATTCCTCCTCCCTCTTCTTGCATCTGCAAATAGCATATATCCTTGGCAGTGGATACTTTCTCCCTGTCTCCCCCTCTTTCTTTGGCCTTGTTTTCCACATAAGCAGCAGCATGATAGACACCAGCTACTGCTGATGCCTGCATGCATGGCTAGGGGGCATCTCTATTTTCATACTAAACCTGGTTTCCTGGTGGGCACACAAATTGTTGCCTGCTAAAATAGCAACTCTGGCAAAAATGTCTCCGATCTGCTTAGATGGGCATCAAATTAGAATCTAGCCTTGCAGTTAAACCAACTGACCATTTCTAATGAGCCGAAAACAAAACTCCCTTTAAAGCTACCAGCCCTTGGCCTAAACTCATCAGCTCAACTAAAACAGGGAGCCCCAAAGCAAAGCTTCCTTTCTTTGGTTCCTTTCAACCCTTCTTCTCTCCATCATTATCCTTTACTCTCTTTCCTCCCCTGTAGTTCAAGACAAGACTACCTTCATGCGGGCGTCCCTGTGTTCATTAAGTTACACATAGTGTCATCAAGCCCAGGCCTGGGTCTCCGCCCTCTGGGCTTGTCCTCAGGAAGAGATGGCTGACTCTTCACTGCCTTTCTCACACTGCCTATAGTCTCTTCTCCCGCTCTGACTTTTCCAGAGTTTTATGACCATTTTCCACAGACACTACCAACAAAATGCAAGTGCCTTGGAGACTGGGCAAGTAATAGTAAAAATAGCTAACATTTCATCAAACGTGACTGGCTGCCTCAGAGGCTTTGTGGTTGCTATCCCATCTCCTAGCGTGTTTCCCTACCCTATCCCTTCAGGATGTCCTCATGGCTCACTCTTCACCTCCCTCAGGGTGGTTTCTCAGTGAGGCCCCCCATCACCCTTTTCTAACTGCACCCAAGCACTCTCCACTCCTGTCTCTGTGTCGTCCTTCCCCATAGTCTTCATCACTATCCTTACTATATGATCTACTCCTTGGTTTATTGGTTGTCCTCCCCCATGTCCCCACTAGGCTACAGGTGCCATAGGGCAGAGATCTGTCTGTTTCGTACCCTAATGTATCCCCATTTCCTAATACAGCCTGGCCCATATCAGGCTCCCCAATAATGTTCATTGTGTACTCTTAAACTCATGGATGTATGTATTACTCATTTAATCTTCACCATGTATTATGATGATAATGACAGTACTCATTGCATAGAGGAAGAAGCTGGAGTGCAGAGAAGCCCAAGTAGTGCAGCTGGTAAGAGGTAGATTCGCAGCTGAGACCAGGGGTGTCTGGCCCTGTACCACGCTCCCAATCACTACATGGCTTCTAACATGCTCTACGACAGGACAGAGGCTGGTAGGAACTGTGACCACTGGAAAATGCTTACCCTGCCTAAAAGCATTCTATTTTTTTTAAATCAACCCTGTTCTAAACAAAAAAAAAAAAAAAAAAAAGAAAAAAAAGAAAAGAGTCTGTTTGCCTTATTTAGCCCTCAAGCCACACGTTAGATGAGGATTGACCTGAAGTAGGCATTGTAGACAAAAATAGACTTTTATTGTGTTGGGAAGGCATAGGGACTTAAAGAAAGATTACTCAACCAAACCTCCAGTGTTGAAGAGTCTGCAGGTGGTTTATGCTAGGCTGCTTTTTGGCAAGCGTGTCCATGCTAAAGATGGGTCCGGGGAGAGCTGTTTGAGCCATAATCTTGAGAGACCCTCTGGATCTTTTAGCAACAGAAGCAGGTAAAATAAGAACCTTCTTGGGGAGCTGATTTTGGGGACCATTCACTGCCACGTTGACCTCTCAGGACACTGGCAGCCTTGCAAAGGAGGGACCAAGCCATGAAGCCACAGACATATTCATTAGCTACGTATCTTCAGTGGCATTAAGAAACCTCCTAGACTTTCAGAAATGGTTCATGTCTTCGGTGGTTGGGCAGTATAGGGTTAAGATATCAAGACATCCCAGCTTGCTTCAGACCCAGCCTCTTCACACCAGTGTGTCCAATTCAAGGGGGCCAAGAATTAAAATGTCCGAAATGCTTCCAACAATGATAATAAGAAGTCATAAGTATCTTTTGAATAATCTAGGCCATGTTAATATTATAATCCAGATTATAGGGAAGATGAAAAAGGGCCTTTTCTCTTTTGTAGGGTAGCTTTGGCCATATGATAACTGACCCAATCTCTCCACGCAACTGAAAATAGCGAGAAGTTACCAATCCTCTAACACATGCTCGGTAACCATTAGTTGAGCATCTAACATGTGGCCATGCTGTGCTAGAGTGTGGCACAGACAGGCACAAGCAGGGATATTCCCAGTGACATAAGTAAAGTGTCATGTGTGTGAGCTGAAACACCAAAGAGGAAGCCACGCCCCGCCTGGGGTTGTTGTTCATTAGGGAAGAAAGACGCAAACCAGAACCAAGTTGGGTGGGGTTGTGTTGAAGAAAAGGATTCCCCAAGGGACCTGCCAGGCGGACAGGTTGGGGCAGACAGTTCCTCATAGAAACAGGAAGATTTATCAAACGATCTCAGTGTGTAGCCCGGGTATGGGTTGTTCCATGGAACGGGAAGTTCCCCAGAGCCCAAAATCACCTGAGCAGAATCCAGTTCCCCATCCATTTGGGCTGAGGTAGATGGAGTCCCATTTTGGGTGACCTTAAAGCCAAGTTCTGTCTACCTGTGAAGTCACATGATCCCATGGAACAGAACTTGCTGTCGCCACATTTTGCATCTCAATGAGCTTTTGAATCTTTGAATGGAGGATACCAGCTTCTCTATGCACTGTGGTTAGGATCTGGCTTTGGGGTCCAGAAGGTGGCGTGGTGGTTAAGTGTTATACTCCTACAAGGCAACCACAGTTCAAGTACTGGACCTGGTGGCTTGTTTTCTCACTTTCCTCTCTCATTCTAAATCTCTGGAGAGCCAATGTGCCCTATAGCAAATTAAAAAAAATAATAATAAATAAAATTAAATAAATAATTTTTTTAAAATCTGGCTTGGGCCATGAAGTCAGACATGCCAAGGTTCAGTTTCCCGCTCTCCACTTACGAGCTGTGTGGACCTCACACAATACACTGTTCTGGAGCCTCTGTCCCCTTGTTAGTAAAAGGAGTGTCTCATTGGGGGTTGGTAGAAGGACTACCTGGGAACAGGTAAGGACTGCACTCACTGTGTTAGCACAGAGCACACAATGGGATTACCCACTAAGAAGAGACATGGGAAAGTGCTTTGGAAACTATTAAGGCCCAAGCAAATCAGCTCTTAAGATTTTTCTTTTATGCAAGCACCAAAAATGCAGCAATTTTTACCTGTTTTGGTCACAGTTGAACCCCAGAGCTGAGGACAGTGACTGGCATATAGTCAGGACTTGGTATTATATTTGTGCAATGGAAGCATGAATGCTGGTGTACGGACAGAACTCGGCAGGCAGGAAAGGAGCTGCCTCCTCCATTATCTGGCCAGGACCGAAAGTTGCTGCTGCTCTCCTCAAAAGTCTGTCAGCTTGTGGGGTATAGGTAACCCTGGTGCCTTTCTAGAGCTCAGTGTCCACACCACACCTAACTCTTCCAGAACCCTCTCTGCATCTGGCTGATGTGCATCTCTGCTCCATCCAAGCTGGTTCCAGTCACCACCTCCAGACCAAGGTTATTTTGGATCTGAGGGTGTCAGGAGCATAAAAGGACCAGTCTTGGAAGTTGTGGCTGAGACATGGGCAGAGTGCTGGATTCTCTCCCCATGTCTAAGCAGGAGCCTGAAATAGCTGAAAGAAAATCTCAGAATAGCTTTTGGCTTCACCACAATTCCAGGCTGGAGCATAACACACACCGAGGGGGCCAAATATTCGGCTTGTACAGGCAGCTCGGGCCGTGGGAAAGTCCTTGAGTGGAAAAATGAAAAAATCACAATACAAGTCCTTGTTTGGGGAAGAGAAACAGCATCTTCGGAGGTCCCAATGGTGAAGCCAATGGACGGTGACCAAGCATGAAGCCACCATGGTTAGCCTTGGAGAGGTTAGCCCTGGAAGGCTCTAAATGTCCAGAAGGGCTTCACGAGTATCCCGTTCGGCAAGGACGTGAGCTGCCCAGCCTGCAACTCAAAGGCACAGAGACCTCATTGCCACCAAGTGCCATGTGCACCAGGTTCAGGCTATGAATCTTTTCTATTTTTTACAGAGGACACAAGCACTTGTCAGAGAAAGAGACAGAGAGTGGGAGAGGGAGAAAGCACCCTTCAATGGCATATAGTCATGCCACGATCCCTTCTTGTCCATTTCTCCATCCTGTCAGGATTTAGCTCCCATTAGGCTATGAGAGCTGCCCCAAGGACATGGATCGTAAGGACCTTATCCTAGTTAATTCTCACCACAAGCCTGAGTAAAGGCAGGGCCACCCCTTTCTTACGGGCAAGAGAGCTGAGGCTCAGAGCTCTAAGCCTAATCAGTGTGTAAGTGGTAAAACTGGAATCTGAAGACTTGTCTGTGTCCAAACTGCATTTTAGCTGGGTCTTCATGAATGGGTAGATATCAAACCTCTTGAGAGAGGACATAGTAGCAAAAAGGCCAAGGTTCCAGCCCTCAGGTATGTGAGAACTGTCTCCTAAGGCCTTCTGGGAATTCTGGTGACATCACCAGGGCAAACCGGGGCTGGAGAATGGTGTACTCCGCAGATGGCCTCTTGTCCATGCACTGCTTGCAAGACAGGCACCCCATCTCCAGCTTCCTGGAGAGGTGAGAGGTGCTGGCAGTGGAGTCCAAAGGGGGCCATGGGTATCCCACCTCCCTGGGAGGCCCCCACTGCTCACTGCTTCTGCTTTTGCAGTCCCAGTTGCCACCTCCAGGAGGTCCCATGCGCCCTGCCCCAGGGTCTGAGCCTCTTTCTAAGGAGGCTCTGTGTCACTTAATGATACCCATAATAGAGGCTGTGGAAAGCAGGAAGGGAAAGTCATTCCAGAAAAAAACCCAGCCTTAACCATGACCTAGGTTATTCTGACCCCTAGTCCCAAGCTGTTGCCATGATTCTCAGCCCAGCCAATATGCCAACATTCACCATGCTAACATCTCTCCTGGCCTCCCTGCCTCCTCAGAGACTTGCCTCTAGAACTGTACCGGGGAGGCAGACATGGAAGAAGGGATGGTGAAGGAGGCCAGTATAAGGAAGCAGTGTGGAGCAGAACCACTTGGGGAACCCCAAGAGTGTTTTCCCCTCCCCCATAGCCACAGGACAAAACAGCCACCAGTGGACATATTCTGGGGGACCCACGAGCTTTGCATTTGCTGTTTCCATTTCTGTGGTAAGTTAAACTGTAAGCGTGTTCTGAACCATCAGGATGGTACCCTAACGGAGCACCACACTTCATGTTGTCCTCAGCACTGGGCAGTAGCAGCAGCACTTTAACTGGCATGAACAGAGGGCCAGGCAGACACGGTATGGAATAATGTGTTGGGGCAGCCAATGGCTTTCTGGATAGGAAGCTGGATCCCACAGGACCGACTGAGCATTGTAAGCCCTAGACTCTGTGGCTTGATGAAGACACCTGGTATGTGCATGTGTGCCCCAAATCCCAAGAGGAGACTGGAGGAGAAGGGATTGTGGTGTGGCCATCCTCCCTGGGGGTAATTTCATACTTTCTCCCTTTCTGTCTCCCTGGTGAGTGCATGCATCCTATAGCAAACAAACAAACAAAAAAAAAAAAAAAAGAAAGAAAGAAAGAAAAAAGCAAACAAGCATATGTTTGGACTGTGCGTAGCCACTTGATGCTAATGCTCCAAGGTTTTGCAGTTGTGCCAAAGAGGCTGGCCTGTATGTGGCACAGGCAAGCCAGATGCCAAGGCACCTCACCACCACGCCATTTGATGAGAGGCGGTAGGCTTTCTGCAAAACTACCTCTGATTACATTAAATACACTTCGAACTTTCATTGTTGTGTTCTTTTTGATGATATTTAATCTGCCTATTTACCTTTGTCTGAATTATATGATTTGGGAGTTTATACCTAGGTTATATATATTATATATTATGCACACACACACTATATTACATATTTTCTTGTAATTTACATAGCAGATATGTCCAAACTCGAGTCTGGGTAAATTTCAGTCACAGACATAGGAAAGAAGAAATAGGAAGACTTGAGAGTGTGGAAAAATATGTATTCTTCCAAGAGAAGGAAACGAACAGTGTCCCAGGAAAAATTCTATACTTAGAAGGAATGGGTTCTAGGGTGGCTTGGGCCACTTTATGGCTGCCTCTTCATTTCTCTGGGCCACGACTTCCTTTGCTTTTACGGTTGGTTATGCTCTACAGCTCAGACTGCAGGACCACCCGGCGAGCTTCCTGTCCTCACCGGAATCCAGTTTATTTGCTCCTCTAGGCTGGAGGGACCAGGGGAATAGTGGGAATGAGAGGATGTCCTAATCGAGAACTGGCCTCGGTCCTCACAGACCTGTCCAACACGCCCAGCTGCTGCCAGCTCCCAGCACCCTCCCCAGCTAAGTCATCTGGCTCTCTCCAGTGAGCCCGTTATAGGAATCAGGGGACTAAGCACCATTAAGCTGGTCCACAGCAGGCTCTCAATGGAAAGACGCCAAGCTGGTCCACACTTGCTTGGACTCTCATTTGTCATCGGCATGCCCAGCTCACATGGAGCCACCAGACCTGAGATTCCTTGCATCTGGGGTATGGATAGGAGAACTTAACTTCTTTTCAGGGGTAAGAATAAGGTCAAAGCCATCTGGAATTTCTAAAGTCTCATCTCTCCTGCTTCAGGTGCTACTGGCAAGATGGGATGATCCTCCCCACCTCAGTTTTCAGGTTCACAACAATAGTCATCATTATGGATTCACATGGGGAAGGTCATAGGTTCATGTTCCAGGGCCTCCCTAAACACGTCAAGCACACACACACACATGCCCTTGATTCAGGCCATCTGAAACTGGGTGGGGGGGAATATGGGGTGAAGACCCTCTTGAGAGTACCTCTCTCTGACTCTCTTTCTCTCTCTCAAATAAGAAATAAGCTTTTTAAAAATCATCACTCTTAGATAGGCCTTTATAGCTCATAAAAGATGTTCACACATATTATCTTAGTTGATAGTTAAAGACCTCTGTGGGAAGGAACTTAAGAGTTTAACGATGTGTCGAAAACACGCAAGTACAGAGGGGACCTCAGAGACAAGGATCCGGGCACTGGGACCCAGAGCCTTGGTCTTTCCACCACATGGTTGTTTTCACTTGCACAATGTACAAGGAATTTTTCAGCTGTACCTTGCCTTAGGAATACTTAGAATTCCAGATGTTCAGGCATGAAGTCTTACTTCCCACCTCCCTGTAAGAACAGGACTGGGTTTGTGGTGCACCTTGGTGTCTCCTAAAGCATGTAGAAAGGCTTGTTGGTTTTGTTTTGATTTAAAAGAATAAAGTTGGAATGATCTGGCCATAAGGATGTCTCCTTCCTGAGGGCCAGCAGGTGGCATAATGGCTAAGGCACTGGACTCCCACATTGTTGACCATGGTTCAAATCCCAGACCCAGTGGCTTGAAAACTCACACTAGGCATGCGTGCGTGCCCAAAATCTCAAGAAGAGAACAAAGGAGAAGGGACTGTGGCAAGGTCACCCTCCCTGGGGCTGTCATTTCTCATTTTGTGTCTGTCTCTCCATGAGCACATGCGCCCTATAGCAAAAATTTCTTAAAAGAAAGATTTCCCATGCTTAGATACATGCTTCTTGTTTGTCACTGTGAAATTCCTTGAATGGAGGACAAATGTCTCATTCTAAAATGGGGATATGTGGTCATTTTCTTTTCCTTTTCCTTCATGATAGGAAGGGCTAGAAGTGGGAACATCAAGTATAAAGTGGGAATCGAAGAAGGAAGGAGGAAGCAGGTTGAAGGAAGCAGGTTGGTGCTCAGATATTAAGCTATCTCCTTCGTAATTCCTGTGACTGTGTGAAATATAACCTGAGGAACCAGACCAAGATGATGAGTGATTCTCTAACTTTTAGTCTTAGAGCAAAAAAACCTCTTTTTAGGGTGAGCCCTGGGGCTGGGTGGTGGTCCAGCAGTGACACGATGCCCTCCGTGGCTGGCCCCTACGGGAAGCACCGCTTTGTGTCTGGAGACTTCTCAGCACACACCAGGCACTCAAGTGCCCATGATCCGGGGCTGGCTGAAGCTGGGAGTGGACTGTGGCATGAAGACCCCATTGGGTCTTCAGTCTCTCACTCTATCTCTTTCTCTCTCTCTTGCTCGTGGAAGAATGAAATTCTAAAAAGAAAAATATAAAGTCAAACTTCACTCAGAAACACAATTATAGGGAACCAACAGTTAGCGTAATGGCTATGTCGCTGGACTCCCATGTAGTCGACCATGGTTCGTGTCCCGGACCCAGTGGCTTAAAACTCACGCCGGGCGCATATGCATGCGTGCCCAAGATCCCGAGAGGAGAATGGAGGAGAAGGGATTGCGGTGTGACCATCCCCCGGGGGGGTGATTTCTCGCTTTCTGTCTCTCTCTGTCTCTCCCTGTCTGTCTGGCAAGCACACTCGCCCTATAGTGAAAACCTCTCAAAAAAAAAAAAAAAAAAAAAAAAAGAAAAAAAAAAAAAAAAAAAAAAAAAAAAATAAAAAAAAAAAAAAGGAAAAAAAAAGAAAAAGAAGAAACACAATTATTAGGCAGAAAAAAAGCAGAGGTGTTCTGCTTAAAAGCATAGGACAGAGGCTAGAGTCCCATCTACTGGGTCTCCTTTCTAGGCTCCCTGCAACACCTCCAGAACCCCAAGGGTTCTGCCTGGCACAGTTTGAGGATCACCTGACCACTCATTTGCCCACTGGCCCTGGGGAGACAGAGATGAATCATGCCCAGTCCTGGTAGCAATGGGCTTCCAGATCATTTCAATGCAGCGTGTAAGGACTGTGACAGAGGCATGCCTAGGAGCAGCAGGAGTGCAGAGGAGAGGCCAGCTGGCTGGGGCTGTGGGGCCTGGCATGGGGGAAGCGTCTCAAGTAGAGGTAGTGTCCAGGTAACTTTCAGCACACTTTTGTAAAACAAAAAAGAAAACATTTCAGTTAAAAAAAAAAAACCTATGAATATCTAAATATAAATTCACATTTTATAAAGTCTCTGTCAAAATGGTTCCCATCCCTGGAGGACAACAAGGAGGCTAGAGGGTCCAGAAGCCATGGCATGTGCAAGAGCCAGTGAGATGCTAGTCCTACACCTGGCTTCCTCACCACCCTGCCGTCAACTTGGGGAGTCACGTGACCTCTGGGCTTATCAGAGACCAAGCAGCCCTGCAAGATGGCCCTTGGGAAACCCATCAAATGTGGTCATCACCAATGTACCGAAGGGGCAGCAAACTATCCCTAAGCTACCCTGTGACCAAAGCCCAGCTCCTGTTCCGATCCTTGCTTCATGCCTATTTGTGATTCAACTTCTCTCACACTCCGTTCTGTCTCTCTTATGTCTCTAAGTCCCCCTCTTTATCCAGCTCATCTCTCTTCTCTTCTTCCTTTACTTTCTCCCCCCCCCTTTTTTTTTAGTTTGTTTATTTGGTCCATGAACAAGAGAGACAGAAAGAGAAAGACAAGCATCTCCTAGCAGAGTCTTCATGACAGGATCCATCCCTCGCTTCAGCTAGTCCTCAATCTCATGCACATGCTCATCAGTGTGTCGCCTGCCACCAACCCAGAAACTCCCCTGTGGGTAAGCCTCATAGTATTGCATTGCTGCTGCACCACCATCCAGCCCCTCGTCCTTCCTTTCTCTGTCTCTCTCTGACTCTCCTTGACTTTGTCTTTCTTTTTCCCTCTCTCTCTCCCTCTAGATCCCTTCCAAAATCCAGACTATTTGATAATATGGAGGAGCATTGTTGTATACGGTTTGTAAGAAAAAAAGTTAATAGGGCAGCTTACAAAACAGGATATACTGTACAACTCCACACTTGTAAGAGGAGATTCACTGGGAGAGTCATCTCTTTCCTGACTGAGTTTAGAAAAAAACGAGAAGTAACACAAAGGAGCAACTGAAGAACACCAAAGTCAGCATTTTTATAGGCAAAATCTTGTTCAGAGGGTCCCATCCAGGTGTGATCTAGGAGTGAAGAGGAAAGGGGGAGGAAAGAATACTCCCAAGGAGACAGATGGAAGGCAGCTAACACACCCCATTTGTTCTCCCCAAATTCAGCAATCAGATCCCTCCCCTGAGCAGGCCCAGTGATGTGACAGAGAGGAGCCAGAGTCATTGCACTAGCTGAGCTCCCTCCCTGGGGAGGAAACACCCAGCTCTCAAACTCCCTTTGGTAACCTGCACTACCCACAGCTGTCACCACCCAGATTGCGCCCACGGCCTGATGCCTGGGCCACAAGTCAGGTGCAGTGGCTACAGACTGAATCCTTATCTGTGAGGGGAGCAGAGAGGGTCTCTAAGCTGGCACTTGGTTTTAGAGCTCTAAGTCCTATCAAGGGCCCACTGGCTCCTAAAGGGATTCATGGATGGGCTCAGAAGGGGAAAGGTATCTGCAGATTGGGGTGTATGCAGACTCGAGTGCATATATTTTTCTAGGATCTGTAGTGTTCATGAGATTCTGGAGTGGGGTCCCAAAATGATTAGAAAACACAGTTCCTGGGTTGGTTCCACAGTCTGGTGGTTGAAGGAGCTGGTTCCCACATGGCCAACCATGTAATTCAAGTCCTGTAGCGGGCGGTTTGAGAAACTCACCAGTGTGTGTGAGTGTATGGGTGCCTCAAATTCCAAAAAGATGGAGATAGAGGAAGGGATTGTAGTTTTACCTACCGTGACCTGTTGGCAGGGCAAGGGCGGGAGGAACTTCCTCACTCTCTGTCTCTCTTTCTGTCTTTCTCTCCCGCAAGCCAACATATCCTCTAGCAATTAAAAGAAGAAAGGAAAGAAGAAAGAAAAAAACAAAGAAGCTCTGGTTCCTAAAGTTGAAGGAACTGAGAGGCTCTGGCTAGAGAATGTCCTCATGTACGTCGGGTAGTCACACAAAACAAGGCGCACACTGTACTCTGCACAGCTTCCCAGAGAGGAGCCAATGCTGGAAGGAAGGGGTAAGATTTCAGGAGGTGCCATGACGGCTAAGGCTCTGGATTCCCACACGGTCAACCGCAGTTCAAATCCTGGACCCGGTAGCTTGAAAATCACACCTGGTGTGTGGGCATGCATAACCAAAATCCTGAGAGGAGAACGGAGAAGGGATTGTAGCATCCCCCACCCCAGGGGGCAATTTGTCACTTTCCCTCTCTTTGTTTCTCTGTCTCTCTCCAGCAAGTACACGGCAAATTAAAAAAAAAATAAACTAATTAAAAAATTTCAGGGAGGCCAATTTCAGCTCACTATAAAGACCACCAACTTGAATGATCTGAAAAGAAACAGACTGTCTCCCAAAACGCTGTTTCTCGTCACTGAGGTATTCAGTTGGCGGCTATTCATGGTGTTGGGGTATAAAATAGATTGATAGCCTCTTGGGTCTGGTCCAGATCTAAGCAGGACTGACAGAAGGAAGCTGTGACTTCTGATGTCCTCTCAGGTGAAAGAGTGAGGCAAAAGTGGGGGTTGGCTAGTAGTCGGGAACCCTAGACGTGAGGAACAGTTTGAACTGAGGGCACGTGGACCTTTATCATGCCTCTCAGTGGAGGCAGACGTCTTCAGCAGGCTTGCAGGTCGTCGGAGTGCAAGTCTTCAAGAGTGTGACAAAGGTCTGGACATTCCTGGCTTTACCCCACGACCTGAGCTGGGCTAGGTCTACGCCCTGGTACCTGGAAACCACAGCACTTGCATTTATTTTTCTAAGCAGATTTTTTTTCAACTATATTCTGTACTGTGGCATGTGAAATGTTTATGGATTTTCTTCCAAATTATGTCTACAGTGTATGCAAGAAAAGCATTAACTATGCTGATGCAGTTATGTATAAAGATCTTCCAAAACGTTGATGAAAAATGTGTTCTGTTAAAAAAAAAAAAAACCTGCATGAATTTCAAAAATAAATTTCTTTCTAATTGCCGGGAGTTGCGTGCACTCACCAGAGAGAGGCAGAGAGATCGAGAAAGAGAGAGGGAGAAAACGCCACCCAGTAGGGTGTGATCATGTCATAATTTCTTCTCCTCCTGTCAGGATTTGGGACATGTGTGCACACATGATGGCATGTTTTTCAAGCCTCCAGGACCAGGATTTGAATTGCAGTCGGCCACGTGGGATCCGATTCCCTTAGCCACTAGGCTAAGGGCCAGTCTAGATTTCAAGAAATTTTGCACCAAAATAAACTTATTCTTTAATTTTATGTTCTGAAGTCCCCTCATATCATTTAGATATTTTAAAGAATGGTTATACAGGAGCCAATAGGTGGCATAGTGGTTAAGGTACTGTACTTCCACATGGCCAACCACAGTTCGAGTCCCAGACCAGGCTGCTTGAAAGTCACCCCAGGAACCTATGCATGTGTGCCCCAAATCCCAAAAGAATGAAGGACAAAGGATTGCCACTCTCTCTCTGTCACTCTCTGTCTCCCTGACAAGCACACACGCCTTATAGCAAAAATCTCTTTTAAAAAAAGTTATACAAAAAGCACTGTTCTCCTAGACCTCTCAGTGCCGGGAATTCCAGATGCAAGTATTGACCACGCACTTTCCACCTCCTGCCATGTTGCCAGCTGGTTTACAGTCGGTGATGACTGGAACAGCTTATGTGTCCTGCCTTCAAACTGGAACATGTGTTTTCAGTTTAGTCAGTAGGCATTGTAGAGAATACTCTTTTCTTTATTCCACATTCAATTCTTATGGATTGGTGGCTTACGGGAATTTTCACATGAAAAGCAGAGTCATATGGTTCTCAACCTGTCTGAATCAAATACACAAATAGACACAATACTTCAAAGGGAAGGTTAACAGTCATGGCCTTTGATTTCTACCAAAAAAAAAAAAAGCCAGGAGAGCTGTCGTGGATGAAACAATGGTTTTAGAGCTGCCTAATCAGGATTATCACAAATTTATTTCTTCGAGGCAAACACTGCCTCTTATCCTGGTTTTCCGTATTTGTGAATTCACCACACCCTCTCTGGCCACCTGGAGGGAACCAGCAAGTCTCCAACTAGGGCTGGGGAGCCCTACGGGCAAAACAAGGTGCACCCCAACACCACTCAGACAGCTGCAGGGGCCGGCCTTCCCACTAGGCACCCTCCAAGTGGGTCTCCCGATTCAGTTCATTGCTCTGGTTTGGTTTCCCCTTTTCTTATCGGGTGGAGCCTCTCATAGTGGAGAGAATCCAAAGTTAGGGACTTGGAGCTGGCCTGAGTGGCTCTGTGGTGGAGCAAGGGGCTGACATGTCCTAGAGAAGGTGAGACAGCAGGTCTGCCTTTACAGGAAGGAGGACGAGCCCTTGGGAAAAGCACCATTGGGAGTAGAGAGGCTAGCCAGGGTAACCCGGGGCCTGTGGAGGGAGCCAGGAGACAGGTAAACAGCCAGAGTTCCTCAGCTCTCCATCTCATCTTGGCAGGATCTTAAGACCTGGAGCTCACAAGACCACTCTCCTCTCAGAGGACAGTAGTTCTGAAGGAAAACCCAGCCCTGCAATGGCACCCATATCTGTCCCACATCTCCTGGTCAGACAGTGCCTCTGCTTCTTTGCGTTTCTAACAACCCCACGGTCAGGTGGGCAGGGCAGGCACCATCATAATCCCAGCTTTGCCATGAGTCTTAGGGCTATGCCCAAGGTCACACAGCTCAAGGGGCACAGAGTTTGTTGGGTCTTCTAACTCCGGGCCCAGTCTTTCCAATGTTCAGGCTGCCTTGCCCAAATACCCCCAGAGAAGCCTAGTATGCGTCCTCTACCCGTGGAGGAGGTCACCATTTACAGACAGCTTTGTAAACCCCTGCATTCTTCTATGAGGTGGGCTGGTCATGATAAATCTGGACCACAGGTGAGCAAATGAAAGTTCAGAGAGGTTAAATGACTGGATCAGACTCACACAGCGAAGTCAGGGTTCAATGCAAATGTGTTCAAATGTTCCCAAGAGATCCAAAGAACCTTCTCAGACAGTAAAGGGTTTAACCAGCATCTGCTTCTGTTTGAGTTACACGACCCGGCTCTGCGTTTCCGTGGAGCGTTTATTTCTTGGTGCACCAAAGGAAGTCAAGTAAGTTTGCCACGAGAAAGGCTGAGGAGGGATCTCACCATGGTAATGACAATCCCACCAGCTCACAAACTTGGGCGAAGGTGAAGTTCTATTCCCAGGTGGTTTAAAAAAACCACGACTGCCTGTGGGGAGAAGGGAGGGTAATGACGACTGCCTAGCCCAAAGCAAGGCCAAAGCCGAAAATCTGAAATATCTTCATTTTCTTAAAGGACAGTACAAGCCCATTACACCACTCAGTATTTTGTGTTGATTTTGCTTTTTAAATTTTAATGGCCAGAGAATGCATGCATTCATGCGAGAGAGAGAGAGAGAGAGAGAGAGAGAGAGAGAAATAACCCTCTAGTGGGTGTGGTCACTTTGAATCCTTCTTCCTCCACTTCTCTCTCCCATTAGGATTTCGGCCATGCACACACACACTTGCGTGTCTGTCACGTTCCTGGTGCCAGGATTTGAACTGCAGTTGTCCATGAGCTCTGGCTCCCTACACACAGCATTTAAACACTATACTATAGGGCCTGCCCAAGACTGCTCAGTTTTATATACAAAATGGGCAAGCAGCGACTTGTCTTTTTTTAATTTTATTATCGCTTTTTTAATTTGTATTTATTTCATAACTGAAAGAGGAGACAGAGAGAGAGCACACAACAGGGTCCCCACACCACGTTTCTCATCAGCCTCAGCCAGCCCTGGATCACAAGCTCGCGAGTGCCCTGAGCACTTGGGGAAGCCTCTGGATGTGAACCCAGAACCTTCCCATGTGGGTCAGCCTCACAGAGCATCGTGCACTGCAGCACCAGTGTCCAACCTCCAAGCAACACCTTTTATTATTTTAATTTTGGATGGGGACAAGAAAAGATTTAAGAAAGCAAAAGCGGTACACAAAATGAACCCCTAACAAAGGTGAGTCATGCCAGTTCGTTCGTGGTTGTGGGATACCATGAGAAGTAACCCCTTGAGGGCCAGATTTGGAGTTCGAAGACCTGGGTTCCATGATCTTGGGTGGGACCCTTAACCTCTCTGAGCCTCAGTGTCCTCCTCTATAGACATGATGCCCTCTTTAGGGAGGGACGGTGATGAGCACATGACACAGGGAAAAGGTGGCTGCCATCACCAACCACGCAGAGCACATTGTGGCATGATCATGCACCTTCACGCTGGGTGTCATTTTCTGTTTAGTTTGCCGAGCCTCTCCTCTGGATGGGGACTCCAACCACCTGCACCAGTGCTCTACGCCGATGCTCAACCAATGCTTTCAATGAATGACTAAGCAAATTCACTGACAAACTTGGCCATCAAGATGCAGACTTAGGCATGCCTAAGTGGGTAATGCACATGGCTCAATGCCAGGAACCTCGTAACCTGGAAGTGCTTTGCCCCTGGAGTAGGTTAGTTTCCCCCCATCCTCCCAAATACTTCCCCACTGCTCGGTTCACTGAGTTTTCTTAAGTGCCCGAATGGGCACCAAGTGCCAGAGCTCGCTGAGATCTCATTGTTCCTGCCACTGTATTTTCTGACAGATGGGGAAACTCAGGCCCAGGAAGGTGCAGTGACATGGCCCTGTGATGACTCAGAGTGCCCGACAATGCACGCAGAGCTCTAACCACCCCAGGCCTGCTTCTTAGAGGTTATGGGCTGTGAGCAGGGGGTACTAGAAGCCCTCGATGGCTCAAAAATTGGGAATTGATATTCCATATGGAATACTATCCAGCCATAAAAAAAGAAGACCCTGGCATTTGATAGAAAGTGGTCAAATATGGAAGATTTATTGCTGAGTGAAGCAAGCCAGGCAATGAAAGAGAGATATGGTGTGTCTCCATTTAATACATACAGACTGTCTGCGCTCCATGTGATTAAAAGATTGGAGGGCACAAAAGCAGTAAAAATAGTTACTGAACCTGGAGGCAGTGTGGAGAGAGGGTGGGAGAGGGGAAGACTACAGGGAAGGAAATCGGGGATAAAAAATTAGAGGGCAAGAGCATTGTGGGACACAGAAATGGTTTACTGCCTGTGATGATAACGTGTATAATATTCTCAACTGGACTGGTCTCGGGTGTAGTTCATGTTTGGTAAATTCTCTTAACAGGCTAAATGACGTATAGCAATTGAATGTTTAAAAAAATAAAATAATAAGAATTAAAAATTTTACAAATGAGAATTATACAGATGATCCAGTAGGATGCAGAATTTATATTAATTCAGCAAGCATTTACTGAGCATCTGTTGTGTGTCAAGCACTGGATGAACGAGGAGGCATTCACGACAACTTTTGTTGAACCAGGCCACAACAAAGTAGGGCCCGTGCCCGGAGTTTGTGTTCACCTGCTCTGGGCAGGAGGGGGCGGGGGGGAGGGATCTGAGTGGGGCTGCCCTCCAGCTGCCATCTGTCTTAACCACCATCTCTCCATCTCAGGGCTTCCTGCTCTGGTGTCCAGGCCTCACCCTTGAAGAGCACTTTTCCCCTTCCCAGGGTGGTTCCTGCTGTTCTACCTCCTCTTCTCTGTGGGAGCAGCACCCAGGGCTTCTCCTGCACTCACAATACAATGGAAGAACGTAGAGAGAAGGAGAAAGTCATAACCTGTGACCCAGGACTTCACCTCAAAGGCTCTCCCTTGACTCCTGTTCTGTGGCCTCAGGAGACGGCTGCCCCCACCCCTATGCATCTGTGTGTTCCAGGCAAAGAGGGTTTCCTAGGGAAAGCTGGGAAGCAAACAGAGCCATGTAAGCCCTTCTGTCCAGACAGGGCAGAAAATAGAAAATGCCAGCAGAGGAACCGGACACAGGGGCAGGGTGGAGCAAGAGGAAGTGTCTGGAGATGACCCTTCTTGGCTGATTGCTTCAAGCCTACACATGGCCCGAGGCTGGATGTATGGCTGAGCTGAGAAAGGCCCCAGCCACCACCCAGCTCACTCTTTTATGTCCTGGATGGGGAGATCACAGCCCAGAGAGGGGAAGGCACCCATCCAAAGATGCACAGCAGGTTGAATGGGGCAGGAATGGAAACATTGGGCCCACATTCTCCATTTTTTTTTTTTTTAAGTAATGTTTGCTATAGGGCTTGTGCACTCACCAGAGACAGAGAGAGACAGAAAGTGAGAAATCACCCCCCAGGGGGATGGCCATGCCTCAAGATTTTGGACACGCATGTGTACTCGCCTGGTGTGATTTTCAAGCCACTGGTCCTGAAGTTGAACCACACTTGGCCATCTGGGAGTCCAGTGCCATAACCACTATGCCACCTGCTGGCCCAGGGCCCACATTCTAGGGTGTGTGTTTGGGCTGGCTGTCCAGGTGTCTGAGGGACATGATCGTCGCCTCTCTATCACCCACCGCTCGCTTTGCTCTCTGTTGAAAGGCAGTATTCCTGATGGCATTCCAAAAATCTAAACCTGGTTTGTTCTGATGGGCAGTGTGTCAGAACCCAGTGTTTGAATGCTGTTCGTTTTCAACATGCAATTCCATTTAAGGAACAAGTACCAAACAATACCCAGTGGCCCAGGACTGTGTGGCCTGTTGTGGCCAGCCCCTCCCCCTCCCTGGAGCCTGATCTCCAGCCAGGCAGACCTGAGATACAACTGGAGCACCCGAGGCAGCACGGTGCACCAGCATGGAGGAAGACGACGTGTTCCAGCCTTCCAAAAGGAGGGACCCTGCTCTGAACGTGGATTTGAAGCCCTTCCTCCTGGCCCAATTTATGACAACCTCCATCTCTGCTCCTGGAGCATGATGGGGATGAAACAAAATGAACAATGGAAGAGAAGTGAGATCTCAGGACTGGTGCCAGCAGATGGCATAATGGTACATTGCTGGACTCCCACATGGCCAACCATGGTTCAGGTCCTGGACCTGGTAGCTTAAAAATCATGCTGGGCACATGTACGTGCGTGCCCAAGATCCTGAGAGGAGAATGGAGGAGAAGAGATTGTAGTGTGGCCTCCTCTCCCCAACGGGGGAGGGAGTGATTTCTCACTTTCCAAAACTCTCACTGTCTCTGTCTCTCTTTCGTTCTCTGGCTAGTGCATGCACCCTATAGGCAAAACCTCTAAAAAATTCATAATAATTTTGGGATTGTCATTCCAACTGTGTTGTTCATGAGTTGTATGACCCTGGGTCAGTCCCTTCACCCTTCTGGGCCTTCTTTTTCGATTTGATAAATGAAAGGGTGGTCCAGATGACTGCTCAGATCCTTCTAGTCCTGAGACTCCCTAACTCATGTGAATTAAAAACCTCCTGCCCCATACCTGCCTGACCCAAGCCTTCCTCCTTGAGTGGTCTCCTCTGTAGACTGATCTCAAAGATGCTAGCCATGGAATCCTTGCCTCCTGAGTGAGGAGCTGGAGAATGACCCCCCACTTTGAAAGGAGGAAAGCCAACCTATAAAAAGAAACCCCTAGTTTTTACTTTCTGTCCTTGCTTCACCCAGGGAAATGCAGCTCTTGGTGGCACCAGAGTAACCAAGACTAAGCTAACTGTGGGTCCGGCCTGTAGTGCCGCGTAGCACACTGAACTGCATTGCTGACAGCCACATGCCAGCCTGGAGTGTGGACACTGAGAAGACCTGAAAGCATGCCGGGTGCATGCACCCAAGACCCTGACCTGCTGGAGGGCTGGGGAAGGGGATCACAGCATGACGAGACCCTGCTGAGGGTATTTGTCTCTCTTTTGCTCTTTCTCTCTCTGTTTTATGCACATGTACACACTCATGAATAAAATAAACTTTAAAAATTAAATCTACTTTTTGGAGCAAAAAAGTTCATTTTCATTCAATGTGTCTCCCCAAAGTTCAAGTGATGAGATTTGGTTGCAAAGAGATTAAGAGGGTAAAACTTAATCTGATTATAGTGTTGAAAGGTGCAGCCTTCGGGAGGAGATTAGGGTCAAGGTGGTAGGCAGGGTCCCCATGGTTGACTCCTAGCAGGTTTATAAAGAGAGGGAATAAGACGGAGACGTGGACACAGGTGCCTGCTAGCCTGCTCCACTCTGTCATGTCACGTGATCCACCAACAAGAAGACTCTCATCAGAGGTGGCCCCTGGACCTTGGACCTCCAAACTGTGAGCTTAATAAATCTCTGTTCTCTCTTACATTATGCAGATTCAGGGATTATCTGTTAATTAGAAACAAAACGACTAAAATACTACCCAAGGTATAAGCTGCACTTTGATCTCACAGATACGTTCTCAAGTTCTAAGGCGGGCAGCCTGTGGCATGGTGGTTGAGAAAGCTGGATCCCACATAGTCAACTGAGTGGTTCAAGTCCTGTACATGGGGGTTTGAGAAACACGCTGAGGGTACATGTGCACGCGCTTCCAAAATCCTGAAGAGAGAATAGAGGAAAAGGGATTGTGATGTCACCGTTCCCCATGGAGGAATGCTTTTTTCCTCTCCCTCTCTCTCTTTCTCTTTTACTCCCTCCCTTTCCCTGGTAAGCACATGTGCCCTCTGGCAAATTCACATAAATAAATACATAAATGGGGGGAGGATTTCTTTATAGATATAGGGTCTTCAAAAAGTTTGTGGAAAATGTGTGTTATGAAAATACTATGTATAGCCTTAATTTTTTTTTTTTTGCACCAAAACAAACTGGTACTTTAATTCCATCTTCTCCATGAAGTTTCTGAAGTCCTTTCGTGCATGCTTCATTGCATTCATTGCCGTCAGTGCACTTCACACTGCTCCTGGCCAGGCGCCCCGTGTCTGTAGAGCTATACACGGCAGCGCTGGTTTGTAACATGACCTGTCTTGTGCTTTCCTTCTTTTTTTTTTTTCCTTTTTTTAAGAGAAATTTTTGCTATAGGGCACAGGCACTCACTAGAGAGACAGACATAAAAAGTGAAAAACCATCCCCCAGAGAGGATGGTCATGCCACAATCCCTTCTCCTCCATTCTTCTCTCAGGATCTTGGGCACGCATGCACACGCACCTTGCATGAGGCTAAGCCACCGGGTCTGAGACTCGAACCACGGTCGACTACATGGGAGTCCAGTGATATAGCCATCACGCTAACTGCTGGTCCCATTGTGCTTTCCTTAAACAAAAGTCTAACTTCTCTTTCCTTATGACTTTTTTTTTTTTTTTTTTTGAGAGAGATTTTTGCTATAGGGTTCATGTGCTCACCAGAGAGAGAGATAGAAGAAAGAAAGTGGGAAATCACCCCCCTACCCTGGGAAGGGATGGCCATGCCACAGTCCCTTCTCCTCCATTCTTCTCTTGAGATTTTGGGCACCCATGCACATGCCTGGTGTGAGTTTCAAGCCGCCAGATCTGAGACTGGAATCACAGCTGGCCATGTGGGAATCTAGCACCTTAACGACTACGCCACCTGCTGGCCCCCTTAGGACTTCTTGGTTCTGGTACTTGAGACAGGAATCTGAAAGGGGTTGAATTCCTCATATGAAGTCAGGTGGTTCATCTGAAAGGTGTGATCACCCTCTGCCCACCCAGCACCTGAAGCTGAAGAGAAATGGTCCTTACGCAGCACCCAGCCACATTCGCATAGAAAAACAGCTCTTTTTATGATGCCTGGACTTACCCAGATATGAAATCTCTTTTCCTTTTTCCCCTCACCTCTACACTGGGCACCAGCGATCAGCTTTTGCTACAAAATTGTCAATGACTCATCACAAAATCTCAATGACATACAACGATAAGCTGTAATGCCCATGTGCTTCAGGTCCACCAGGTAGCTTGCTGATTTGGTCTGGGCAGCTCAGGAACGTGGGGCACTGCCAGCTGTTGGCTGATCCAGGCCAGCGTGGCTGAGGTGGCACATGCCTTGGTGCTGTTCCATGTGTCTCCTCCTCCACAGGCTATTGGGTGTGTTTGCGCATCTTGGCAGAGGCTCAGGGACAGCAGAGGAAATACCCAAGGCCCCCCTCTTTGAACGGGCACACAGACCCCATGGCCTCATTCAACAGGCCAAAGCAAGCCACACAGAGTGGGGAAATATGTGCTTTTGTGGAAGAATTCCAAAGTTACAATGCTGGGTTGGCCCCATAGCCTAGTAGTTAAGGGAGCTGGAACACACATGGTCCACCATGGCTCAAATCCCGGTCCCAGTGACTTGAAAAACATGCTGGGTACATGAGTGTGCTCATGCCCCAAATACTGAAGCGATGGAGAGGAGGTGGCAGAAGAGGAATCGTGTCATGACTGCACCCTATTGGAAGTGCATTCTCTCTCTCCCTGTCTCTGTCCAGCATACACCTCCTCTGGCAAGAGAAAAAACATGTTATGTGTTAGGCTTACACATGAGGAGGAGGTCAAGAGCAGAGACCATTAATGCAATCAGCCCCCCTTAACTCTTCCCATTCTTTGCCTGCTCATCAGTCTCTCCCCTGGCATCTTTGACTGCCTCCTCTCTCCTTGTTGATCCTAACCCCCGATTAGGTATTTGTGGTATTATTACTGCCAGAGGGCTTGTGCACTCACCAGAGAGAGAAGGGGGAAGGAATTGGTCATGCCACAATCCTTTTTCTCTCCATTTCTCCATCCCATCAGGATTTGGGGCATGTACACACACACCCTCAGAGAATTCTTTAAGCCCCCAGGGCTGGGACTCAAACCATGGATAGCCCTGTGGATACAGCTCCCCAGGCACAGGACTTAACCATGGCCCTATAGGACCAGCCTCACTTTTAAAAAAAGTTTTATTTATGTATTTATTTAACTTATGAGTAAGAGAAAGAAGCAGAGAGAGAGGCACACTCAACACGGTTTTCCCACTGCAGTCCAGTCCCATCCTCATCCAGCCTGGATCACAGGCATGCATGTGTATGCCCAGCATGTAGGAGACCTAAGGACACAAACTCAGGACTGTCCCATGTGGCATCAGCATCACAGAGCATTGTGTTACCAGTGCACCTTCAGCTGGCCCAGAAATACACTTAACTCTCTTCTAGCTTAAGAGAATAATAGTATGGGGCCAGCAGGTGGCATCGGGGTTATGGCACTGAACTCCCACATGGCCAACCATGCTTCGAGTCCTGGACCTGATATATTTTTTTTTTTTTGAGAGGTTTTCACTGTAGGGCGCGTGCGCTCGCCAGACAGACAGAGAGAGACATAGAGACAGAAAGCGAGAAATCACCCCCCAGGGGGGATGGTCACGCCGCAATCCCTTCTCCTCCATTCTCCTCTCGGGATCTTGGGCACGCACGCACACGCGCCCGGCGTGAGTTTTAAGCCACCGGGTCCGGGACACGAACCGCGGTCGACTACGTGGGAGGCCAGCGACATAGCCATTACGCTAACTGCTGGTTCCCGTGGACCTGATGTATTGAAATCACACCAGACACATTATATGTGTGCCCAAAGTTCTGAGAGGAGAATGGAGAAAATACTGAGGAGAGGCCATCCTCACTGGGGGGATTATTTCTCACTTCCCCTCTCTCTGTCTCTGGTGAGTGCACGTGCCCGATGGCAAAAACTTGAAAGAAGAGAAAACAGTATGTACCCTGTTATGTATCTCCCTGCCTCTATTCTTCAGAGAATTTATCCTAAGGAAAAAGAAGGTGTAATGTAGAGTGTGTCTATAAGATTATGAAATATAGAACAGTGCTGTGCCTAACAGTGAAACTGGAGGCAATGGAAACTTCAACAGAAAGGAGGAATTTGGCCAGTTGCTACTGGGGAAGGTGGATGTGCACCACACGGTCATTATAAACGATGCTATGAAGACTGTACATATCTCATATAAAACCATATGAGATAAGAGGCTGGCAGGTGGCATGGTGGTTAAGGGCACTGGACTCCCATGTGACCAACTGCGGTTTGAGCCCCAGCTCCAGCAGTTTGCTTTCTCATTTTCCCATTCTCTCTCTCTCTCTTTCAGTCCATCCCTCTCTGGTCAAACTAAAATAAATAAATAAATAAATAAATAGAAATAAAACAATTCTTAAAAAATATATGAGATAAAATTAATTGAAGAAATAAGAGATAGATTACACATATAATCCCTTTTATAATTGTTATCAAAAGCTCTGTCATGTGAAACTGATGAAGTCTGAGTAAGGTCTGGGGCATGAAGCAATGTCATTTTCCTGATTTTGATACTATGTTATATACATTTATATATCATATATATTTTTTAAGTCAAACTCATTTCTCTTTTGTAAAAGTTACTGCTTCATGGTTTGGTACTCAGTCAGGGAAAACTTGTTCAAATAAGGTCACATGTCACCTGTTTCATCAGACAACGGTTTGCGATCAAATAGCGATACCAATAAATCCCTGAGAGGCCCACCCATGGGGATTTATGCTTTGTCAAGACCCAGTTCCTCTGGAGTGAGAGTCCCAATTCATTTAAAGACAGTGTAAGTTCCCAGATGACACAGGGTAGATTACCTTACGTGGCCCTGTTCTGTCCTAACAGCCCATAGGATGCAAGTCACTCTTGCAAAACGAGCATCAGTGACTTGGGGTTCTAGAATTAGATCACACCCAACAAGCATGTTCATCCCTTTATGCATTCTCCTGGCGTCTCTGTCTGGCTCGCTGAAACATGTCACCCAGTGAGCACGAGTCCTCATCTGTCTCATGTGACCCCTGGGAATAGCAGCAACCTGACTGGAGAGCAGCTGGCCGGGGCCAGGGCTGGGCAAGGTGCAGGAGGCCCCGGGGTGGGCTGGTGGAGTGGCCACTGCCCGACTGCAGAGAGGGGCTCCCAGCGTGACAGCGATGGCCCTGCCGGCTGAGGCTGAAGAGAGGCTGACTGATAGTGCACTATATTTATGTAAAACGTAATCATCGGGGGAACCTGGGTGAAGGGCACATGGGCTCTCTCTCTGTGTTCTGATTCTGCGACTTCTTGTGAATTTATAATTACTTCAAAATAAAAAGGTTTTTAACCCTTAAAACTTATACAGAGAAAAGGCCTGAACAAAATTTAAATGGCTCGATTATATAATAGAAATATGAGCGATTTTCTTCTTTGTCTGATTTTTTCCCCATGATTTTCATTACTCGTCCAAGGGAAATGGCTATCGTCTTTTTCCAAAAGAAATCCCAGGTACCCTCAGCTGGCTCTGAGCTCATGCCCCCTGGGCACAGTGTCCTGCATGGCCCCCACTGTGAATCTGTTTAACACTTCCCTCAGTCATCTGCAGGCCGTGTAAGTGGTCTACACCCTGAAGGCAGGGCTGCATCTTCTCCTCTCTCCATTGTAGTCAGGCAAGGCCCTCATATAAAATTTACTCATATTTTCAACAAATTTATATTAAACCAAAAACTCTGCTGGGTACTGGGGATCCAAAGCCAAATATGCCACGGGTCATAGAAGGGCACTTGCTTTCAAAGAGCAGATCGCCTGGAGACAGCCATGCGGTTAATACAACACCGCAAAGACACAATCAAGGATGGGCAGAAGACAGCACAGAGAAGGGCAGGCCAGGCTTCTGGTTGTGAGGAAGGCTTCACAGAGGAGGTGACACTTGGGTTGGGCAAGAGGGTGAGTAGAAGTTAGTTGTAAACAAAAACATGGAGACATGAAAGAGGACAGTGGGCATTTTGATCCCACCATTTTTATCCTAGAGATATTTTAAATCAGAATTACACCAATATTAACTAATTTTTAAAAGCATATTTTGCAGCACAAACTCTGTTGAGTCAATTAATTTCCTTCAGGCAGTTAGTTTTCTTTTTTTCTTTCTTTCTTTTTTTTTAAGCTTTCCCACTTTTATGTCACCAGAATTATTTTTGCCACCTATTCTTTTTCCCTTCGCACTGCACAGCACAGGTTGTATTCACTGACCTGCTTGTTTTTCTATTTTTCCACACCAAATCATACTGAATGAAGTTTTTATCAATCGTGGTGGTAGACGTCCATATTTCTACAAACTTTCTTAGATCAAACTTTATATAAATTAAAATGTTCTACGATATTTTTATTATTTTAAGTGTTTTGAGAGATTTTTGCTAAAGGGTGTGTGTGCTCACCAGAGAGACAGAGAGAGACAGGAGACAGAGAGACTGAAAGTGAGAAATCACTTCCCAGGAGGGATAGCCACTCTGCAATCCCTTCTCTATCCTCCTCTCTGGATTTTGAACACACATGCTCCAGTGTGAGATTTAAGCAACTGGGTCAGGTACTTGAACCACTGTTGATTATGTAGGAGTCTAGTTACATAACCATTTCACCATCTGCTGGCCCCGATTTTGTTAGTTTAATTTAGAATGATTTTTACCAGCCCAGCCATGGTGCAGGCAGGGAGGCGCCACTGCACAATAAAAAGCCATATTGGCAGGCTGTGGGCTTGCATCTCGGGTCTACCTGAGCACACTATGGACATCTTGTGATCATGGCTGGCTGCAGGGCTGGGGGAGGAGTGCAATGTGAATACCCTCGTGAGGATGCCTGTCTCACCTTCTCTTCCCCTCTCTCTTTCTCTTTCTCTTTCTCTTTCTCTTTCTCTTTCTCTTTCTCTTACTCTTACTCTTTCTCTTTCTCTCTCTGGAAAGAAGTAAACTTTTTAAAAAATTACCAAATACAAGTTTTTCCACCATTACTTTAAGTTTATTTTGCTTATCCTATTACCAATATTCATTCTAAATTGGATAATCACTGAGAATTTGGTTTTGTTTCTTAGATTACTCGTGAGAAAAATAACAAATCTGTGACGTGTGCAGTGAGAATGACAAATAGAGCGAACACTGAGCAGGTGACTGGCATATCAAGGAAACGGTGCTAAGTTTGTGAAGGAATTTGGAGTGCTTGGAGGAAGTAGGTAAGGAAAACAAAGGGCCTTGTATGCAAGTTAAAGAGTTTGAGCTTCACACAGAGATAAACAAGAACCAATAATACTTGCACATAGTTTTTAAAAACTCAAATTAGGGACCAGCAGATAGCATAATGGTTAGGTCACTAGACTCCCCCATAGTCAAGTGCAGTTTGGGTCCCGGATCTGGTGGCTTAAAATTCATGGCAGACACATGTGCGTGTGTGCCCAAGATCCTGAGAGGAGAATGGAGGAGAAGGGATTGCGGTGTGGCCATCCTCCCAGGGGGCAATTTCTCACTCTCCACCATCTCTGTCTCTGTCTGTCTTTCCAATGAGTGCACATGCCCTATATAAAAACTCTCTCTAAAACAAAACAAAACAAAAAAATTCAAATTACATGCCAGACGTGTGTGTGTGGGTGTGTCTAAAATCCTGAAAGGAAGGAGAGATGGAGGAGAATGAATTATGATGGCAGGACCATTCCCTCCTGGGGGCGCTTTCTCTTCTCACTCTCTGTCTATCTCTTTCTGGTGAATACACATATCCTTTAGGACATACATACAAAAATAAAATTATTTAGGACTTTTTCTTTTTTTTCTTTCTTTTTTTTTTTTTTTTTGAAAGGTTTTTGTTATAGGGTGCATGCGCTCGCCAGAAAGACAGAAAGCGAGAAATCATCCCCTGGTGGCGGGGTCGGGGGGGTGTCCCGCCACAATCTCTTCTCCTCCATTCTCCTCTTAGGATCCTGGGCATACACGCACATGTGCCCAGCATGAGTTTAAGCCACCCGGTCCAGGACTCGAACCGTGATTGACTACATGGGAGTCCAGGAACATAGCCATTATGCCAACTGCTGGTCCTGAAGGACCTTTTCTTAAAAAATTCAATCAAGGGACCAGCAGATGGTGTAGCGATTACATTGCTGGATTCCCACATAGCCAACCTCAGTTCGAGTCCTGGACCCAGTGACTTGAAACTCATATTAAGTGTGTGTACATGTGTGCCCAAGATTCTGGGAAGAGAATGGAAGAGAAGGGACTATGGCATGGCCATCCTAGCTGGGAGATGATTTCTTACTTTCCCTCTCACTATCTCTATCTCTCTCTCTTTCCAGTGAGCACATACAATTTAAGGCAAAAACCTGTTTAAAAAAAAAAAATCAAACCCATCCCTCATCACAGTCTCAATCTCCAATTTGAAGGAATTATTTTTAAAACTATTTCTGTTTGGGGGTCGTCTAAAGATTACATCCACATCCTGAAAACGTGCCTATATGGTGGTTTCTTTCTTTTTTCTTTCTTTTTTTTTGAGAATTTTTTTGCCTTAGGGTGTGTGTGCTTTCCAGGGAGAGAGAGACAGCGTCAGTGAGATGCAAAGTGATTTGACCATGCCAAAATCCTTTCTCCTCCATTTTTCTCCAGGAATCAAGGGCACCCAGCTGCCTGGTCTAGGACTTGAACCACAAGCGAGCCACAGGGGAGTCTAGCAATGTAACCACTATGCCACCTGCTGGTCCCTATGGCGGTTTCCTGATTCTTTAACTTTAGACATTACCTATCAACTTCTTATGGTAAAATATGAGGACTTAGTTGCCAGTGGATAACAGACTAATAGGTACTAGACTTGCCCATCTAGCAAAAATAACCATACAAAAAAATAATAATAACCATACAATTTGACAAAATATACGAACTGATTGTTTTCAAGCCTTGAACAACAGACAGTGTAGGACTGTGATCCTAGAAAGAAAAATATGTAAGGAAGAGCCATGATGAGCTAACTTTCTGCCTGAGAAGATTTTCCTTCCACAGTGTAAAGAAGCAGAGCCCAATGTGAGCTGAAGTGGTAGAGGATGGAGTTCTTGGCTGTGGAAGCAACTGGAATGTGAAGGGTAGGTGAGGGAGACGGGAGAGGGCTACACATGGTATGTGTCTATTGGGGGGGTGGAAGCAGAAGTCTGGGTAAGTATTCTCCATGGGCCTTAGTCAAGGAATAAGGTGCATACGTACTGCATGAGACTCTGCACTGCCTAGCCAAGATCACCTGTTACAGATCTGAGACTGGACAGTCATTCTAGGGATCCTGCGAAATGGGAGACACTAGAGAGTCACTCAGAGACGGGGAACTTCACTGAGAACCTCGGTTTTGCAGTGGTAATACTAGAAAGACCATACTTAGGAGTAGGGAATACACTCTAGGATAAAAAGTATGCCCTAGGACTAAATTTAAGACACAAATACAGGGCTGGCCCTGTAGCACAGTAAATTGGTGTTCACAAAGGAAGACTAATCCCACTTAGTTAACCAGGGTAAAAGTCCCAGCCCTGTGGGCTTGGAAAAACATGCTGGGCATACACATGCATACCTAGGATCCTAATGAGATGAAGAGTTGGAGGAAAAAAGATTGAAGAATAATCAGGCTCTGTTGTTGGTGGTGGTAGTGGGTGCTTTCTCTCTCCCTCTCAGGCTGTGCCTCTGTCAAAAAATAATAATAATAATAATAACCAGAAATAGATCTGGAACAAAGAATAAAATCAAACCTGAAAGGACCAAAAGGATGTGCTAGCAATTTAACTGCCTGCCAGAAGAAAACTTACCACCCTATAAAGGAAGACAAGAAAATCCAGTTTCCTTACAAAGAATCATCCACAAATTCTAGCATACAATCCAGAATTACTAGACATGTGAAGAAATAGAAAAATACAACCCATGGTCAAGAGGAAAAGGGGTAAATAGCTCTAAATGAAAATAAAAGTTCCTTTTGTGAAAATTGGAAAGGCACTAGGTGTATATTCTAGAAGAGCCATGGGAATCTATCCAATGGCCAACGGACTGAGCAGAAAGGACTGACCCAGGAAGAGACATTGAGTCTTATTAGCATAACCTCCTAATGGCTCTCCAGGAAGGTAATAAGAATTGGGGCTACATTTCTGCATATCTATAAGTTTTGTGGTTACATTAAAATCACAAAATGCAAAATGTCATAGCTTGGAAAAAAAAAAAGAACAAACCATAGATAGCATTCTACCTTCCCCCTCTCCTAGGACTCTAAGAGAGGAGGTGATTTTCCCAAAATCCCAGAGCCATTTCAAAGACGAACTGAAAATAGAACCAAGTATAATAACTTGCCTATATCATATGCCCTACCTATGACTACCTGTGCTAAAACAGAGCTTCTGAGATGACTCATTATGTGCATTTTTACAGAGGGAAGTCCCCAGCCCCAGCCTTGTGATAACACCAAGATGTCAGTTCATCCTTCCCCCACATAGGACATTGAATTTTCCAGTGAACTGTCAGATAGTGACAAAAGAGTGACAAGTCATCACAAACCAGACACTTGACACCCACACTGTAAGTGGTTGAGATGTAAAGTCTCTGACGTTGCATTTCTAGAAATGTGTGTGCTTCTAGTTCACATTCAAATTTGTGTAGCTGCTGCCCGGAAGCAACATGATGAGGTCATGACTGTGGCTTTGATCCAGGGTAGTGCCCAGTTATTATCACCAGAGGAGAAGGGGAGAAGGAAAATACATTTGCACTTGGCCCATGAGGTTGTTAGCAACAGACAGCAGCAATAATGGATCTCAGTGGATGAATCAAGCCCTCTTCCTGATCTTGGGACCAAACGCAAGGCATCCACAGTGTTTCCATAGATCCTTTTCCTTCTAAGGACAGCTATCCGCATGCCCCCCACCCCCATCCAATTCCTGGGCGGCTCCTACCTAGGCTTTTTCAGGAAGTTATTTCTGAGTACTGGGTGTATCGGAAAGTGAACATCCCTCCTGCAGAAGTAAGTTCCTTCCTAGTTCCTAAAGCTGATCAAATCTGAACTGTACATCTGCGAGTTGCGGGGGGGTTGTCGATCCAATTAGGTTTTTCTACCCTTCTCTAAGGCCTGCTGCGGCTGAACTTGATCCTGGTTCTCAGTGCAGTATGATAGGAGGACTGGAGAAGCCCAGAGGGGGTTGACCATGACCTCTAAGCCTCTTCCCTCCTCCATGGTACATGAAATTCTCCTGATGATTACAGAGAGAAAGAAGATGAGCTTTGCTAAGCACCTCCCACATGTCAGGTAGACAGCACGGGTTGTGTGTTCACTATCTCACTGAATCCGAACCACAGTCCTGCGAGGCAAGGATCACGCTCACCATTTTGACCAGTCAGGAAACGGAGGCTCTGTGGATATGTCTCTTCCTAAGGTCGTGCAACTTGTCACTTATGTGCAGGGACCTGAGTTACTTTGACCTCAGAGGTCATGATCCTCTGACACCTCAGCCTGCCTCTAGGAGCACAGGGAAGGTACACACTGGGAAGTTCAGAGTCCCGGGATTTGTAACTGAGTATATTCACAACACATACCTGGTGTAATAGGAAACAGTCTGGAAAAGTCAAAACCACGTTAATGAGAAGTGACAGCCAATCTTGATGTGTCTCCAAACCCCGTGTTATGAGATATGCAAATTTTTACAAACCAATCATGGCAGAAGAGCAGAAACCAGAACAAAAGTCTAGGGATGTACACGTGTGATTTGTGTGTGCGCATGTTTACACACTCACACATGGACATCTGTGTGAGCATGTGTGATGGCGGTTCCTTATACACACAAAGTGTGTGTGTGAGAAGATCTGTAGAAGCGTGCTTCTATAGGGAAAAATTTCATTTATTACATTGTGCAGTGCACGGAAACTGAAACGAAACCAAGAAAGTTCCTGTTTTTATTTACAAGAGATCTTCTTTTGGTGACTTGCAATAGGAACGGTTCTGTTTTCAAAACATTTATTTAAACATTGGCAGTGCATGAAGTGGCAAATTTTGAGTTTTTAGGAACCAATCAGAAAGACACATACATCATGACTTAGCCAGACGAGCAGTGGCTAAATTCTTGATAGGCCAAGTTCTCTGAACACTTATCTGGGGTCTGCATGTGTTAGGGCTAGGAGACCACACCTGCCCAGTGGGCTTTGGGAGGGGCTGGCCCAGGGGGAGAGGTCTGGAGGATTTCAAGCCAGAGGACCTTCATAATCTTTATCTGCTTCTTCCAGAACGCCCAGAACTCTTAGCAGGACCCAGGGGCAACCAATTTATTTTTAGAAAGTTCTTCAAGTCCTTAGTCAGTGTGCAAAGGCAAGACGAGATGAGCTAATTTACTGGCTTAGTCCACGCTGCTAGCATCCCCAGAGGGAATCCAAAAGGCTGGGATCACCTGATGAAAAGAGCCACTTGTCAAGGCCCGAGGCAAAGGTTTCTGTCTAAGGGCTCAGCAAGAAGGCCTCTGACAGAAGGGTACCTTGGCTCTTCCCCTCAACTCCCTAGGAAGCATGCTTCTGACCTACAGCAGGGCCTCTGTGACACTCCTCCGTGGGGAGGCTTCTTTTCTAGCCTATATCTCAGCAAAGAGGGGACTGCAAGTCTGTTCCCAGCTCCCATCCACTGGGAATCCAGCACCCAGCCCACATGGCCTCAGTCTACATTAGACACCCAACAAACAGCTGTTGAATAAATGAAGGCACTCACCCCTCCTTCCCGCTCTGCCCAACAGTAAGATTTCCAGAGATAACTCAAAAGACAATTTCCCCTTTTCTCCTGGTGAGCTGGACACTCAAGAAGAGAGATGTTCTAGATGGATCGAATTTCATTCAACAGATGTTTGAATGAAAGTTTGTACCCACCACATTGCACGTGTGGGTCTAGGTAGCAGAAAAACACAACTGAGTTGTGGAGATTGTGAGTTGCTGGCAGTTATCAATAATTGATCACAGCTTCTTACCTGCGGGACCAGAGGTGGCCTGAGAACTCTATCTCAGCAAAGTCCTCCAGGCAGCCCCTCCAGGGGACAGGAAGTGACCCTCAGGATGAAATGTTTGCCCTGGTAGGAGGTACGTGCACAGCCAGGTTTCTATACTAAGTTCTGTAAACAAGGCATGAACAAAAAGCTCTGGAAACTTCAACAGAGCATAAAACAAACACCTGGAAGGGCGGGTGATGGTGCTTTACTGCCTGCTTCACTGACGTAGGCCACCTGTCACACGGGTAGTGAGATCAGAACACTTTTCAGTTCAGGAAACCAGAAACCTCAGTCATCCCTAGAGAACCTCCATAACCAATGAGGTTCCAGTCCAAGGTCTTCTCTAAGGCAAGCGTCCCTCCTCTTGACATTTGGACCAGAAGTCCCTTCTCTCCCGTCCCTGGCATTCTAAGATGCAGGCTAGTGCACCCCTGTCTCCCTGTAACCCCCCTCTTCTCTCACACACAGGGTGACCACCACCTCCCATCCTCACTCTAGAACCGGTTTTGTCTTGGTGAACTGGTTGGGTGACTTCTTGACTTTCCTGAAACTTCTCTAGAGACTTATTTTCAGTCATTCTTCTCACCAGTAGAGCTCAGCCTCATCCAGAGAATGTGTCTGTGCTAGGGAGTCAAAGCTCCAGTAGCATCTTCAATCCTTGGAGTACGTATTTCTGGGCCCAAGGGCAGTGTGGACAGGCCACTGAGCATGGCAAAGAACATCTTTCCAAGGGATCTTGCATTAGCAGCAGAGAGCCAGGAGCAGGTGCAAACAGCGTTGTGTTGCACTTCCAACGCTGCTCCCAAACACTCCATTATCTTTGTCATTATCCCCAAACATTCCCAAAGCTCCTGGTCAGAGCGAGCCACAGGCTGGGCCTGGGGCATATGACTTCTGTGCAGGCAGCTGTGACAGCTGTGCCAGGGAAAGGGGCTGTCCACAAAAAGTGCCCAACACAACCCCTAGTACCTGAGCTCTGAGCTGCACTAACAACGCAGACATTCCTAAGATGACACAAGTTCTAGGAAGCGTACTGAAAAGATAAAAATAGGGCCAGCTCTGTGGTCTAGTGGTTAATGAACAGGATCTCACAGGGCCAGCCGTGGTTTGAATCTCAACCTCAGAGGCTTGAAAAACATGCCAGGTGCATATGTGTGCCCAAAATCCCAACGAGAACTAGAAGGGATTGTGGCATGACCATGCTCCATTAGGAGGTGCTGTCTCCCTCTCCCTCTTTCTCTCCGGCAGGTATACACACTCTCTGACTAAATAAATAAAGCTAAGTGGAATTAGTATTTGAATCAAGTATCAGTTTAACTTATTTATTTTTAAAAATATTTTCCTTAAAAAACTAAAATTGAGCCTTTTGGGCTCAAGAAGCAAGGAATTACTAGCTAACTTTTTCCATTTTTTAAAAAAAGGGCAGAAAAATCATTTTGTGCTTTAAAGAAAGATTACATTACAAATGCCAAGTGTGAAGCAATGCTTTAAAAATAGCATCCTACTGGAGTGATCTGGAGTTTTTGAATGATCTGAGAGAATCAGCTCGGGTAAACCTGATGAAACACAAGGTACTTTGCATCATTTTGTCTGCAACTGTGTCAATTCCCCAACTTACCCAAAACATCAGCTACACCCTCCCCTTCTCCCAATGTGGAGACCAGGCCATTTGGATCATGGCACAGGGTCAACAGTCAGAGTCACCTGTTGGGGAAATCCATGCTCACCTTTTTAAAAGAATCGTATCTAGGGACCAGCAGATGGCGGAATGGTTATGTCACTGGACTCCACGTAGTCAACTGCAAAACCAGTCCTGGACCTGGCAGCTTAAATCTCATGCCTGGTGCATGTGTGTGCGTGCCCAAGATCCTGAGAGGAGAAAGGAGGAAAAGGGATTGCGGCGTGGCCATCCCCCCGGGGGGGGGGTGATTTCTCACTCTCTGTCTCTCTCTCTCTCTCTCTCTCTGGCAAGCACATGGGCCCTATAGCAGAAACCTCCCTAAAATTAATTAATTAAAATAAATTTAAAAATCTTATCTTCCCACTGGGTCGATTCGGCAGTGCACATGTTCTCTAAAAATGACATTTAAAAGCTGATCTCTCAACATATCTTTCCCTGAGTTGATTACATACTTCAGGCCATAACTAAACCATTGCTTCTTCCAGGAAGTCTTCCTGAGTCCCCAGTTAAGTCGTGTTCCTGCTTTACACGCCCAGCTGTCACTCATCACATCAGTAACTCGGGTGGAACTAGCTACAAGCCTCACAAGGGCAGGGACGTGTCTGCTTGTCTCACCACGGCTCAGCCCAGTGCCTACGGCATGCCAGGTGTTCAAAATACTCTATGAATGCATGAATGGTTCCTAAGGACTCGGCACACTCCTCTAGCTTCCTAGGCATCAGGGTCACCATGGCCAGACACTGGGGTCAACTGGAACCCATGCCTTCCCACATCAACACATTTTCCCTCCCATGAAGAACAGAAGTGAACATTTGCTCAGATGGGCAGACCCCGGCATTCTTCTAGAACAGAGATGGACAAATTATGGCCCATGAAATGACATTCGTTCATATACATATTGTCGATGGCCGGCATGACAACACATTACAAGGACAAAGTTAAGTAGCAGCAAAAGCCATGGTGTGGCCCCCAAAGCCTGAAACACTTCCTATCTACCCTTTGCAAAAAGAATGCCGCACCAGGCTTTTGCACCCCGGAGCAGCTGAGCATCAGGGACTCGGGGACAACTAGAAGTGGAGACGGGGGCAACAGGAAGGTGGCAGAGAGGCTGTGATACAGGCCACCCGAGAGGGACAACGGCTCAAGCTGAGTCTGCAGGGCATGGGCCTGTCAGAAGAGGCCGTCTCAGCCCAGCAAGGAGCTCTAGAACCTTCCACATGCTGAGAACTGTGTGAGCTTGGCTAAGATGGACCTGGGCTGAGTCCTGCTCTCATGGTTTGCTGGTTATGCATAATCTTGGGTGGGTTTCCTTGCAGCCCTGAACTTCTGCTTATTCATTTGTAAGAGAGACACTGCCTACGCCACAAGGTTGTTTGAGCATTTGATGAAAGGAGCTACATAAAGGGACTCTCTCTAAGAGTTCATATATAGGACAGGGTTTGAGAACCTGGACTCTCAAGCTTCCAGCTGAGTTCTCACAAATGCAGGGTTCAAATACTGCTTCTCCCTCTTGTGAACTCTGGGGCCCTAGAAAGCACTTAGCCTAAATGCTGTCCTAAGGACTGAATGGCGTGAAGATGAAGTTTATCGAGATAAGAGATGGCTGTACAAAATTAAAAATAAGAGAAAGAAGAGACGCCAGTCCGCCTGCCTTCCCAGTTATGGTTTCTCCCTGTTGACTATGTGACTGACTCACAAGACATTCCTTCTCTGGATAATTCCAGGTTTGCAGTCTCCCTTAGCTTCCTACGGACTCAGTGGCCATCACTATCAGAAAGTTGCTCCAGACAGCTGCCGCTGAGGGACTTCCTCCTAATCCCGTCTCTTCCCCCATCTGCATAAGACCCTCCTGTTATCTTTGTCCAGTGTAAACTCTTCCAGAACAGCTCGCATGTATTGCAACCCTTTTACTAGTACAAAAGGCCCTTTTCAGGGTCGGCAGACATGCTGTCATTTCTATCTAGCCGTGCCGCTGGTGGGTCTGACTGCGCGCTCCAGGGGCTGGTCCTTATTTGATGTGAGCTTTGTGAGACTAATAAATTCCCTTGTTCCTTATAGCTTCTGCTTTACCGTTGTTCCTTTGGCTTGACAATGGCATCAGCCGGGAAACCCCCCAGCACAGCATGTTGCTCTTACTGCTAAATGGTCAAGCAGACCCCGATCCGTGGCAGGATTTCCTTCCATCCTTCCTCTGTGTGTCAGGAGAACAAACACAGCATCATGGAGAGAACATGGCACTCAGGAGTCACCTGCTTGCCCTGCTATCAACTTGTGCCATGACTTTGGGCAGCGGAAACAGCCTCTCTAAACTGCTAACACATTGCTAAGAAAATGCAGGAGCGGGTCTAGATTCTGCTTGTTTGTTTTTGTTTGTGTGTTTGTTCGTTTTTTAGATTTTTGCTATACGGGGTATGCGCTCACTGGAGAGACAGAAAGCAGGAAATCATCCTCCAGGGGGATGGTCATGCCACAATCCCTTCTCCTTCCATCATTTTGGGCATGCATGCACATGTGCCCGGCCTGAGTTTCAAGCCTCTGGGTCCAGGACTCGAATCACTGTTGACTACGTGGGAATCCAGTGGTCCCCAGCTGGTCTACATTTTGTTCTCAACTCTGCTGGTGATAATCTCTCAGGAACCTGGTAAAATATCCAGTTTCCCTAGTCCCTGCCTGTAAGATTCTGGTTCCAGAGGTCTGACATGGGCCCAGCTTGGAACTGGTCTTTTAATGAGGACTGTGGGAACTGGCAGATGATGTGGTAGTTAGGGTGCTAGATTCCCAATTGGTCAACTGCAGTTTGAGTCCCAGACCTAGCAGCTTGAAACACACTGGGCTCTTGTGCGTGTATGCCAAAAGTCCTGAGAGGAGAGTGGAGAAGAAGGGATTGTGGCTGGCCATTCCCTCTGAGATGGGGTGATTTCTTGCGTTCTGTCTCTCTGGCAGGCACACACACCCTATAGCAAAAATGTCTTTAAACAATTAAAACAGCAAGTAAATGAGTACTGTGGGTGATTCTTAATGTCAATCTAGTTTGGGAAATATGGCTCAATGAGCCATAAGGTCCTTCAGACCCACAATCCATGTTGTGTGTGTGTGTGTGTGTCCAGGTTGAAGTGATGGTCAATGGGCATGCCATTTCAGAAAGATTTAGTGAGGCTGTCAGCTCACCACTGCAGGAGCAATTTGATGCCCTGGCAGTCAGTTTGCAGGTGTCACCTGTTTGTGTCTCTTCTGACTCCTGCTTGCTTTTCTCCAGAAACCACTGCACTTTTGAAAGAGCCCTGGGCCAGGGCCTGCAGCTGCAGTCCCCTGTCGGCCTCTCAGGCTGTGCTTTCCTGAGGTTTTAGAAAACTCAGCAGGGTCAGGTCCTGACTGTGGAACCCAAGCCTGCTAACCTGGGTCTGATTCTCAGACCTGCCGATTATCAACTGCCTTCCTTAGGGCAAGTCACTTGACATGCCGGTATCTCTGTTTCATCATCTACAAATACCTAGGAGTAGAGTTGTCCTGAAACTTTGGGGAGATCACCCATAGCCTATTTTGTAAATGGTGAAACCACATAAACTCAGGGGACATGGCCATTTACATTCGGCACTATTTTCTAGTTATCTTGAAAGCTGCACCTGTGTCTTACCAAGTTTCTAGTGACTGAACCAAGTTTTTCTCGGACCCTTACCTTGTGCAGATGCAAATATTTCAACATCTGGACAGTCCTGTAAGTTATTATTATTATTATCCTGCCTGTTTTCTATGTTATCAGCAAAGGCCTAACACCCCCAGGGCCTGACTGCACAGTCTTGGGGTCTGTTGAGACAGGGAAAATTCACAGGAGAAGAGTAAAGATGACTGCAGAGACTTAGGGGAGCAGAGCTTTCCTGGGCTTGGGATGAACTGGGACTGTATAAGATGTCAATTGTGTGTTTGCGTATCTCTATTGCCTTTGTAATCACGAATGTGTGTTTTGTGTACATATGAAGCATGTGTGTACACTGTCTGACTTTCTAGGGCAATGCAGAGTATAAGTTGAGCATTCCTAACTTGGAAATTTAAAATCTAAAACACTGAAGGCTGACATAATGCCACGATTGGAAAATTCCACACCTGACCTCGTGTGACAAGTTACAGTCAAAATGCTGCAACACAAAAATATGGTATAAAACTAACTTTGGACTATGTGTACAAGGTATATATGGAACATGAAAGAATTTCCTGTTTAGACTTGAGTCTCGTTCCCCAGTATTTCATTATATACATGCAAATATTCCAAAATCCACACAAATCCAAAATCAGAAACAATTCTAGGCCAAACTTCTCAGGAAAGTGATAATGAACCTGCACGTATTCCCTAGTAGATGCTGGCGTTAGACTCGCTAACTAAACTGAAGCCTAAGCACAAAAAATGTGCAAGGCTGTGGTTTTGACTGTGACTGTCCTCAAGTGGTGGCTGCAGGCCCTGGGGGTCACTAGGGAAGAGCATGGGTGAGTGGGCCTGGTCACAGATGTGCCACACCTCCATGTTCCCCAGCCTCCTGCCCTTTCCCTTTACCTCTGTCCTCCCACACACATTATTCCTTATGCTAAGCCTGGACAGATATTGATGAGCCAAAGACTGTCTGAGCTGAAGACATCCTGGAGATGTATAATCCTTCCTCCTTCTACAGAGCAGGAAACTAAATCCCAAGGTGACGTGATTAGTGCAGGTCACACAGCCAGGTGTCGATATTCATTTCTCATTTATGCATGGACAAACATTTGTTGACTTCCTGTCATGCTCCTTGAACTGCGCACTGGAGAGGATACCAATCGATTGGGAGTCAGAGAACACTTGTTTAGGAAGTGACATTTAAGCCATCGCTTATCTGAAGGGTGGATAAGAAAGAGATAGAGATAATAGGAGGGTCTTATGCAGATGGGGGAAGGAACAGGATGGGTGAAAGTCCATTAGCAGGTAACTAGTAGATTGAAAGAGAAGTCCCACTAGGGGAAACTAGAAGGGCCTCATATAGAAGGGCCCATACACACACACACACACACACACACAGCATGTTTTTCATGCCATCAGGACCAGGACTCAAACCACAGTCAGGGGACCAGCAGATGGCATAATGTGTACATCACTGGACTCCCACATAGTCAATCGCAGTTCGAGGTCCAGACCTGGCGACTTAAAACTCACACTGGACTCATGTGCATGTGTGCCCAAAATATCAAGAATGGAGGAGAAGGGATTATGGTATGGTCATCTCCTGTGGTGTGACTTCTCCCTGTCTCTCTGTCTCTCCAGCAAACACACATGCCTTGTAACAAAAATCTCTCAATTATAACAGACTAAACCTCACCAAGAAAATAAATATTGTAGGCTGAACACAAACAGAACAATAGAATATCAGTGGTGCAATAAATTAGAAAAAATAGCTTTATTTTGAAATGTTTAAAGTTTTGGCATTACGCAAGTCAGCAAAATATCCGTAGACTGTTCTATTTATGTGCTG
The DNA here is from genome assembly GCF_000334495.1 of Tupaia belangeri chinensis. NCBI lineage: Eukaryota > Metazoa > Chordata > Mammalia > Scandentia > Tupaiidae > Tupaia > Tupaia belangeri. The sequence continues at coordinate 2,603,728 of NW_006198412.1, read as the reverse complement.
AAGTGTTTGATCTCTACTTTGAAGGGCCCCAAGGTCTGAAAGAGCTCCTTGTATTCAAGGGTGATAGGGAGAGGCACTCAGTAAGAATGAGGAATAGGTAGAACCTACTCTTACAGGGACTGTGAACGTTCTCCTGCATGCATGGAGACCTTGGAGCAGGGTGGTGAATAGTTCCATTTCAGAGAAGAGACTAGGAAGAGCAGATGTAGAGAAGTAAATTCTGATCAGTTTCTCCCTGCGCCGTTACAGGCAGCACCTCATTTAAGCCTCACAACAACCCTCCAAGAGTGTTACGGCATAGAGTGGTGATTGGATGGTCCTCAGAAATTCATGTGTTGAAACTTGATTATATTATTGTCTTGGAAAGGTATTAGATAAAAACTGAATTCCTTCATGGGGTCCCAGGGTGAGGCCTCTGGGTATCATGATATCATTACGGCAGGGTCTCTATGAGTTACAGCAGGTATGTGTGCAGAGAGAATGAGATCAGAGGCAGAGAGAAAGCTGCCTGGATAAAGACCACAATCTGCTATGCTAAAAGTTTGCCTTCTGCCATTTTGTGATGTTCTTGGACTTCCCAGTCACTAGAATTAAGAGTTATTAAACACCATTTCATTTTAATTCACAACTTCGGATATTCACGTTAGCGATGCACCGGCAGACTAAGACAGAACGTGTCCTCCTTTCCCAGCTCCTCTGAGAAGTCAAGGCTTGCCTAGAGACCACTCACCTGCTGAGCTGTGGAGCAGGTGCCCCACACCCCTGCTCTTGCCTACTAAGGCCTACTGTTCTTTTTTAACAAACTATCTTCACTTGATGCTCATCATCTCCCACATACACATCAGCCCCCGGCAACAGAACTCTGTCCCCCTCCACTCTCTGCACCTACCTTTACAAAGTCACAGGGGCCTGCTTCGTCCATTCTCTGGTCTGTACCACCCTTCAGAACTACCAAGTACTCCCCCCTTGGCTCCCGGCACACAGTACTCTCCAGTTCTCCACCTGCCTCTTGGCTACTCCTTCTCAGCCTTCTCTGACTTTTCCTCCTTTGCTAGTTCTCTGTGGATAGATACTTCTCAAGGGAGCTGCCCTGGGCTGACTCTGGCTTGCTTGAGTACTTTGACTATATAGCAGAGGGTCCAGTTATCACTTCTCATTGTGATTGCCGGTTGCCCACCCCTAGCCCTCACCCCCGTATAGCACAATACTGGCCTGACCAAGGCTCCAGAACCTCCTACCCATTTTTCTACTATTGGTTTATGACACCACTATCTGTCCCAATTTCCCAATTTCCCACTGTGGAAGCTTACTCCCATACCCTGCCCCATCACACCCCATTATTCTCACATTCAATTAGTCCTAAGTCCTCCAATATTATCTTTAAATCCTTTTCCAGTCTTTCTTTCTCATCCCTATGGCCACTCCCCTAATTTAGGTCCTCATCCATCTCCTTGGAAAGGAGTATCAGGTTCTAGGAGTAAAACTAGGATGGCTTATTATAACAGCAAGCTTCAGACTCCCTCAGGGACCTCAGGCACCTTTCCAGACATAAAATGTCATCTCATCGCAGGAGTGACTAAGAAGAGCCTGTCTTCCCAACCTGCATAAGCCACTGAGTGTGGGTATGTGCTAATCCCTTTCTTTGTCCTCCTCTCACCCAATATGGCACTTCCCTCTCCAAAGGGACCCATCCCTGCTTACTCATCCCTCACCACATACATACACAACTTGCGCTTAATGTGGCAGACTGATTCTAAGATGGTTTCAAAAGCCTACGCCTTTGAGGATTTATATCTTGTACCAGCCTCTCTCTTGAATGTAGGCAGGCCTGATGATTCCTTCTACAAAGGTGACAGGACACCATTACCATAATTAGACTACATAAACTTGTAATCTCTGTCTTGCTAGAAGACTCTCTATTGCCTTCTTAGCTTGCATGATACAATGAAGCAAATGGCCACTTTGGAAGACTCCATGTGCAAGAAACTGAGGTAGAGCCCTGGCTGAGGAGCTAAGACCTTCAGTGCAATAACCTGCAAGGAACTGAATTCTATCAGCAACCATGTAAGTGAGCTTAGAAGTAGAGTCTTCCACAGTCAAGCCTCAGATGAGACTCAGCCCTGGCCAACTCTAAGCCCTGCAGCCTTCTAAGACACCCAGGACCCAGCTAAGCCACACTCTGATTCCTGACCCTCAGAATCTGTGAGATAATAAATATGTGTGCTTTAGGTGCTAGGTTTATGCTGATTTGTTATGTTGTGATAGGAAATGAATACACTTGTCATCATATCCCCTGTATGAACAAGTGGAGGTGAGTTTTTGCTGCTCTCTGCAGCAGTAGCCAACAAACTCTCTGGACCAGGCCACTTAACAGGTCTCTCCTGCACACCTTCCCCAAACCAACTTCTCTATCATTGTATTTTCTCTTCTTAGAATATCTGCCTCCCTTTCTCAGCCTGCAAAATCCCTTTTATCTGTTCTAGGCTAGCTGAAATGATAATTCCATGAAGCCCTCTGAGACTGACCCCTCTTTGGGATTTTATGGCTCACTGTGTGTCCACCCTATACCAGCCACGGGGTCCTGTGCTGCCTGCTCTGAGATCTTGCTCACCACTCAGTGCCCCATGTCTCATCGTTTTGACCCGGGGCCTCCTGTGTCATAGGATGTAATAATGTGTGCTGAATGGATGAGCAGTTCACACCCGCCCAACACACCTCTGCCAGGACCACCATGGACAGCAAGGAGCTATGTGAGCAGGAGACAAGGACTTGTTGTCCCACCGAGGGCCGTGTGTTATCGCATGATATTTATGTAAGTGAGCGGAGGACTACGCCAAAGGAGAGCTGATCTGAATGAATGAAAGGCCCTTTTGTTGTGCTCAGAGCCAGGATGGTTTTGGATAAGCAAGTAACCTGCAAAAGGACAAAGGAGGGGGGAGAAGGAGGAGGGCAACAGAGAGCAGAGAGCCAATGAGACAGTGTGAACTGAAGACCCCCGAGGTGACTCTGACCAGAAGTCTCCACTGGAGGGGAGGCCCAGAACAAAGAATGTCTACTGTTTAATTTGAAGTCGTTGGCATTGCTGTTAGGGTTGCCAGATTTAGGGGAAAGGAGGAGGGGTGGAGATATAAGAAAAAATAATCCATTGTTTATCTGAAATTCAAAGCTAACTGGGCATCCTGGATATTATCTGGCAATCCTGATTGCTATGATATAAATCTCTCCTCCTATAAATGTTCAGTCAGGTCTATAATTAACTGTGCCTTGTACAATTTAGGGTGCTGTGGAATTATGGGAGAGACTCTGAGACCACAGAGGCACAGAACAGGAACTAGATGTACCATAAACTGAACAAATGCCACGGAATCAAGACTTTGGAGGCAGAGGTGACCACAAAAGGTGACCACAAATGGGGAAGTCTTAGGAAGGGCTTGGAACTTTCCAAAGGCCAAGAGCAGGGCTCGAAGCAACCTTATCTAGGCAATCTTACCTAGAACTCGATAAGGGCAGAGAACAGCTGACACTTTATATAGAGAACACCTGGTGAACGCTGACTGGACTGACAGGAACCTGCCCTCTTCCTAGCCATGTCTTACCTCTCCTGGGAGAGTTTTGGGTTAACTCCACAGTAGAGCAGTGAAGTTTGTTGTTGTTGTTGTTGTTGTTTTTTGTTTGTTTGTTTTGCTATAGGGCATGTGTGCTTGCCAAAGAGACGAAATGCTAGAAATCACCTTTCAAGGGGATGGACACACTGCAATCCTTTCTCCTCCATTTTCCTCTTGAAATTTTGGCCATGCACACACACACACACACACACACACACACACACACATACACGGCATGAGTTTTAAGCTACCGGGTCCAGGACTTGAACCATGATCAATTACATGGGAGTTCAGTGAAATAACTATTATGTTACTTGTTGATCCTGAGTAGTGAAGTTGTTTTTTTTTGGGGGTGGGGGGGTGGGGGGGAGAGGTTTTTGCTATAGGGCATGTGCACTCGCCAGAAAGACACAGAGAGACAGACAGACAGAAAGCGAGAAATCACCCCCAAGGGGGGATGGCCACGCTGCAATCCTTTCTCCTCCAGTCTCCTCTTGGGATCTTGGGCACACACGCACACGCACCCAGTGTGAGTTTAAGCCGCCGGGTCTGGGACTCAAACCACAGTCACCTACATGGGAGTCGAGGGACATAGCCATTATGCTAACTGCTGGTCCCACTGAGTAGTTAGGTTCTTAACCCAAGGCTGGGGGCGGCACGAAGGTCTTGTGGGGAAGGCACATTGACAGCCTCAAAAGGGTTGCAACAGGCCCCATGAGGCTCACAGAAACACATGCTACAAATCTGCATATTCCTTGGCAGAGGTGCCGGGTTTTTCACCAGGTCCATGAGAACCTTTGACGTGAAGAGTGTGTGCATATGTGTGGTGATGGTGGAAGGAGGTGTCGATCAGGGCACCCCCCCATCAGGGGTAAGGCAGATCTGGGTGAGGAAACTCTGGCTGGCCACCATGTGAGCAGGAATTGGCTCAAAGAGCAGCCTCCTCCACACCTCAGCACTGCTAGCTTTAAGGCCTGGCAGCTCCTCTAGAGCTGGATCTTTTAGGGAACCAGCCTGTTGATACTATGTCCAGTCATGGTAAAAGGCTCCCAGTGAAGTATCAAGTCTACCCACTGAGAGATTTAGGACCCTAGCCCCAGGGCCCCCCTTACAGCTGAGTGCACCCAGAGAGACAGGCCGAAGCCCAAACTCTGCAGCCTCGAGTGTGAGGGCCTGTCCAAAGGACAGGCCCTCAACTTCAAGCCTCATCTCCAGGCACTCCTGACTCCATCTACGCCATGATAATCCAGTTTGCCCACATGGGCCTCTCCATCTTCTCTTCACACACTAGCAATATCCATCCACACCTCACACCTTTGCATGTGTGATGGTTTGAAGACACCACCACACATTCTCAAATACGCTCCCTTAACAAAGTAGATCCTGATCCTCTTCCCCTTGAGTGTGGGCTGGACTTTGGGACTCCCTTCTAACAAATAGAATAGCACAGAAATGACAATGTGTAACTTTTGAGACTGTCATAAACGGCACTGTGGTCTCCTGTTTGTTCTACCTCTATCTCTCCCTCTTTATATTATTTTCTCATAATTCACCCTAGTGTCAGCTGACACATCTTGAAAACACTTGAGAAACCCACAGAGAGGCCCATGTGGTGAGGAGCTGAGGCCTCTTACCAGCAGCCATCCAGGAACACAGGCTTCTGCTGCTGCCCAGTGAGAGGGCTTGGACGCACGTTCTCCAGCCTCAGTCAGGTCTTCAGATGACTCTAGACTGGACGACACCTCAACATCAATCTAAGCACATGGCCTGGGCCAGGCCACTAAGAAAGCCACCTCTGACCCACGGAAATGTGAGATAATAAATGTTGGTTGTTCTAAGCTGCCATGTTTAAGGGTGCTATGGTTGGATGATGGTTTGTCTCCCATAGGTTCATGTTCTGAAAGCTTGGTCAGTGTGATGGATTTGGGAGGTTGTGAGACCTTTGAAGAATGAGGCCCAATCAGAAGACACCATTCAATCAGCTGGGGGTGTGGGAGAGCCAAACAGAGGAAGTGGTAGCTCTGTTTCCTCTCTCTTTTCACATGCCAGCCCCACACCATCGGACTTATCAGCCAGCAGAATCACAAGGCAAATAAATATCTAAAAAAAACACCTATTCTTTATGAATCATCTAGTCTCAGATATTTCTGTTTAACAACATAATTTCAAGCTAATTCAAGGGGTAGTTTATTCTACATCAAAAGATAACTAATATACACATGCATTTTCCTGGCCTTAAGTAGTCCTTGTTGTCTATCTGGAAAGCTTTTCCTCATCTTTCAAAACAGCATGCAATTGCCACCTTCCCCGCATCATGTTAGTTCAGTTGTATTACCCAGTTGTGTTAACCATGCAGTCCAAGAACCATAGTTTCTGATGAGTCAGCTGAGGCTCTACAAAGTTAAATGGCTTCCCCAAGAACATGGAAATAATATAGTCAAAATCTACTGCAAATAGAAAGCTTTCATTCAATAACATGGGTGAATCTTACAAACATCCTATTGAATAAAAAAATAAATTATACAAGAATGAAATTACAATTTTATTTGTTTGAAAATAGGCAAAATGAAACTACAATGTCTAGAGATACATGCACAGGTGATAAAACTAAAAGGAAAAGGATAAAAAGCTATCCTAAACGTCAGGACAGAAGTATCTTAGGAGGTGACACCAGCAGATGGCATAATGCTTATGTCACTGGACTCCCATGGAGTTGACTGTGGTTCGAGTCCCAGAACTGGTGGCTTAAAACACACCAGGCACATGTGCATGCATTTCCAAACTCCTGAAAGGAGAATGGAGGGGAAGGGATTGTGATGTGGCCATCCCCTCTTGGGGGGCGGGGGGAGGTGTGATTTCTTGCTTTCTGTCTTTTTCTGTCTTTCTAGTAAGTGCATGCACACTATTGCAAAAATATCTCTCAAAAATAAATAAATAAATAAATTCCCTTTAAAAGGCTCATTCATTGGGCCAGCAGGTGGAATGGAGTTTAAAGCACTAGATTTCATATGGTCAACTTTATTGTCCGAGCCCTGGACCTGACCACTTGAAAATCATGCTGGGTGCATGTACGTACCTGCCCAACATCATGAGCATTTTGGAGACTCCTGAAACTAGAGGAGAAGGTATTGTGGCATGGCCAACCCCTACCCCCAAGTCAGGGTGATCTCTCACTCTCTCTCCTTCTGTCTCTCTCTGGTGAGCACGTGTCCAATAGCAAAAACAAACAAACAAACAAATAACAAAAGAGAAGGAAGGAAGAAAGCACTCATTCATTTGGATCGCCTAGTGCAGAGTCAGTGGGTATTCAGAGATGGAGCATAACCCTTTCAGCTATGGGCTGAGAGATCCTTTTGCCCACAAGGCACAGCAGCACATGGCCTTCTTCATTTCTCAGTTTATCTTTCTCTTATTTGATAGGGGTTTCAAAGCATAGATCTTGGTTCTATGAAGGTGGATCAGGAGCTTGCTGAAGGAGCAAACGCAATGGGCAAGACTCCAGCCCCACAACAGCTGCAGCCCAGCTGCTCCGCTTCGACCTACTTCACATACTGGACAGCCACGGGAGGTTTCATTTAAAGAAGAAAGTTGTGTGTTTTTTTTGTTTTATTTTTGTTTGTTTGTTTTTTGTTTTTTGTTTTTTTTTTTAATTTATTGGAGTTTCTTTATTGAGCCAGTGGCATACAGGGGGACTCATGTCTCTCAAAACCCAGCAGCCTGGAATAAAAAGAGAAAGGAGCTTATATAGGCCAAACATGCACAATCATGTCTGGGATGATGTGAGGATTTACAAGGACAAAGAGCAGTGGGCTTGAAAGGGTAGGAGGTAGGCTTTTACAATGTGAAAGCAAAAGCACATTACAGAAGCAAGAAAAAGCAGGTAAACAGGTTAATCATCCTAAGGTGATTAAGGATGGGGAATGAAGCAGGAGGACTCCATCTTGGAGAAGTGCCTCCATTATGAACTGTTAAATTCTTATGACTAGAAACCTCCCCTCTCCTCTTTTGTCTAAGAGTAAACAGAGTTTTTTGTTTGTTTTTTTAAGGTTTATTTATTTGTTTATTTATTTATTGTGAGAAAAAGACAAAGTGCATAACTCCATCAGGGCCTTCATACCACAATTCATTCCTGGCCTGAAACAGCCTGGATCACAGGCATGCACACCGCTGGATGTAGAAGGAGGCCACAGGGTGCAAACCCAGAACCTTCTTGTGTACGTTACTGTTGTGCTACTGTGTGGATTTTGACAAATGGGTTTTGATGTTAAAAGAAAAATGTCTACAATTTGGAAGTTATCAATTCTCCCTTAAGTAATAGATACAGGTCTGCAGCACAAGATGGAGTTACTGCAGGTCCTGAAGTGGGGTCTGCAGCCTGTCAGTGCCATGGTGGCCTCCGCAGAGACTTACGAATTTTTTTCTGGACAAATGGTGTGAAGGTTGATACATCACTGGGAGGAGATAAACATGGAAACAAAACTATAATGATAAGAAGTGATTTTGGGGGGGCTGTCACCAAAGGGCTCCATATACTACTGAAACGAATGGCCAAAACACATTCTGGGATGTGGATGGAAGTATGGGGCCTCCTGAATGGCATCACTGACTTCACTCTGACTGATGGTCCTCCAACCACAAAACCATCCTGCTCATAAATTCATCTGGATGAGCCAGAAATTCAACATGAGTAGTACTCCAGAACAATATGCACCTTATTCCACCACTAGGAGGAAGATTCAGGAGTGGGTCCTACCTTCACCATCATGGAAGAATTTAAACATTTAAAATATGGGGCATTTCATGGAATTGCACTGTATTGTTCATCATTAACTTGATTAAAATTGTTTGGCTAAAAAACAGCTAAAAAAATAATAAAATGTACAAAAAAGAAAGTACAGTTGGTATCCATGGGTTCCTCATCCTCAGATTCAACTAACTACAGATACAGCCAGGCCACAATTGTTATGAAATCAGGGAAGATTTGGCTCCTTAAAAAAGAGGCTGAAGACATTTATCTGTACATTTACCTGTTACATCTGCTGTTGTTACGATAATGTTTAAGTAATCTAGAGAGGATTTAAAGCATGCGGTGGATGTATGCAGGCCAAATGTGCGTGTCATCTTATATAAGGGACTTGAGCATCCATCCATATACTTTGGTCTGGGGCAAGGATGGGCCCTGGAATCAATCCTCTGTAAATCCTAAGGAAAAGAAAATTACTTTTCTTCTTTAAAAAAAATTCTCTGTTTAAGGGGCCAGCAGGCAGCATGGTGATTGAGGTGCTGGACACTCCCACATGGCCGACTACAGTTTGAGACCTAGACCTGGTGGCTGGCTTGCTTTCTCTCTTTCTGTCTCTCTGGTCAAATTAAAATAACTGAATGAATAAATAAAAATAAATAAATAATTGTGAAAAAAAAATCTATCTTAAAAAACAAGTCTCTGTTCCATGGGTTTAGGTGGTGGTACAGTGGTAAAATGAAATGCTGTACAAGGCTGACCTACAGGGGAAGGTTTCAGGTTCATGTCTACAGGCCTCCTGGTGTAGCAGATGCATACGTGCCCATCATCCAGAGCTGGCTCAAGCTGAGGCTGGATCACGGTGTCAAGACCCTGTTGGAGGTGATTCTCTGTCTCTCTCTTACTCATGGAGAAATTGAATAAATAAAAAAGTTAGAAAAAAAAAGAATATCAGAAAAAAAATCTCTATTCCAAATACCTTCCTTCAGGCCTCTTTGGAACTGAGACCCTAAGATCTTGAGGGTTTTTTTTCCCACCCCTCAGCCCTATTGCTCCCAACTACACCCTTTGCACTTCTTTGCTCAGGCAATAATAGAAGGGTGTGTGTGGGGAGGTGGGGGCAGGGTGTGGATCACCTAAGGCCACTTCCTTGGGGCCTGCGACCCAATTCCAACAGGGCTGGCTCACCCAGTGGTCTTCTTTCGGGAAGCATGGCTTCCAGCAGGTGGAGTCTGGATGGGGGCCACAGCTAGCCCAAAGGAGAAAAGGGTCAGAGCTAGTCGCAGCCACTACAGTCTGGATTCCATGAGGCTGAACCATGTGCTGCTAGGTCCGATGTCTCTGTTCTAGTCTGTTGCAGAGCCTCTGGGAGTCTCCAGCTCAGACCTCTGGCTTCCCCTGGGACCTGTTGGCTCCCAGAGCTGCTGACATAGGAGTACTTCAACATCAGGCTGCCTGAGCCCTGCCAGCATGAGCCCAGCACAGTGAGGGCCAGTCATGTGACTCTGCCACAAGCCAAGCTCAGGGAGCCAGAATGGAAGAGGTTGTGCTCTGTAAGGCTGCCCAGTGGGGTGGAAATGCGGATCGGAGCTTACTGACTGGCCAGCCCCAGCCAGCTGCTCACCTCTGAGACACCAGTCCATTGTGTGACTCTGAGCAAGTCCGAAGTCATGGACAGGATGGATTATGTAACCAAAAGCAACTGTTCCTCTTGGCCTCACTCCAGAACTTCATTATTAGAAACAGCTAAGACCATTTACTGAGTTACTTCTACATTCCAGACATTCTGCTAAGCACTTTATCTACATCCCAGTCAATTGAATTGACTCTACCAAATTTAAGTATTATTTATTTTCCCCATTTTGTTGATGCATTAGTTAACACATGGCAAGGTTAGATAACCAACAGGATTACCCAGTCAATACAGATGAGCCCAGATGTGAATGGCCCCATTCATTCCATGTGGTATCCATGGCAATAGCGCTATTTCCCTTTCAGGGAAAACCCAAGGTGGCCACCATTTTGCATCTTCATCCTTTACCATCCCACCTGCCTGCCCCAATCATGCTGTTCCCTGTCCCCGACTCCTCTCTGTTCTCATCCATCTCTCGACTTTCATTTCCCAAGGGACATCTCAGGATATCTGTGGGTTGCCTGGTAGAACAAGTGTTTCTGGTGAGCTCCCAGGAACCTGATTCCAAGGGGCCTCAGTTCGCTTCTCAAACCCCTAGGGCCTTCCACACGTGTGCCTGCATTCACAGGTGCGGTTCTAGCTGACGAGCCTAGTGATATGTCCTAGTTGCCAAGAATAGATAAAATCAGGCTGTGTGACCTGCATGCCTTGGACAAATTCTTAGTCTCCTTGTGTATGTTTCCTCATCTATGAAATGGTGCTAATACTTGTGCCTGCCTCCCAGGGCTGTTGTCAGGATTAAATTAATGAATGCACATAAAGCACTTAAACACTGCCAAACTCAATAAACGTTAGTCATTCTTATTGGTAGTGCTGCCATTTTATCACTCTAAGGCAGGAGAGTAGGCAGTGAATTTAGAAAGAATTCTATCACGAAGGCAAAATTTGCAAAGCGCTCGTGTTCAGAGTCCTCATCTCTGCCTATGGGGAAAACACGCTGGCCCAGCAACACCCACCTCGGAGCTGCGGGATAGCCCAGCCATGCAGCACCAGAAGGCTGTGGAAATAAGAGATAAAGGCCAGGGAGCCATCCAATGGGTCTTTCTTAAGTTGCAAAAAACAAACAAACAAACAAACTCCTAATTAGCAATACCTCTCCTTCTAGGGTCTTAAAGAGATCGAATAACAGTTTGGTAAATCTTTTAAACGAGAACTATAACACTGATATAATGGCCACTTTTCCTATGTTTTTTTCCTCCCTACCTCCTTCTGCCTACTCCCTTGATCCACTTCCCAAAGAGAGAGACTGGCCTACAGGGACCTCAGGCTCCACCGCTACTGCAAATTCAGTCTTGGGGAGGGGGTGGCTAGATGACACAGGCCTCCTGGTGGACCCGTGAAACCTGACCACAACCACAGACTGACGGGTCACGGAGGGGGTGGCTAGATGACACAGGCCTCCTGATGGACCCGTGAAACCTGACCACGACCACAGACTGACTGGTCATGCTTGCTAGATTTTCTTTCTGCCATGACCACAACTGCTGTAGGGTCTACCTATTCTGAACATTGTAGGAACAAAGATTTGTTTTTGTTAATGAACTGGTTTAATTCAAAAGAAATTTTTAGATTTCCACCTCTAGCCAAGATAAAATATAAGGGACTATTTGTATCTTCTTGTGTGAAAATAAAGACAAAATCTTGAAAAAAACACAGATGTCTGGTAATGAAAGATAGTGAGTCCTAAGTGATAGCAAACAAAAGAGGTGAACCCCGAGGTTGCCTCAATTGACTGGCTGGAGAGTTTCCAGGCTCCCTAGACAGGAAGGAGGAAACGAAGAGGAGCCATATTGTAGAGATGGATCTGGGAGTCTGGGGAGACCAGGCCTCTAGACAGGGCAGAGCAGGGTACCAGAGAGAAGAGAGCTCTCCAGAAAGGGAGCATCAGAGATCTGCAGAGGGTGTCTCTGGAGTCTTCAGATGAGTACTGACCCATGCACACATGAACAAACTATTCAAGGCTGGGGAAAGATCCACCTTAAAGGATTAGACAGAACACCCTCCTCCTCCCCTCCTCCCCATACTCCACATGGCTCCTATTCCCACCTGCTGAAGTACAAATTCTAATTCATGGCACATCAGGTGAAGTACTCAAAAGGATCTTGCCTCAGTAATGGGGGAAATTATGCCTAGGTGAAATGCTGCTCTGGTCCCCTTCAAAGATTCAAAGGATCCAATTGTTTCCAAGTAACTTAGCTACATTCTGACAAAGCTTTATAGGAGCCCAACTTGGCAGCACCAAACGGTGCTGGAAGCCACATGGCTGACTGCGGATCTAGAATCCCAGCTTAGTCTGAAAACATACCATGCATGCACGCACGTGCCCAGGATCCTGAGGAGCTGGAGCACTGGAGAAAGGGGATTACAACGTGATGAGATCCTGTCAAGGATTTTCTTCTCTTTCTTTTTCTCTCTCTTTCATGTGCATGTGTATGCTATCGGGAATAAAAATAAACAAAACTTGGGACCAGCAGATGGAATGGTTATGTCGCTAGACTCCCACATGGCTAACTGCAGTTCTAGTCCCAGACCTGGAGGCTTGAATCTCACACCAGGCACATGAGCCTACATGCCCAAGATCCCAAGAGGAGAGTGGAGGAGAACAGATTGCAGTGTGGCCATTCCCCCTGGGTGGGGGGTGGGGGGGTGACTTCTTGCTTCTTTTCTCTCTCGGTCTCTCTAGCAAGTGTACACACCCTGTAGCAAAAATCTCTCTGAAAAAAATATTTTAAAATAAACTCTGGAGCGAAAAGCTGCCTGTTCATGCGCCCTGCCAGTCAGAGGATTTTCCCTCCAAAGTGAAGCCTTTAAGATTAGGGATTTTATTAGGAAAGGAGAAAATCTCTTCCTACTGCCCTCTGACCAGATGTCAATTCTTGGACTCAGTTTTATTCTCCAAACCACAAGTCCCCCTTGTTACCATCCAAGCACAATAATCTATTTTATTTCAAAATCTGAAGAAAAAATGCAAAATACTGGGACCAGCAGTTAGTGTAATGGCTATGTCGCTGGACTCCCACGTAGTCAACCACGGTTTGAGTCCTAGATCCAGTGGCTTAACCTCACGCCGGGCGCGTGTGCGTGCGTGCCCAAGATCCCAAAAGGAGAACAGAGGAGAAGGGATTGTGGCGTGACCATCCCCCCTGGGGGTGTGATTTCTTGCTTTCTGTCTCTCTGTCTCTGTCTAGCGAGCGCACTCGCCCTATAGCAAAAACCTCTCCAAAAAAAAAAAATGCAACATACTAACGACAGTCAACTAAAAACACAAAATCGAAACTGTCTTCCTACACCTTGACCTTAAAGTTAAAAACAAAACAAAACAAAACAAACAAAAACCAGGCGACTGGCTGGAGAGTTTCCAGGCTCCCTAGACAGGAAGGAGGAAACGAAGAGGAGCCATATTGTAGAGATGGATCTGGGAGTCTGGGGAGACCAGGCCTCTAGACAGGGCAGAGCAGGGTACCAGAGAGAAGAGAGCTCTCCAGAAAGGGAGCATCAGAGATCTGCAGAGGGTGTCTCTGGAGTCTTCAGATGAGTACTGACCCATGCACACATGAACAAACTATTCAAGGCTGGGGAAAGATCCACCTTAAAGGATTAGACAGAACACCCTCCTCCTCCCCTCCTCCCCATACTCCACATGGCTCCTATTCCCACCTGCTGAAGTACAAATTCTAATTCATGGCACATCAGGTGAAGTACTCAAAAGGATCTTGCCTCAGTAATGGGGGAAATTATGCCTAGGTGAAATGCTGCTCTGGTCCCCTTCAAAGATTCAAAGGATCCAATTGTTTCCAAGTAACTTAGCTACATTCTGACAAAGCTTTATAGGAGCCCAACTTGGCAGCACCAAACGGTGCTGGAAGCCACATGGCTGACTGCGGATCTAGAATCCCAGCTTAGTCTGAAAACATACCATGCATGCACGCACGTGCCCAGGATCCTGAGGAGCTGGAGCACTGGAGAAAGGGGATTACAACGTGATGAGATCCTGTCAAGGATTTTCTTCTCTTTCTTTTTCTCTCTCTTTCATGTGCATGTGTATGCTATCGGGAATAAAAATAAACAAAACTTGGGACCAGCAGATGGAATGGTTATGTCGCTAGACTCCCACATGGCTAACTGCAGTTCTAGTCCCAGACCTGGAGGCTTGAATCTCACACCAGGCACATGAGCCTACATGCCCAAGATCCCAAGAGGAGAGTGGAGGAGAACAGATTGCAGTGTGGCCATTCCCCCTGGGTGGGGGGTGGGGGGGTGACTTCTTGCTTCTTTTCTCTCTCGGTCTCTCTAGCAAGTGTACACACCCTGTAGCAAAAATCTCTCTGAAAAAAATATTTTAAAATAAACTCTGGAGCGAAAAGCTGCCTGTTCATGCGCCCTGCCAGTCAGAGGATTTTCCCTCCAAAGTGAAGCCTTTAAGATTAGGGATTTTATTAGGAAAGGAGAAAATCTCTTCCTACTGCCCTCTGACCAGATGTCAATTCTTGGACTCAGTTTTATTCTCCAAACCACAAGTCCCCCTTGTTACCATCCAAGCACAATAATCTATTTTATTTCAAAATCTGAAGAAAAAATGCAAAATACTGGGACCAGCAGTTAGTGTAATGGCTATGTCGCTGGACTCCCACGTAGTCAACCACGGTTTGAGTCCTAGATCCAGTGGCTTAAACTCACGCCGGGCGCGTGTGCGTGCGTGCCCAAGATCCCAAAAGGAGAACAGAGGAGAAGGGATTGTGGCGTGACCATCCCCCCTGGGGGTGTGATTTCTTGCTTTCTGTCTCTCTGTCTCTGTCTAGCGAGCGCACTCGCCCTATAGCAAAAACCTCTCCAAAAAAAAAAAAATGCAACATACTAACGACAGTCAACTAAAAACACAAAATCGAAACTGTCTTCCTACACCTTGACCTTAAAGTTAAAAACAAAACAAAACAAAACAAACAAAAACCAGGCAAATTTGTCTCTCTGATTGAATCCACATGGGTAACCTTTTAAAAATTCAAACTAATCCCAAGTGTCAACATCTAGTTGATTGCTGATTTCTTGGATGTTTCTGGTTGCCCTTCTTCTTTGTTAAGACCCGTAAAGTGCTCAAGTGTTCTCTGTCCCCTTGGATGTCATCTTCCCAGACAAGGCACCTATTTTCTAGCTCTGCAAGGCTCTCTGTCCCTGCTCCTGCCATGTGTCCCCTTCTTAACCTTTATGACTCTGGTTTCCAAACTGCAGGGCATGTGACAATGACCTGGGCATGATTCCCTGACTCTACCTTAGGCCTACTGACTCAGAAACTGGGGTAGGATTCTAGGAATCTCAATTTTTCATTGGTATCCAGGTGCTCTGAGGACCAAAATGAAGGCCACTTCTTCCCTTGTTTAAATGCATAGACATATACGTGCACACCTACGCACACGGGCTGTCATTTATTAACCATCTACTTAGTGCAAGGGTCTTTACTCACTTTATCTCCTTTGATCCTTACACTAACCCCCACAGGAAAGCATCCCCATTTGTGCGGGAAACAGAGAAGCCACTTGCCAAAGGTCACAGAGTTAGGAAAGGGCAGTGCAAAGTCCCGGGCTGGGCTGGCCGGCGCTCGCTCACTGCTCACGTCCTCCACCCACTCCCTCTTGGAGGAAAACAGCAGTCTAAGGCGACTGCCAGGTGCCCCCTTCCGAGGAGGGAACTTCACTCTCCCCCTCTCCCAAGTGGGGCTACCCCTTTCCTGTTCTCGTGGAAGCCTCTAGTGCTTTCCTCCCTCCTCCACGGCTTGAGCCTTTGTGATTTACTCTTGGCCAAGAGGAAGCCCTCTCACTGCAGCCCCCCTCCATCTCGTTGCTGGCAAACCTGAGAAGACCATGGGGTCTCACTAATTCTTAGAGCTCTCCTTACCCCCTTTGAGACTCACAAGGGATGAGCCTGACTCCTTCAGTCTCCTGTTGGGAACCTCCTTGCCTTGACCATTTGGTCTGAGTGGCCATCATTTCTGACGCTCTGACAGGCTACATGCTCGCTGGGCAGGGGTGGTCTGAGCCATGCCGACAGCCCCTGCTTAATGGGCCCAGCCTGGGCCAAGTCGGCTACTGCACTTGCCGTCCCAGGGACACTTGAGGGACGTTGTAAAGGTCTCTGCAATCTGGGAGTCGGCCCCCAGGATGCCAGAACAAAGGACTCTCCTTAGCCCTGGGACCCAGGAGACAGTGGGCAGGAGGGATACATTCCCCTCAGTAGTTAGGGAAGCAACGTGAAAGTCCCAAGTGAATTGTCCCAGGTTCTTTGAGGAGAGTTGTACGGAAGGAGTAGGACCAGCCTGCCTGGGAGGACTTGCACCATTTGGGAGCTCTGAAGAACAAAGGGAGGGAATGTACACTTGTTGGGCATATTGGAGAACTATGGCCCTGATGGGGAGGGGGCTTTCCAGCCAGGCAAGAAGTATATTGGAAAGTGGCCAAGAGGACTGTCTGGGGCCAGAGGGCAGTGCTGCCCATGTGCCTGGAACCTCACAGTCCCACTTTCGAGTCACTGTGGCAGCAACTCATACTAGCAGGTGCAACAGGCGACCACAACCAGACCCTGAGCAGGCAAAGTGGACATCCAGCAGAGAGGCAGGTCATGCGCAGGTCACAAGTCTAGCAGTCTGCTATTCCACCTTTGGAGGGATGTGAGGGGGGCAGCTGAGGGCGAAAAAACATAGGGAATGTTTTGTTGTGAGGCAGCCTGTCGTCTTCTTTTTTTTTGGAGGGGGGGGAGGTTTTTTGTTATAGGGTGCATGTGCTTGCCAGAAAGACAGAGACAGACAGAGAGACAGAAAGCGAGAAATCACCCCCCAGGGGGAATGGCCACGCTGCAATCCCTTCTCCTCCATTCTCCTCTCAAGATCTTGGGCACGCACGCACACGCGCCCGGCGTGAGTTTAAGCCACCGGGTCCAGGACTCAAACCACGGTCGCCTACATGGGAGTCCAGCGACATAGCCATTACGCTAACTGCTGGTCCCAAGGCAGCCTGTCTTCTACACCAGGGCTCGCCAACAACGGCCAGGGGCCAACCGCTTCTGCTGCCTGCTCACACACAGCCCACAGGAAGAATGGACTTTAAATGGCTGGAAAAACACAAAGGAATCATATTTCATGATACACAAAAGCCCTGAAATTCAAAATTCAGTGTCCATAAATAAGCTTTTATTAGAACACAGTCATCCCGTTTATTTGGGCATTTATGGCTGCTTTGGTGCTAACAACAGCAGAGACAACAGGGATAGAGACCGCGTAGCCCTGAAAGCCCACAATATTTGGATTTTTACAGAAAATGATGGGCAGCCCATGATCTGGAAGGACCCTTATCGAGTCCTCAATAAGTTACTTACTAGTTGGTTTCCAAGACAGTAGGGTCAGAAACTGGCCCAAGCAGATCCACATGTCTCTCCACACGTCCTGGGCTCCTGACCCTACTGAGTCACCGAATGCTCTTGGGGTAGGGATGGCACTCATCTCACAGAACACACAGTGGCATTAGGGAATGTGTGTGTGTCCCTGGCATGGGACAGCAGGCCCTGGCTGCGGGGGACCACCAGGCTGGCTCTGAGGTGGGGGTGGGGCAGGGCGTGGAGGGACACCTGAAACAGCAGCTTTGGAGAGCAGACACGCCCTGCCATGCAAAGTCCCCTTTGTTTATCATCACCATTATTGGAAATGTGCACATCCCAGCAAAACCAGCGGGCCACCCATTTACAAAAGCGCTGCCACGCTGTAGCAGGAGGGTTCTGGGCCTTTTCAACATGTAGATTCTAATTCCTGGGACAGGGAAGTTGTTCAGTGAAAGCACAAAATGCCTTCATTGTATGGCGAGCTCACTGCAGTCCTCCAGAACAGTGTCTTTCATTCTCTGCTGGCCCCCAGCACAAGGGTGGGGGAAGTTGGTCTGAAGTTCTGGGGAACTGCATGAGTTGGCAATACCTCGGGAGTGACGCTAACTGGTTGTCTAGTGGGATTTATGATGATATTGCAACCCACAGGCCAACGGGCCACGGGGCGGTCTGCCAGGACAGAGCTCTGGCTGGCGCCCTAGGTTCCCGCCGTCACTGGGCATGGTCCACACCATCTTAGCTCTAGGTGTGTAACTGGCAGCCCAGGCAGCTGTGTGGGCTGTTGGGTGTTGCTCAACCTCTCTGAGCTCTCATCTGTTAAGGGGGCGGTAGAGTGGACTGAGGGGAGGGCTGTCATGAGCATCAGCAATAATAGCGGGAGGTCCTTAACAGGTGTTTGTGGGTCTCAATCAGCTGTAACCAGTATTATTTAGTTCCTGATGTCCAATAGAGCCAAAGAATCCATGGCCCACATACAAGGGGACTTGGAAGCATTAGGGGAAAAGTGCAATTAGAATACAAGTTTATTTTGATGCAAAAAATGTTTCAAATGCATGTATAGTATATATTTCTCATAATATGCATCTTCCATGAACTCTTTGAAGACCCTGTGTATGCTAGTACTTTAAATACCTTAGGAATTTCTCCTAATTCCTCGAGCAGATTGTAAACTGGAGGATAGAGGATATCAAGTCATAAAAAGGTCTGCAAGCACCCAATTCTGAGTTTGGAATTTGAGATAAAATCCCCAGTTGCTCTAATTCTTGGCACCACAAAAGTTGGTGTCACTGTCCGCATTGTACCTACAAGGACAGCTGAGCTGGGAGCAGCTTGTGGGACCAGAGTGCAGTGGAGGGGCACACTGGGTTTGCACTTCTGGCACCAAAGTCTCCCCCGACCATCGCGGTCTCTCCACTCTCTGCCTCCCTTTGAAGGGACCCGCACCTTAGATAGCTTGTACCCACTGGGGACCAGCTGGCACTCAGACAACAGCCTGGGCCCATGGGACTTGGAACCATGAATCTTGCAATGCACCTCGGCTCTAACAGTTCCTAAAATGGGGGGCTGTGCCTGATTCAGCAGCTTCGGAATTCAGAAGGAAAAGTCAAAGAATCATTTTCCTTTCAGTGGTATCTACAAGTGGAAGGGAAGACAGCCACTGAGGGGTTACCTCTGCTGCCAGAGCTGGAGAGTCAGGCTTCCCACCCCAACCGATCCACCCACCCACGTTCAAATCACTTGAAGGCCAAGGAAACTGAGCTCTCATGTTGGTGGAAGGGATAAAAAGGTCCATGGAGCTGCCCTGAGAGCAGGGGAGAACCACCGAGGAAGGCTCTGCATGGGACCCTGAAACAGCAGGGGTGGCAGCTCAGCCAGAGGTGCCAGTGGGCCCCTCACAGCTGCCACGCTGCTCCCCTACCCTCAGCTTACCTGAGCCAAGGCAAAGATTCTTTTCATCCAAGTCTTTGCCTTGCTTACTGTTTGTTTAAGGATAAGACGACCCAGCTTCCACTATATTTAGTGCATGAAAATCTACAGGTGCTTGACTCTGGGAACTGCTTGGGGTTTTGCTATCAGTTTTCTGAGTTCCCTCCCTTCTCAGTTCATTGTTCCAGAACCACAGGTGAGTTGGTTTCCTGACACTGCAAAAGCCCTCAGCCCTCCCCTACGTTCCTCTCCAGCCTGCAGGTAGTTTAAATAGCCCTGTTTTATATGACTTATTGTTTAAGAGGGGAGAAAAGGATGCCGTTTCCATTTCAATTCTAATTGAAAACCTGATGCCGACCACAATCCAGTATAGGCACTTTACTTTAACTAGCCAGCTGGCTTAATTTTTGTTTTTAACTAATCTATCCCAAAAGTCACTGCGACCTTCTCACTCCTCTTCAAAGGCTCCTGTTGGAAAGCAGGGCTTTTGCTCTCTCCTGTGGCTCTTCCTTGTGCTGCCCAGTAAAATACAAGATGAAGACAAAGGAGGGGGACTGGAGCCTTGGTGTCACACACCCCAGAACCAGGTGCTGCGTGGCATTTTGGTTTCTTCACCTGTGAACTTAACCATTCTGTCTCAGAGTGGCTGGGAGATTAAATGTTAATACTTAGCACAGGACCTGAGGCTGGCTGAGTATTTCCCTAACAGGTAAAAAGCCCACAGTAGGTATTCCCATACCTGATCTACAAAGGGAGGGTTGTCTGAGAAAGGCTGCTGGCCTGTCCAAGGAATTCCTTTCCTGGGTAAGTGAAAGCAGATCTATTACCAGGCAACTCAACACCTCTTGGGTCCTTGAGGGAAGGCCAGCAGAACAATGAACATTTGCATGGCGACCTATGGTCACCACAGTGCCTTTAAGATGGGGAGAACTTGTAAGGTGCCTCTTACAGGATGTGTAACTTTGAGCAACTCTAAGATCTGACTTGTTGTCTACACAGTGAGAATACCTGTCCATAGCCCTCTGAGTTCACAAGCCAACATACAGGTGATGTGTACAGAAGCCCTCCTTATCCACAGGAGAACATTCCAAGACCCTCAGTAGATGCCTGAAGCCATGGATCATATCAATCCCTCTGGATACTGTTTTTTCCTAGGCATACTTATGACAGTTTATAAATGAGGCACAGTAACAGACTAACAACAAACTAGAACAATTATAAGAATATGCTGTAAGAAGTTATGTGAATATGGTCTCTTCCTCTCAAAATATCTAAATGTGTTGTATCTTGGGAAATTGAAACCATGGAAAGCAAAACTGTGGCTAAGAGAACTACTCTACTTAGTAAACCCTAAAGCTTCAGTCAAACATAAGGAATTGTCATTCCATTTCTCATGGCTTTAATTTCCAGAAGACTCCTTGAACAAAGCCTCATACACATATTGCCATACAGAAGGA
Organism: Tupaia belangeri chinensis; assembly: GCF_000334495.1. Taxonomy (NCBI): domain Eukaryota; kingdom Metazoa; phylum Chordata; class Mammalia; order Scandentia; family Tupaiidae; genus Tupaia; species Tupaia belangeri. The sequence continues at coordinate 2,582,944 of NW_006198412.1, read as the reverse complement.
ATGGATTACAACTGACTAGAACAATCTGGTCAAAGTTACTAGTGTGCGTTGTGTGTGTGCACATGCATGCATGCGTGCGCATACACACACGGGTGCACCTACAACACCTTTCTCCCAGGTGAGTGTTAGAAATAATGCAGGTGACTCTGGCTTTGCAAGACTTTTTGCTAGGGTTTCTTTTAAGAAATTTCCTACAGTACAAGGCAACCTGAAAGCTGACCAGCTTTGATGAAAATGCCCTGGAGTTGAGAGACCAGTGACCCAGTCATGACCAGAACAGGTGGGCCAGATGTTCTGAGCCAGGTAAAGAATTCTCCCAACAAGTCCAGCCTCCATGGGTTTTCGCAGTGCTCACAGAGAAATTTGAGAGAGGAATGCCAGTCAAGAGACTGAGAGGCATGTGGTTCACTGGCCAGGGAAGCATTCTGCAAGATAGCATTCGTCCCAGAAGAGGGACAAAGCTGGTATAGGAGAAAGCACAGGGCCAGGAGGCAAGAACCCAGCACTGTGGCCCCAGCTCTGCTGACTTGGGGCAGGTTACTCAGTATTACCAATTTCCTTCATGGTGCCTTCTGACTTCTTACTACATCCCAGTCTGGATGTAGAGTGGCACCCACTCTTGGCTGGCCTCTGACTCTACCTGCCACAAGGTGTGTGTGGACCTGAAGTTAATAGAGTGGGGCCACTGTACCAGAGCTATGACCTCTGCTTCTCACAGAGATTCCTATAAACCCTCTCAGGTCCTGGTAGTGCTCTCAGCATCTTCCAGCAGAAAATGACCCTAAATTATCACCAGATACGTTACTGTCCCACCCAAGTGACTACTCGGATAGCAAAAGAGAAATAAATTCCCCGTTAGCTGAGAGGTGAACTTGTGAAATCCTAGAGATTCTGTAGGAGGTTGGGAGCATCACCCCACGCTAAGGAACTAATGCTTGGAGGCAACACGAGAGAAGTCCTCCTGAAGTTCCAGAATCAGAAAGGATGAGTCTGTTGTGGGGGTTGGGTGGGCTGGGACTTAGAACACAGCAGGGTGTGAGGGCTGCAACCCTGGGAATGACTGTTCAGGAGGTTAAGAGCTTGTGATCAATAGTGTCACAGCATCCAGGACACGACTGATTCCAGGGAACTGCACACAGCCACTTCCCACGCGGGTTGTTGTGCATGTAAACATTGGAATGGACAAATCCTCAGATTAAAATGTGTCCTGGCACCAGGATGAGGCATTACAACACACCAGGTAAATACCTGGGATACAGCCTTCTGGTGGGTAGTGATCCAAGTCCACATCCTCCAGGGTCAAAAACAGCGAGTTCTATGTTTAAGTACCAGATCTAGGCCAGCTGTGTGGGAGGCAGGCTGAGGACAATGAAACTTACAGGTGATCACAATGCGGTGAAGAACTGACGCAACCCAGCAAGTCCTCATAGGAACAGCAGGAGGGAAACTGTGGGGGGTGGTGCATGGAAGGAACTGTGTGTTCTGGAACTGAAAGGCAGCCAACTTAACATAGTAGGAGAGAGGGCGGAAGGTGGACTGGAGCCAGCCACGAAGGCCATCTCGCTGCTGAGTCTGACATCTGCTCTTGCACAGTTGGGACTTCAGTGGGTTTCGGTGTATGGGAGGGACATAGACACATATGCTTTAGAATGAGCCCTTGAAGGAGTCAAGAAAGTAGAAGCGAGACAAGTGATGAGACTCATGAAACAGCTCAAGCAAGAACTAAAGGCAGCCAAAAGAACATTTCAGAAAGCACACGCAATTTGAGTGAGGGAAAGCATTTTGGTGATGGCATATAGGCAGACATAAGGAGGTCAGAAAACTGTTTAATAGATTCTTATTCTCGTGATCACAGAAGAAGGAAGTCATTCTACCCTCCATGATCAGTTCTGAATTCAAAGTCTAATGCTGTGAGTAGGAGTGACTAGCATAGAGGTGGTCAACTATGAAGCCAAAGAAGCCCCTGACCTGGATGTTGATGGTCTCAGAATAAAGGGAGGAGTGCAGATGGAACACAGATCATGTGAGCTGGTAGTCAGGGCTTCAGAGGAGAAAATGTTACTGAATAAACACCGCAAAGAAGTGACCTGGAAGGACTCCGTGTCTCTGTGTCTACAAGATTCCAGAGAGTTCTTTAATTAATTTATTTATTTTGAGATGTTTTTGCTATGGGGCACGTGCGCTCGCCAGATAGACAGAGAGAGACAAAGAGACAGAAAGCGAGAAATCACCCCCCCCAGGGGGGATGGTCACGCCACAATCCCTTCTCCTCCATTCTCCTCTCGGGATCTTGGGCACACATGCACACGCGCCCAGTGTGAGTTTAAGCCACCGGGTCTGGGACTCAAACCGCGGTTGACTACATGGGAGTCCAGTGACATAGCCATTATGCTAACTGCTGGTCCTTCCAGAGAGTTCTTATCCTCAGGCCAGAAGGTCAAAGGAGGGACAATGAGAGGCAGAGTAAAGTCAAGGGCATGAAAGACTGCACAGCTGAAGAGGTTTCCTGTTGATAGTTACAGAGAATACTGCAGGAGTTAGGGAAACAGCGCAGAAGGGAGGCCAAGGAGGAGCTGTACTCGGGGTGGTGAGGGGGTATTATCAGTTGGATCAAAGGAACCAGGAAGGTGGTTGTTGACCATAAAAGGGCTACAGTAGCTCTCCATATTCTTCCAACACCTATCAACATGTCAACAACTCGAATACACTCATTTGATTCTATACATCTTTAAAATTGTGAAGAAACAATGGTAGTACCGGTAGTTATATATAGCAGAGATGAGGTTACTCTGGTTCTTATTGAAATGGGCTTGGAGCAGAGAACACTGGATCAAACAAGGGCCAGTGAAAACAGGTTTTAGGAGAAGACCTACTGTGGGTGTAGCCAAGAGGCTGCAGTCAAAACAAAGCTCAATGTAAGTTAGCTGGGCACCCAGGAAGTGCCCAAACAGATTTATGGCCTCTACTGAAACCACATACCCCTCTCTCCAGAGAGAGCACCATCTTTCAGACAAGTAGCAAAGGCCAATAACATTGACAATTGCACATCTCTGTTCAATGTTTCCCAAAACTTACAGTTCACCACTGAAGAGAAACAAAGCAATGAGCATAACTCACAAGTTTTGTTCATTTTTTTTTAAATATACTTTTATTTCTCAAACTCAAAGCTTTATTTCATCAAGTTCTAACACAGGTTGCATTGACAAGTGATTTCATCTGCATCAAGTAAGAAGGTTAGTGACCATTGCCAAAGAGGAAGTCCACACATCCTAGGCACCGGTAAGAAATTAATTTTCCAAAGGCTATCCCAATATAAAACTAAAAAGGTTCCAATTCTGTATCAATTTGGAAATAAATAGCTGCTACAGAAAAATTAAGTTTTCATCCATTAAAAAAAAACCAAAGGACCAAATAGCTTGAGTTTTAAAAAATGCTCACAGATCTACGCTATTTAACTACTTCCTCTTTAGTGGATGGTCAACTTTGAACCAACTCTCACTAGGCCAGGTAAAACTCCAAGCATTTTCTTTAGCTTACACTTAAACTATTTTATAAAAAGGTCATAGGTAGACAAGATTTAGGCACTTGAACTCACACACACACAAAAGCCTTTTCTTCCCTGATTCTCACCTTAGACATCCCCACAAATAATCCTGAAAAGTGGCCAGATCTTTTGGCATACTTTTCTTCCACACACCTCCCTGGGTCCTCTGAATTTAACTGGTTGGTTTGGAATATGTTCCAAAGTTGACTGTGAAGTTCTGGTTTTTGCTAGAGGGAGGATGTGAATCTAACCTTGGAAACTGGAAGTTCTTTCAACTTAAAAAGATCCACCCCAAGGGTCCTCCCTAGCATAGAGCCTGAAATACCTAGGAAGTAAGGGCCCTGGTGACTATCAGGATCTACTCTCACTATCGAATAATGAGACTTCAATCCACTCTCTAGAAGAGGGTGTTTGAGCTGCACCCTCAAGCAAGGCACCAGTATCAGAAAGTTAAATAGAAGTTATTCCTACAGTTCAGTAATTGCTTTTGAGTGGCACCATTTCCCAGAGCTAACAAAACAGTACTAGTCAAAGATCCTAAGGCATCCTGAAAGTAAGGGATTAATGCTATAGATGAGGCTGAAGGATGAACAGATTCAGGAGTTTAGCCATTTGGCGGTTAATGCATCACCACAAAACATAGGTATACACAGCACTCTGCTTCAAATCCCCAGGGAAAGTCAAACTGGGGAAAAAAAAAAAAAAAACACAAAAACTGTGAATGCAAAAGAACATCTGTAGCATATATCAGGGACCAAGTATCATCTTCCTACCCTATTCGTCCCATCTGCCAGGCCCCCAGATGTGGGCCATGCCACATCACGCATGCCATCATCAGGAAGTCTGATTTGAAGGTGTTGGTGATAACAGTCTAGCTTCGGCATTGAAATTACCGCGTGAAGGATATTGTCTCACTGCCAAGGTGAGATTTGAGGGGGAGACTGAAGTTCAAGGCCAGGAACTCAGTGTGTGCTTTCCTGCCCACACAAAGGGAAAACATAGTTTTCACGTCAACCCGACTCCATGAAGCAGGCTGGGAGAACAGGCTGCGTACTCGCAGAAAACAAATTCAGAGAACTGAAGCGAATAAGAGACTGCTTAAATTTAGATTAGAACTCGCACTTGAACTTTAGTACCCTCGGCTACTGCCAAGTTTCATGTTACCCAACACACGCAAAAAACAGGAACCACTGGATGCGGTACAAGTTTGGGGTACCTGGTGGCTGTGTGAGTAGCATGAAAGGCAGAGTTCAGCTAGGAGTCCCAGACAGCTGGAATTCAAGGCCCCCTGGTCTATTCTGAGGCTACCAAAAGGCTCATAGGGCAGGTAGAAAAACTGGTCTGGTGTTGTATTTTCAAAGTAAAGCTTTGGTCAGTGCAGCATTTAACCCAGATGGTTCTAGAACACATGTACTCTCAAACCACAAACAGAGCTGGACTGGATAAAGGTCAGGTGAAGAGACTATACCAAGACAGCCATCATGCAATAGTGGTGAAGACCTGAGGTGCTAGGAATTTCTAGTAACTTCTGTGCCTCATCAGAGGAAAACTATTACTGGATAAGGGGGGAAGAAAAAGCAGAAAGTATTCCAAGGACAAAGTAGAAGTTTAATTACTTGATGCAGATCCTATCTTCATCCAGTGCCTCATTACCCTGGTCCCCAAGCCTTCTAAGTAGAAGCAATACTGATCTGTTAGTGAGTGCTTATGCTGGTGGCTTCATCACATGTCAAAGCTTTGGTTAAACAAATCTGTCATTTTTGTGCAAATATGTTGCCATGTGGCCACAAGGGCAGCCTTTCAAGGCCATGGATGACCAGATAATTTTCAAAAACAGGATCAGTCTTCATTGGGATCACTCTCTATTGCCCCCTTTTAACACTGAAATTCTCTGGGTCCCCTCAATGGAGAACCAGCCTTGACTCAAAGCCAGTGAAGTAAAATATAACCGAAGCTCACAAGGAAACAGGAGCTCGTTACACTATTACAATAAATGGCTTCCAATCATCTAATGTGGCCCATGGATACCAGCTATGCCTTGGATTTCAGTCACGTCCGATCGGCTTTTGTTTAAGGGGACCGAGACATCTCATTCATGAAGAAACCTGAAACTATATCTTTACAAAAAAGTAAACCACTCGTTTTCTGCTAAGCATTTCTGCATTAAGACAACTTCATTATTTAAAGGAAAAGAGAAAGCAATCACTCAGAGCTTTGGATTTTTATGGCCGGAAGAGAAAATAAAAATCAGAAGCATGGATTTGATTAAATCTCTTTAGAAACCAAGCTGGCAAAATTGAGTGTCTTTGCTATTGATACCTTAAAGTGATGCTTTCTAAAAGGTCCCACAAAAAGTTTTCAAAACACAAAATCCTTATCTCTAACTACTGGGGAAAGTAACAGTAGTCTAGAACTCTCCCATTTACTAAGCTTGCTTCAGACTAGAGATTAACACTGTTTTCCTTCTAAAGTGCAGAATAGAAACAAGCATGGTCAAATCTACCAGAACAAGAAAGATCCTTCTTCATTCACTTAATTCTCCCCCAAATGCACTGGAATGGTTTCAAAGTGTCTTGGAAGCTCCAACGTATCCAAAGTCACACTTAACGCTATAGCCCTACCTTCACACGTAGCATGGAGACAGCAGGTTAGAGTCTAAAGCAATTCCACAGGTCACTCAATTCTACTGAAATTCCTGAATTCATTTGCTGCCAAAAACACCTGGAGAAGAAAATCTCTATTTCTTTTTTTGATTCAAAAAAAAAAAAAAAAAGACACAAAAACACCACAAGAAACAAAAATAGCCAAAATACTCCAGAGACACAGTTGTTCATACTTGAAATGTGACCAAAATGGGTTTCCAATTAAAACATGGGAATACCCTCATGTCAGTTACTATAACAACTCTAGATCAGCATAATCCTTAGTCTTAGGAAGAGCAAGACAAAAGTCAACCATGGAATAGCTGATGAGGAGAAAAAGCGTCATTCAGTAAGAATTCCTTAAAGAAGAAGAAGAAAAAAGAACATTCATGGTTCCTATTTACAATCACCCCACCACCACCACCACCACCACAATTCTACTTTAACATTATGTTCCACATTTTATTTTGTTTTTTTTTTTTTCAAGTTACATTTCAAGAAAAGTTCTTTTTTTTCCAACAAAATCTCATAATTCATCAAGATAGCACAGCATCTAAACCATAAACCACTTCCAACCAGATCTCAATTCTCCAGCTATCGGCTTTGGTTTATTGATGAAAGAAATTCTCAGCTCTGCTGACAGGGAATAAACATAAGTAATGTAGTCCCTTGAACAAAAATTAAGCCACAAGAGCACCCTCATATCAACATTTTCTGCCTGATTAAAGTGGATACAAGAGACTATCAGCACAACTTTCATGTAACTGCTGAGAACCCCGAGTAAGGACAACACAGCCTACGCCAGGCCCAAACGAGGAGTAAGTAGCTTAACACTCCTTGCGTGCTGTCTCAGCTCTCCCAACCTCAACTATTGCACAGAGCTCAGATCCCCACGTGCTGATGTTTGAGACGTGACATATTCGTGTCTCTCTTGGAAAGATGTGGATGGGTCACACTTCCTATAGCATTTTCCAAAGTGGCACTGTGACATGGGTCCTTTCAGGGTTGGCTCGTGATACACTGTAGACCCATCGTCCAATGGGTACACAAAGGAAAAAAGGCAGAATCAGAGCTGAGTTCTCCTTTAAAAGCCAAACACCTACATCTATAAGGAGGCTCCCCTACCTGAGAGCCCTTGCCCTACAAGGGTCCCCACTGTGGAAACCCTCAGGTCTCAAGGTTAGTTACAAGGCAGCCAGGTAGGGTAGGGCTGGCTATAGGTAACTGGAGGGTGGGCAACGTAGTAGTTGTTGAAGTTGCCGTCACTGACGTAAGGAGCTGGCTGGTAATAACAGGTGACGTTGGTGGCGTTGGGAATGATGTTTTGTTCTGCCAGCACACGCAAGGCCAGGAGGGAGATGAGGTTCAGGGTCTGCCTGCGTTCGTGCCCCATGAGGCACACTGTGCTCTCGTTCACCACCCTGCGGAGGATCATGAGGTAGTCATATTTGCTTCTCTCTTCTTCGGCAAAATGGTTTTGAAGGTAGGTCTCCAACTTTCTTTGCTGTTCGAGGATGTCCGGGAAGTCGATGAAGAACCTGGAGCACATGTAACGCTCAAGAGTTTTGATTTCTTCCTGGTCTGTGGGCCTGAAGTCCCGCACGAGAAGGTTGCTGTACTTGAGAAGTCCCCCGCCTCGGATCTCCTCGGGGTTCTTGGTGGCGATCAGTCTGTTCTGCAGATGGTCAAAGGCCTCCTCAAAGTCCCCGTACACGCTCTCCCCGATCACGGTGGGGTGGAAGTGCTCGGAGATGGGGTTGCTGGAGCAGTCATAGAAAAAAAGCAGAGAGTCCAGGATGATTTGGAAAGAGTCCACGCTAAACTCAAACTGACGCCGGATGGAATCGACAAACTTGAGCTCCACGTTCCTCCCGTTCTTGTTGGAGAGGGAGATCAGGCTCCAGCGGTCAGTGTCGGTGCAGACCTTCACCAGCTTCTGCACGTACGCCTCCTTCAGAGTGACCGGGCTGATCTTGAGCTTGTTCACGCCCTCTGGCAGGAAGTTCAGAAGGGAACACAGGACCACATCTCTGACCAGCTGAAATTCCGCCTCTGTCGGGAGAGCCACGTGAAAGATGAGGTCCAGGTCTTTGCAACCCAAGCCATTGTCTTTGACCAGAACGTGGCCAGCCGCAGAGCCGTTCAGCCGCACGTCCTGCACTTTGATGCCTGCCTCCTGTAGCCGGCTGCGCACAGTCTGCACAATGTCCTTCAGAGTTATCTCCAAGGTCGGAAAGTTGCCTCGGCCGTGGACGGGGACGACCTCGGTCAGGACCTCATGCAGCCGGCTCACCTGGTCCCAGTTGAGCACGCTGAAGGACACGCAGTCGCTGGGATTGCTGCTGCTCTCCTCTGCCATCTTGGGGGATGTTCCAGCCGGGGAAACTGAAAGTGAGGGGTGAGAAACAGTTAGGTTTCACTTCTACAGGGAAAAGCAGCTCCCGGCACTCAGAGAAGGTGGGATGGCTCTTGGAACACTTCCTGTAGGATGGCAACACATAGCACCGGTGCTGCTGTGAGGGTTAACTACGCAAAGGACAGCGCTCACTCTACACTGGTTTAGGTCATTCATAGTTTTGTGTGGGTTTTTGTTCTGTCTGTGTAGGGCAGGGGGCGAGTGTGCTAATTTGCATGAAGGGAAGCAGACAAACTTACTACACCCGTGACATAAACACAACATTATTCAATAAAGGGCCTATACATGTTTTGCTTATTTTCCCTGTTTTCTATGAAAGGTACTTCCGCTTTACCTCCCTCCCTACAACATCCACACTCAGAGCACACCACACACACACATGCACACACAGGGAAATGACTCCCTTCACTCCATGGATAGATGACTTCTGAACTCTGGATACAACTCCACCTAATAGCAGGAGTCTGGGGCCAGCAGGTGGCGTAGTGGTTCAGCCGCTGGATTCCCACATGACTGACCACGGTTCGAGTTTCAAACACAGCAGCCAGAACATCACAGTGGGCAGTCATGCGCGTGTGTGTGTGTGTGTGTGTGTGTGTGTGTGTGTGTCCGCCCAAAATCCTGAAAGGAGAATGGAGGGAGTACAGATTGTGGCCATCTTCCTAGGGGGTGACTTCTCATTTTTCCTCTCTCTCTCTCTCTGGTGACTACATATGACCTATGGCAAAAACCTAAAAAAAAAAAAAAAAAAAAAAAAAAATTAATTAAAAAAAAATAGTAGGAGCCTGACCACTTCTGCTAGAACAAAGTCCATTCTCCCAGCAGGATTCCCACGTCACTCGTGAGAGCTGTCAGTCCTGCAACAAATACTTCTGTCATCCAAGGTAGAACCAAGGAGTTGTTGTGATGACAAAATTTCTGGTCAACAAAAGATTAGGTCAGCTAGGCACTGGAACCATTCTTCCCAGCAAGGATGCTTTACACGGGACATGACACACTTCCTCATGGCAGTGTGATCTTTCAACTGTACTTTAAAACATAATACCTTGAAGTTACAGGAAAATAAAGTCACCCTTGAATACTAGCAGAAAAACGTCACTCCTCACACTTCACCTGCTAGAACCATGAAGTTTCCATAGTAATCTTTAACTACATTGTACTTTGAAAGAAAGAAAGAAAGAAAGAAAGAAAGAAAGAAAGAAAGAAAGAAAGAAAGAAAGAAAGAAAGAAAGAAAGAAAGAAAAGGAAATGAAATGAAACAAAACACAATAGATTCCTATAAATCCTAAGGTATAAAAACAAAGACTGGTATGCTGGCGAGTCAAGAAGCCTATGGATTCACAGGGACTGAATATTAGTTAGATGGATGTAAAACTGAAACACAGGGTCAAGGTGCTGCCCTCGGATTTCACCATGAACAGCCTTCCCACCCTCACTGTCTTGCTACACACACACAAAATCCAATGCAATGACTCCTGCAGCTTCATTGTTTGAGAACTGCTGCTTTCGAATGCACATCAGCATGTCTCTCCTAGGGTGGGTTTTTGGCCTGGCACCAGTGCCAGGGACTCCCCATGAGTGTTGCTCAGTGTTGGGGCACTGTTGGGTACATGGAGCTTTCTGGAAGCTCTTCATCAAGAAGGCGTGAGAACACAAGGCATCAATATAAGGCAGTGTGTGGTGTAGACAGCTCTAGTAGTAAAAAGAAACAATAAAGGAAGAAAGGGTGTCCCTTGATTAGGATGAACAGAAAGGCCACAGGAGAGTTCAGTTATGCGAGGGGACACAAGCCAACAGAAAAGTAACATAAGCTCTCGTCTGGGGCTGAGGGGCAGAAAACACCTTGCAACTGAGATGTGGAGGTTGCTTAGTGTCTGCCGCCTAGAGGCCGCCATGCACCTTTCCTCAAGCCAGATCACAGAGAAGGGGCAGGGGGACGACGACATCCTTAGGACCTATTGGGTCATCAGAAAAACCATGGCATATTTTTTACATAGAAAAACATAGAATAATATATCACGACTTTTCTGACAACCCAATAGGTTGAGCGGCTGTGGACTGCTTGGTTGGTAGTAAGAAGGCTGATCATGGGTCAAAGCAGGCTCTAGAGCCGGGTCTGATGATGACGGCTCCTCTGCTTACACAGAATACTTGTCAAGGAGCAGATAAAAGTTTACCGTCAAAACTCATTAGACAGTGTCAGAAAGTCCCTGGCTCTCCAGATGATCCTACCAAGCATGCCTACATTACAGGTACCAAGCAAATTGGTGATGAAATATTCCGTGCTTTCTGTGGCTGGCATTTGGTTTCAGGTCCGACTCGGCACAGCAGAATGCGCTTTCTATTGTGCTGTCTTTATGCTCAGTAGTTCTTTGTAGGCTCTTTTATGATTTAGCATAAAAGTACATTCATGCCCGCTGCAAAGGTGCTATGTAGTTGTTTAAGCAATTGCAGAAGGACATGGTTCCGGCTTTGTCTTAAGACACAGCCAGACTCTCTATGATTGGGTGACACACATTTCTGTCTGACATGTTGATCTACCTATAGAAAAACAGTTTGGGAGCCAGCCTGTGACCTGGTGTTTAAGGCGGCTGGATTCCACATGGCTGACCACACAGTTCAGGTCTCAGAATTGGTGACCTGAGAAACACACAGGTCACACGTGCATGTATGCTCAAAGTCTCAAAAGGAAGGAGAGATGAAAGA
>NW_006198412.1:2560737-2571605 GCF_000334495.1 Tupaia belangeri chinensis | reverse complement strand
GGCTTGGCCGTGACTGTACCCCACGGGCAGGTGCTTTCTTACTTCCCCTGCACCACACCCACCCAACCCCCATGAGCATACGCACCCTCTGGCCAAATTCTAAAAAAGGAAAAAGAATACACTTTGCTTTACACTGTGCATAACCTTCTGTGTCTTCAAGGCTCATGTCCCACAGAAATGGAGGAAGCCAAAGAATCTGCACTGCAATCAGCACTTGGGAGACATACAAGTAAGAATTTAAAGAAAATCTCTAGGAAGAACCTCGATAATGTTGCAGAGGAGAATAATGATATAAATGACTTTTGACTTGAGCCTTTTTTTGTTTTTAAGAGAGTTGTTCAAAAAAAAAAAAAAAGAGTTCAGGTAGAACTGAAGTCAGGCTACTCTTACTCTACTACAGTTGTTCTTAACTATGGATGAAGGGTATCAGAGACCAGTGAGGATCTGAGAGCAAGCATAGATGTAAGAATTGTCCCACATGCAAACCTGTGAACTCGTAGTACATTCAAAGTCAGGGTCTTGTTTCAACTGAGAATCTTCGTTGGAGAAGAAAGGCAGGGGGGAAAAAGTTATGAAAAATAGGAATAATGCATACTAGCCTACGAGAGAATCACAAAGCCACAATAATTGAAACATCATGTTATTAGCACACACAAATTGCTGAAAACAAAGCCTTTTATATCTAGAAATAAAGTTAAATAACAGGAGGTTTAGGACATAATACAGGAGGCATTTCAAAACAGTGAAGAGTCCCTGTGGATTCACAGGGACTGAATATTAGTTAGGTGGATGTAAATACTCTAGATTAAAAAAAAAAAATGTAAAGATGGCTTGCTGTCATATGCCAAACTATGATGCAGATGGATGAATCACAGACTGAAGTATAGTCTTTGACTGACTTAAGGGCAAAACTCCAGGGGTACCAGGAAAAAAGACAAAATGTGCATATATTTACATAGATAGCCCTTTCTAAATCACATAAAACTTAAAAAGTCACAAAAATTAATACATATATTTGATTGTTAAAAAAAAAAAAAACCCTGATCATTAAAAACACCATAAAGAAGTCAGAAGACACAACTAGGTAACATTGTACAACACTGCAACATTGAGTGAAGTGCTCATTTCCTCAATGCATAAGGAACTCATACAAATGAGAAATACTGGGGCCACCAGGTGGTATAGTGGTTGAGATGCTGGACCCCAACATGGTTGACGGTAGTTCAAGTCCTGGACCCAGTGACTTGAACCTCACACAGGGTGTGTGTGTCCAAAATCTAGAGAGGAGAGTGGAAGAGAAGGGATTGTGGCAAGGCTGTCCCCCCTGGGGGAGGGGTGGTTTCTAGCTTTCTGTTCCTGGCGAGCACACATGCCCTATAACGAAAATTTCTCAAATAATTTTAAAAAAAGGCAAATGAGAAATAACAGAACCTCAACAAAGAAGGGGTACAGGGACGTTCAGCAGCTCAGACACAGAATATAACCAGTCTTCCTTAAGGGACAGTCAAATGAAAACCTTCATGCATCATTTTCACCCATCAGGTTGGCAAAGGTAAGTCTGCCATGTATGGAAGCAGACCCTTCCAGTACTGTTTGTGGGCTATCCTCTAGACTCTAGAGAATACTGAGAGACTCTTCATTTTAAGTGGAAGGATCTTTGACCTAATACAAAGTAGTAAGTCTACTTTAATTCTAGTCTCACAAGTGTACTTGTAAGTATGCACAAAGATTTTTCCCTGGAGATTTATTTATAAAGGTGCAAATATTTATCAGTAGAAGACGGTTAAAAGATTAGATGCACGTACATATGTATATTGCATTGTCAGAAAGCTCATGATGCATTTTTCTATATTTTTCTATGCAAAAATGTGTCATGACTTTTCTGACAGGCCAATACACACACACACACACACACACACACACACACACACACACCAGTATACAAACAAATGCAACTGTTCAAAATCGCTAGAGAATACACAAGTAGTTTGGTCTATACCAAACACTTATTGTTTGGGGAACACAGATGAAGAAAACTTATTTTGTGTTCTTTGAATTTGGAAATGAAGAAAAAATCTTATGACTCATGTTCTGAAGTTTTCCTCTCATGAGCCTTCTATTAATTTATCTCCTAGTTCATTTCTTCTCTTCCTGTCCCCCTCCCCTCCACTCATCCACAAACCCATGTGCCAAAAGTCAAATACACTGGGAAGCTTCCCCCCAGGTCCTAAATGTTGCTCTCTGCAGGGGTGAGGGCAGGGGAGAGCTGACCACTTTTCCTTTAGAATACCTTTGAGTCAAGCTTCTAACTTAGGTATTTTTTAAAAGATAATGCTGGTTATTGAATTAAAACGAAACAAACTCTCAAAATAATAGAGAAGCCATCTCGTCTGTCACATTCTCTTTGTCATCCAAAAAATATTTTTGCAGTTTCACAGAATTGCTCTTTCTCATTATAATCACATCACCCTTGTGATACTGTTATGTTGATTATTGGCTACGTTGCAAAAACTTTAATAAAATAAACACTTTTTTTCCCCCAGGAATGCAAGATGTCTGGCATCTTCCATTTATTCTTATAAGAATAATGGAGTTAACTTCTGGGGAAAAAAAAACTAGTCTCTATAAAAGCAGTGTGAGACGTAACAAATGCCAAGGTCTTGGTACAGTTTAAGACTCTCAATAGACAAACAGTTCAACCTAATTGAGGAATGAATTAAAGCTAGGTTCATATGAAGCACATAGCTCATTAGAAGAGCTCACTAGAAATATGTCATGTGTGCCTATCAAAAAGGAATTTTTCATTTTCCTTCACTCATCAATGTAAAACACCAAAAGTAAGTTTTCAGATTACTTGAGGCAAACATTGGTGTTACTCGAATAAGTCCAGGTCATAGGCCCTTAGTGCTTAGATAACACAGCAGAGCTTAGTGTAACAGTTTTAATTAAATACTTTCAACCAACACCAATATAATCCCCATATAAAAGATCACATGAAACACATATTCCTGACTCATGAAAGGTCCTGGTTAAAGATATATTCTAGTCAGCAGCATTAACAAAATAGTAGCTAGAAAAACTGACCTGAAGCTTAGTAAATTCAAACTATAGTGATGTCTCTTTTACTGTTTGAGAAGCAGCATCACAGAAACTGGGGAAGTAGGAACATAGTTTGTCACTGATGTGAAGATTCAGGTACCATTTTCTTTTCTCTTCCATAGGGCATGTGCACTCTCCAGAGAGAGACAAAAAGGAATAGTGAGAAACACCCCCTCCCCCCGAGGATGGCCATACCACAGTCCCTTCTCTTCCATTCCCCTCTTGGGATTTTGGGTATGCACACACACAGCATGATTTTCAAGCCAACGGGTCTGGGACTCGAACTGTGGGTCTATATGGAAGTCCAGCACCTTAACCACCATACCACCTACTGGCCTCTAGGGTACATTTTTTAAAGGTGGGTGACCAGCTGCCTACTCAGTTCAGTCTAATTAATCTACTGCAAGTTTGACCCCTGGTACCCTCGAGTTCCATTTTATCCTATCTGGATGTAGCAGAAAAGTGGAATAGATACACTGGAACTAAAAGAGAGGACAAGGCCAGCTAAACTGGAAGATGAAACCACACTCCCTGAGGACGACGGAGAAGCCAACATACCCTCAGGTTTCCTACTGCCTGGGACAGAGCTGCTCAAACAAGTTGATCTGAACACTTATGCCTGAGCCCTCATCCTGCCTCATAGCTGATCTAGATCCCTGGACTAGCCAACCAACTTCAGAAAAAAGAATGACAGAGACCAGGGAAGTGAGGGGACTCAAGGTGGGCAAGTGGGGGAGGCAGATGCGTGGGCAGAGAGCTAAGAGCATCTGTAACGCTGCATGCAGGTCTGAGGTCAGATCAATACTGACTCCTGTTCTGTATGTAACATTAGATGTAGAAACTGTCCAAAGAGTTCTTGCTGTGTGTGAAGACATACATCTAGGAAATCAAGTCTCTAAGTCTCAGTCTGAGTCTGAGATACTTAACCGGAAAGCTGTGGAAGAGACTGTCTAGGACAGCCAGGTGTTTTTAGGCTCTCTCAGCTTCTGAAGCCCTTCATCCAGGTCGGAAGCCAATATCTGGAGGCAACTGAGAAACACTCTCTTATTCTGAACACCCCCAAAAATGCAAACATTCTTCAGAATTCCTTTGAAGACAAAATTCCCTTTCACTGTTTCTAGATGTTACCACAAAAATGTGGGTCTTCCCAGTAAAACCTTCCAATTCGGCATACGAGTGCCATCCATGGGCAAGGGGCCAAGCCTGCTGACAGAGTCCAAGAGAAGTGACACATAGAACAAAGACATCTGCCATCCCAGGCTTCTGGCCAAGAGAGGGCCCTGTAGGGGCCTCTTTTTTGACCTTTGTGAAGGGCCAAAAGGACCCTTCTCACACATCTTGCACCCAGTCTCCTCTCCATGCACCTCTAGGACACTTGGCCAAAGAGATTATTTCACTGCACATAAAAAACAAAAGAACTAGAGAAGAAGTAAAAGTGAAGGCAACACAGAACTCAGTATCCCATCTCAGCCTTCCATTAGCGAGCTGGGTGCACAATTCTGGGCCTCTGATTCACTTGTTCAATGGCGAGCACAGAGGTGTGTGTCAGTGTCAACAAAACAGGACCCTGCTTCATACCAGGTCCCTTTTAATCCTCAAAAGCACCCTGAGGAAGCTACAACTGTCCCTGTTCACAAATTAAAGGATAAAAAAGATTAGGTGCATGGACCCCAGATCCTCAACTGCAGTGCAAGTGTCCTAACTCTCGGACCTAGTGACTCTCCCAACAAGCGCAAGGTCTGCCAGGGTAGGTGGCAGGTGAGGAGGGGGCATGAGCACGCTGTGCACTGGATGAACAGTTCTTGCTACTAAGTGATCTTTTATAAAACAAAGATTTTATTGGTTCTGAGAGAGAGAGACTAACTATATAAACTGCGAGACCTAGTCATCCCATCACCCCTGCCCTCGCCATACACACTGAGGACAACAAAGCTTGAATTAGTCACCCATTTTGTGCAGATTGTAGTTAAACAAACAATATCAAAGTGATCTAAAGGTGCACCTCAGAGACTCTAAGGAGATCACTGATTGGCCAGGTGTGTGGAAAATCCCTCTTTTCAACGTGGACCCCCATCAGTTGTTTCATAACACAAACATTTAGTTCTGTGCACGTCCTTCTACCACAGGGTTAATTTTACTACTCCTCAGGAGCTCCAGGCAGGTACTACTACGTGCAGAGCCCTCAAAGTGCTCTGTATATGGCAGTAGCCACAGCCAGGGCAGGGGACACCAAGTGTGATCAGACGTTTAGTCAGGTGTCCTGATATGTATGAGCCACCAAAGTGACAACATCCCCACTAGGCAGCAGGAAAGTGCTATCAGGGCTCTTTCTGGACTAACCCATTCATCTCTACCACAAGCTTACAAGGGAGACACCATTATCCCCCTTTACAGAGGAGAGAACACACAAATGGTCCACAGCCCAAGGGTGCACTGCAGGGAAGAGGCAGAAATGGCTCTTACAGAGCTTCCCAAGAGGTGGGTACCTCTGTAGTAGAGGGGAGTACGGGGGAGGGGTGCAGTCCTTGAAGGAAAGGAGATGGCAATGAATAGACAGAAAAGGAGAAAATGTAGTAAGAGTTTTCTTTCACAAGATGGTGGCAAAGAAGTTTGGCCAGATGCGCTAAGGCCACCTGAGTGCATAAGTCACAATGCTAAGTGCTAACAGTAAGGCAGAGGCATTGAGAATGGGAGTATCTAACAATTTCCCTCAAAACCACTACAGCTTTGGGAGGTGTATACAGCCTGGTTGGAGCCACTAGAATCTAATGTAATTAAGTATAGGAGTGCTCATAGTTACGCTAGTTTGGATTTTAAAGGAACACTGGCTAGGCAGTAAGGTTGGAGATCAGAGCTTCTGAGGGAGCTTCAAGATGCTTGCTAAGTTGCAGGGTAATTGTGACTTCAGAGAAAGCAAGTGCAAAAGAGAAAAAGAACCCAAGAGTGGAAGGAGGTGGATGGCCAGCTTACTGGACAAGAAAAAGAGGAAAATACAATGGCACAAGGGGAGACTTTTAGGAATGGGCTGATCTTGACCCAGAAAACTAAAGTACACACTGCTCTGCTCATAAAATAAACTACCACCAGGATTCGCTCTGGTGGCTGGGAGATCTGGAGTGTTGATATGCTAAGAAAGCAACAGAACAGGACACTCCCTACAGACCCAAAGGCAGCCTTCACAGATCAAAGAAACAGATAACCCAACAGAAGCTGCAAAGAGAAGGTAGGTAGCTTTGTGGGGAGTGGAGCAGGACCCCAATGGCTAGCCCAGGTAGCTGAGCCAGAGTAAAACTGAAAACAGAAATGGCCTGGAACAGACAGACAGACCCACAAATGCGGCCACCTGTCACTTTTCCCACCTGAATACGGTTGGTTTCACCCTTGAGATTCTTTCACCCACAAGAAAAGAGTCAGGCGCTCTGAATAAGCATGAACATCATCACACTGCTTGATGTACAGGGCAGTAGGCGTTCAAGCAAAAAAGGAGAAAACCCAGGGTCAGCATGAGCTTTCTGAAGAGAAATCCTTCACTCCTTAAATTGCTTGAGGGGTGAAGGTCAAAGTTATTGAAAGCCAGAGTGGGGCAGCCTCGGGAAGCCTTTTGTCTGCCAACCCCTTCCTGCAGCCCAATGGTAGCACTAGGGATGGGGTTACATTCTGGAGACACCTTCGTGGTCCCCAAACACATTACAAAGTTATGGATAACAGAGGCACGTGCGTGTTTCGTGTATCTGGAATAAGAGCTTCTTTTTTTTCCTCTTCCCTCCCCTCCAGATTTTTGCCATAGGGCACAAGTGCTTTCCAGAGAGTGACAGAGAGATGGAAAGTGAGAAATCACCCCTCCGCCACTGCCCCCTGGGAGTGACCATCTCTAAATCCCTTCTCCTCTATTCTCCTTTGAGGATTTTGGGCATGCATGTACATACACTCAGCATGTTTATAAAACCGCCAGGTCCAAGACTCAAACCACAGGGTTGGCTAAGTAGGATCCAGTGCCTTAACCACCAAACTACCTGCTAGTCCCAGAATTTCCTTTGTTTTTAAGTTTATCGACCTATTTCCTCCATGAGTAAGACAGTGAGATGAAGAGAAAGAGAGGTAGTACCTCCATCTGGGCCCTGACGCTGCAATCCAGCCCCAGCCTCAGCCAGCCCTAGATGGAGGGCCAGCATGAGCTCTGCATCCTCATGGAGGTCACCAGACTTGAACCTGGAACTCTTTCATGCTGGTCACCCTCACAGAACACTGTGTTTTACTGCTGCCACCTTCAGCCCCCATACGTGGAATCAAAGTTTCAATTAGTAGAGGGCCCAAAGCAATAGAAATAGATAAAACGATACCTTCATTTTTGAAAGAACAATAAACTATATGTTCCGCCAACTTGTTGGAAAAAGTTACTTTTACAGTAGCGCACTCAAATACTGCCACACGCTCCACTTCCATTCAAAGAAGTAACTGCCCTGTGCCACAAAGCTGTGCCCAGAGAATACGTTTCTAAGTCAGCCACACAACCAATGCCCCAGATGGTCTTTTCTCATTCTCAGCTCAATCTCATTCAGTCAGAAGTCTCAGTCTGTTTTCTCAGTGCTATCAGCATCCTCCCAGTCACTTCACACTGATGTTTACTGCAGTCAAAAAAGTTCAGCGGACTCCCACAGCCACTGGGAGGCTGCTGGAGCTAGAAGACAGCAGAGTCCCAGAGTGAAAGCTAGATGGGCTGCAGAGCTGGGGCTGCCTGGCTGTGCACCAGAGCTTTGAAAAGCTGAGGGGTCTTCAAAATTCTCACTTCCCACTGCTGCCAACAGTCTGGATAGCACGGAGCAACTGGGCTCTGTCCACAGACATCCAAACAGAAAGCTCTTTCCCACCTTTCCAAGTAGGACGCTTGCGCCACTGTGGGTGGAAAAATGACACTGGAAGAACTATTGCTATGGCGGTAAGATGGAATGAAACAGAATCAAAACACCAGCCAGCTACTACCACTCGGACAGCTACAGAAGTTCATGTGCAGAAAGAACACTCTGGAGTCAGTGCAAGTGTAAATATTAACGAGCTCAGAGCAGGGACATCCGTAGATGGAAGCTAGGCGCTCAGCCTTGATCTTTTTCTAAGATGTCAGCATGAAGTGAGCCATACATGACTGGAACCAAAAGTGGTCCTTGTCACTACACCACCACCATAAAACGCTTTTTATTTATTTTTTTATAATTTTTGCTACAAGGTACATGCACTTGCTGGAAAAGAGGGAAATCAAGAAAGCACCGAACTACCACCACTACCACGATGGGAAATGTCATGCCATAATCCCTTCCCCTCCATCTCTCTCTCCTTTTGGGATTTTGGACACACACCCACAAATGCCCAGTGTGTTTTTCAAGCTGCCAGTCCATGATTCAAACTGCATGGTTGGTCATATGAGATTCAGTTGCCTTAACCACCAGGTCATGGGTCAAGAAAGAAGTCAAATGCTTCTTTCTTTCATTTTTACATTTAGCTTTATTCATTCATTCATTCATTTATTCATTGATTGATGTATTTCAATTTGACCAGTGGGATACAGTGAGAGTGAGCAAGTGAGAGAGAGAGAGAGAGAGAGAGAGAGAAAGCCACCAGATCCGGGACTTGAACTACAGTTGGCCATGTGGGAGTCCAGCACCCTTAACCACCACACCACCTGCTGGCCCCCAAATGCTTCTTTCTAAACCAGAAATATTACGTTCTGAGCTCATTTAAATTACCAATTAAAGTCAGCCCTTCTGTTTCAGAGACAGATTACACTGAGAAACATGGGAGATTCCTAGAGAGAAGACTTTCTGTGATAATGATAACAAAGTTTACATACAGTCCAGAGTTTAAAAGTCGGCAGTCTCCAGGTTTTATCCAAGATTGCTTCCACAGGCTACTTTACCATTCTAACTCTCCAGCTTAGACCTTTGAAGAGTTGTCAGTTGTCAAAAATGAAGACCTCCATTGGCTAAAAGTCCTGTCTAGTCACTCTCCCTCACTTGTAGTGTCCTGGGCTTAATCAGTAAAGGAACATGCAACTTTTGGTTCCTCAAAGTACTTATCACACATTAAACACAGATGGACACACCCCATTCCCGAACGCCTAAGCATGGGCTGACTTCCATTCTGATGCAGATGCTACAGACACGTAGGAGTCCATCCAGGTCTGGTGTGCACAGATCCTTTCCTGAGGGGTTAGCATTTACTCAGCAGGTCACTGAGCTCCAGGGATTGAGCATGGCAGCAACCCAAGTGGAACACTATCAGGCGCCATGGTTTCCCGGACAGCATCATAAACTGTGCTAAGGAACTGAAAGTTAGATGGGTGGGACTAAAATGAAGGAGCAAGACATGGGTGGCACTTATGTGTGCAAACTTCTTTTTTTGTTGTTGTTGTTGAGAGGTTTTTGCTATAGGGCACGTGCACTCACCGGAAAGACAGAGAGAAACAAGGAGACAGAAAGTGAGAAATCACCCCCCAGGGGGGATGGTCACGCCGCAATCCCTTCTCCTCTATTCTCCTCTCGGGATCTTGGGCACGCACGCACAGGTGCCCAGTGTGAGTTTAAGCCACCGGGTCCGGGACTTGAACCACGGTCGACTACATGGGAGTCCAGCAATATAGCTATTACGCTAACTGCTGGTCCCCAAACTTCTTCTGAGGTGGCCAAACCACCTCCTCTTTAGTGTTCCCACAGGTGTGGAGACAGACATGCATAATTACAGCTCATTAGATGACTACCATTAAAGCAGCATTTACCAAGTAATTAACACGCTGCTGTCATTAGAGCTCATAAATGCCTTTATGTAAAATTACTTCCTCCTGAATTTTCAAATTTTAATTGTTGACAAGTTATTGATAAAATTTACTTGTTGATAAATTGAGTTTTGGTCCTCTGCCAGTTTCAAGAGATTTTATCCACAGTTCTTTGAAACTCTGTTCCCTTATGATCGTTTTCTAAGAAACTGTAGGAAAACAAAAGAATGAGCACTGGACCAGCAATCGAGCTTCCTGTGTTTTAGTGTCAGGTCTGACTCACAGGGTGAATGATTATCAATAAGGCAGCCACCATGACTGAATTTCCTTTCCTTCTCTGAAACATCTGAGTGCTTGTTCCGAGCACTGTTCTAGGAGCCAGCGATACATCATCAGAAAGCAGGAGACAAAAACCCATTTTTATACCCTACCTCACATTCTTCTCCCATCACTGTGGGGTGCTGACTCTTGCCTCATACATGTGCAGAATAACAGTTTGAGAGTGCAACTTTTTTTTTCAGTTTTGCTTGAGTTTTGTCATAAGGTGCCTGTGCTCTTCAGAGAGATACCGAGAAAGTAAGAAATCACTCCCCAGAGGAGCCACACTACAATCCCTTCTCTTCCATTCTCTTCTTGGGATTTCAGGCATGCACAAACATGTACCCAGTGTAATTTTTTTTTTTTTTGAGAGGTTTTTGCTATAGGGCACTTGCACTTGTCAGAAAGAAAGAGACAGACAGAAAGAGAGAAATCACCCCCTGGGGGGATGGCCATACCACAATCCTTTCTCCTTCATTCTCTTCTCAAGATCTTAGGCACGCACGCACACGCGCCTAGCGTGAGTTTAAGCCACCGGGTCTGGGACTCAAACCACAGTCGGCTACATCGGAGTCCAGAAACGTGGCCATTATGCCAACTGCAGGCCCCTACCCAGTGTAATTTTTAAGCTGCCAGATCTGGGACTCTAACCATACAATCAGCTATGTAGGATCCTGCCCCTTTAACC
>NW_006198412.1:2551634-2557382 GCF_000334495.1 Tupaia belangeri chinensis | reverse complement strand
CCTAGCGTGAGTTTAAGCCACCGGGTCTGGGACTCAAACCACAGTCGGCTACATCGGAGTCCAGAAACGTGGCCATTATGCCAACTGCAGGCCCCTACCCAGTGTAATTTTTAAGCTGCCAGATCTGGGACTCTAACCATACAATCAGCTATGTAGGATCCTGCCACTTTAACCACCACACCACCTGTCTGGCTCAAGAGTGAAACCCTTTCTCAGAAGGTCTAGACCTTCACTGCCCAGCAGAATAGCCACCAGAGGCATGGGGCAAGTCTGAATTGAATGCCTTAAGTGCAAAATACACACTGGATTCTCAGAACTCAGTGTGACAGAAGATATGCAAAAGATCTCTTTATAAATTAATTACAAGTCAAAATGATAATATTTGACAGGGTGGGCTAAATAGACTTACTACTAAAATTATCAATAACTCCACCTGTTTGTTTTTACTCTCTAATGTGACTACTCTAAAATTAATTGTGCCCTCCGATTTCGACTGGACACCACTGGTCTATCTATTGTCCTGATTACAATAAAGGACACTACCAGGCTCTGTTTCTACCAAGACCAGAACTCAGGTCTCCCTACAATGAAAGGCAGCCTGTGAGGAGGAGGAGGCAAGCACAAAGACCGCAAAGGGCCTGGGCACGGGAGACAGCAGCAGTGCTAACCTCTAAGTGAGCCACCCTGGGCAAGGACCTGGACCCACAGCAGGTGCTCACTCAGCGTCTGCTTCCCCCTACTCTGATCAGCAGTCTTCCTACTGAAGCTGCCAGTTATTCCACATGAATGGCAGGACTGCCCAAGGCCACGCAGCCTGGGCCAGCTGCAGAGGTCCTAGTGCCCCCCTCTTAACCACAGCAAGCAGAGGGCACATGTGTCTGGAGGCAAAGGGCAGACAGGCAGGCACCAGGCACCGTGCTTGGGCCCCAGCAAACTGAGGGAAGCTTCTGACAACACAAGGTGGTGGGGATGGTTCAAAATTCATGGATAATTTTCTTCTCAAAATGTTCTCACAGGGGGCAAAACATGGAGACGGATGTCGGACTTTTTGGGCTCATCCAATCGAAGGTGGAATTTTTAGATCTAGAAAATAAGGTAAAAGGCAGAGCTGTAAAGAAGCACTGAAGGAGAGCGTGGGATACACTCCATCAGAAGCCTGTGGGAAGGGCCCAGAGCTGGGATAAAACACAATGGGGTGGGGGCAGGCAGCAACCTGACCCACACGGGAAAGGTCCTGGGTTTACACTGCAGGACCTCCCTGAGCGGGACACCTGCGATCCAGGCAGGTTGAGACTGGGGGTAGATCTTGGCATGAGGACCCCACTGGGGCGCCTGTGTGTGTGTGTGTGTGTGTGTGAGCGTACGCACGTGACTGTCCCACTCTCTAATGGAAGAAATAAATAAACCTAAGAACAAAGTTTGATGAGGAAGGAGTAGCCTACACGTGTTCGAATATTCTAGTACATTTTATAAGGTAAGGCAAGGCAGTCAGGCAGACCCATGCAAGGGAAGGTCAAGAATGAAGAGTTAGAACGGCACAGGTCTTAAAAAAGGAATGCTCTTTTGATGGTGCTTAGGGTGCATGGGACCGTAGAACTGGCCAGAGGCAGGGAGGCGGTTCGGCTACAGCTCTCAGTGAGTTGCTGTCCACAGGCCCCTAAACCGGGTCAGTGATGACAGTGGGAAACAAAAAATTAAAAAGAGAAAGAATCAGCAGAACTAGCAACTGAGTGAACACAGAGAGAGAAAGGCTGAGCGAGCCATGTGAGGCTGCTGTCGGGGAGGGAGTGTGCTTTAGGGAGCCGGAATGGAGCTCAGCTGGAGGAGTTTCAGCTGTCAGTCAATTAGCAGTCACTACCTCTCCGTGCCAAACCTACACCCACCCCCACCCACCCCCAGGCCTCCATTTCAAAGAAGACACAGAAACTACCCTACGTGTTAGGTTAGTAGCTTCTGATCTAAAAAGCTTCAGTGCCTGGTTGACCAAAAGCGAAGAGTGGATTAAGGTATGCCTCCCTCTCTGCAGGAGTCGGCAGTCCAGTGCCGGCGGGACAGGCATCCCAATAACAGGAGCACCTTCTGTGCAGCAGGCTGCTCCAGGCAGGCCCTGGGGAATTCAGCAGGGAGCAGTTTCCACTTTCTTGGGGCTCACGTGCCACAGTGAGAGAAAACGAAATACCTCGAGTGCAAATGAAGCCTGCGGGCTCCTCTGCATCCAGAGCACCTCCAGGGGCCTTTAGCATACCATTCCCTTGGCCTCCACAGCACCTGGCACAAAGGCCTGCCTGAGAAATTCTACTACTTATTGACCCAATCGCTGTTATCCACGAAATAAACACGCTACGCAGCTTACTGAACAAGACTCCGAAAGGCTCTGAGACTACAAAACATTCTACAGAGTTGCTTCACAGCAATTATTTCCTTCATACTGGTTGCTTCCTGTTGTTCCAAGAAATTCTGCAAACAGTTCTAGAACGGGTCACAGGGGCCAGCTGTACAAAATCAATTCATTCTAAACCCTTCATAAGGCTTCTTTACAAAGCTAGGTTATATAAAGGTACTTCCTCTGAGCCATCTATAAATCCCAAATATAAGCTTCCTTATCATGAATGTAGTGAAAGGGTCTAAACATTTGCATTTACAACCTGGAAACCTCAC
Source organism: Tupaia belangeri chinensis (assembly GCF_000334495.1). NCBI lineage: Eukaryota > Metazoa > Chordata > Mammalia > Scandentia > Tupaiidae > Tupaia > Tupaia belangeri. Next base: position 2,554,724 of record NW_006198412.1, on the reverse strand, counting down.
AGCGATCAGCACGACTGATGTGCCCAGCAGCTTTGAACAGAGAAACGTTTCTTTCAAGATAGAGGTGCCTGTGCATCATCGTCGTCATATATCATCACTGATGTCAGTTTAATGTTCTCCTGTTGAAACGCCAAGATGGCAGAAAACATATTTTTCTATATCGCCTTATTTACCTCAGTGACAACATACAAAAAAAAAGCAGCGGACCTTATCGAACCAGACTAATGTTTTATCACAAGTAACACATCAGACTCTGCACTACCCCGTTAGCCCCTAAATACACACACACGCACACAAAATAGCAGATATGGCCCTGAGTCAGGTGGGAGACCCACAAACCCAAACACGAGTTTAACCTAGCTGATAAAACTAGTCTTGGCCTCAGTAAAGCAAAGGTTTAACACATCCATTCAGAGTTAGTTTTCGGGGGCGGACTCCACAAACACTGTACACCAAAGATGAAAGTTGAAGGTACTATTTACATGAGTAGTGAAAACAAACAAACAAAAAAACCTTTTTTATAATTGCAGTTTTTAAATTTTGTAGCAAATGTGTCCAGTTAATAGCAGTGTGAGAACAAGGGCACCTCAGTCCACTTGGAGTTATCGGTACTGCCTGGCTGGGCCTTGGGCTCTCGGAAGTGTGAGGAATTCTCTGTTCTGCCGGGCAGTGCAAAATGTGTATAAACTGCCCTGGCCTTGAACACTGGAGGGGTGCAGGCTGAGTGTGTGCACTCCTGGGAGATAGGAGTGGGGAGGAGGGTCCTGGAATTAAGGATGAGCAGGGCTGCAGAAACTCTGTAGAAATGTGCTCTAGAAGTCACGCTCATTCTGACAAACAAGCCAAGGGCCACGTCCTTTTCCTTCAGTTAACACGAATTTAATCTCTGCATACAAAGTAGGTATTGTGGAAAGAACTCAGCATGGACTTTGGCTGTGAGTTCCATGTATACATACCAAGTTCCTTTGGGAATCAGGGACCTTGGTTTTGGTAAAAATGTGGAGGCCTCCTGGCAAAGGTCTTATTTTTTTTCTTTGATGATAAAGGATAATCCTCCTTCCCCAAAGTTACCTGAATAACTATAAACAATAGACCAAATTCTTTCTCAAAACTCCTTATTGAGCATATATGTACTCGAAAGCTATGGGTGTACCTTAGGAGACAAGGGTTCAGTTAACTGAAGTAAACTAAGCTTGACTCCAGAGATACTAAGTTTTCCATCTTCACCAACAGGAATGTCAGAGGACAGAACCACTGCAGTCCAGCAGGGACTGCTCCCCTGAAAGAGAGAGGAAAGTCAGCATTCTTTAGTCCCCACCCCACACCCCCCCGCACAGCCAAACGTGGCTGTCTCACTCAACAGTACCTCGGGGGATTCTTGGTAAGCTCTCCTACCACCCTCACCGCTGCCTGGCTTGCTTCATGGCCAGCTTGCCTGCCAAGTTACTCAAGTTGAAAGGTGACTGTGGCCAACATTGGCCACCCTCAACCCCCGGGAGGGCAGCGAGGCTGGCCAGGAGTCCACTGGAAGAGGAATCCATCATCTTACCTTTATTGCCTGGGGTGGTTCAGCCTCCTAACCCACCTACTGAAAATCCTGAATACCAAGTTGTCACAATACACATGGTTACATACATAGTCTTTATAAAAGTTTACTGCAAGTGCCAAGCACTTCATTATATGGTGTTACACTACATTTAAAAAAAAAAAAAAAGTTAAGAAAGGAAGGAAGCAGGTCCCTACTTCGACAAGGAATCCATCAGAGCCCTGCAGAAGCCCTCCTCCAGACAAAGAGGGGTTGGGGGACAAGGGGTTGAGAGGCTCCTTCCCGAGTCCAGTCCTAACAGACTGTTCTACAGAGGACTTGCGTTGGCTAGAGAAACTCACCAGGCATTGCCCCCCAGGCTTCCTCCCTCACAACCAGGTGGCACTGTGGGGTTCTCTAGCCCGCCGGCGATGTGTTTGGGTGGACAGGCTACCAACCAGTACTCTGCAGGTTCATCACCCTCCTCCGGGTCGCCTCCCACCCGCTGGCGCTTCCTCGCGATCTATGCAAAAAGCGTCCCCGGACTGCGACACCGTCCGGGGAAGGCGCTCCTCTAAGCCACCAGCAGCACCGCTATCCCAGCCAACTGACTCGGCAAGCCTTTTAGCTCACGCGGTAAGCAAGTTTCATTCCCCAAAGGGGAGGAACCAGGTTTCACAGACACCGTCTTCCTGCGAAATTTCCGAGAGACGCGGCGCACAAGTCACTCGCTGGGATCACTTGGCTGCTCACTGTGTCCACAGTCGAGTGTGGGTCCAAGAAAAGGATCTCCGCCTCTCTTCTCAAAACTCCGGCCTTGGCACTGGGCCTAGGAAGCGCTCCTCCCCTGCCCGGGCAGATACAAGCCCCAGGCGCTGCGTCTCCAACTGTGCCTACTGAAACCGCCGGATTCGAATTCGCGCTCGGCTGGCGGGCGGGCGGAGGTGTGCATGCCCGCGGGAGCACAGAAGCGAGCCCGAGAGGCTGCAAGCAAGGAAGGGGCGGCGGGGCGCCGTCTGATCCAGGGAAGGCGCTGAGGGCGCCCAGCACACACGCTGCGGCCAGTCGGCGCCCCGCCAGTGCGCAGCCCGCTGGACGCGCGGAGCAGAAACTCGCCGAAGTTTGCCAAGTCCGGCCGAAGTCTCCGGAAAGTTGTAGCTCCCTCTCCAGCGTCTCGTCTGTCCCCCGGGGGCGGGGTGTGTAAGTGGGGACAGTGGGCGGCAGTGGGCGAGGGAGCAGGAGGAGAAAGGAGCATCGGGTCTCGGCACCTGTCAGCACCTCCCCTCCAGCCCCACACCTCCCACCTGGCCGTGCACACTTGAAGCACCCCTTGTGGGGCCAGACCCCCGAGGGGAGAGAGCGCGGTTCACCGGGGTCGCCGCATCCCCGCACCTTTACAGGAGCGGGCTGAGGACTCACCTGGGCGGTGGGAGAGGAGGCGACGGAGGCAGGTCCTTGGCGTGGGCAGCCCCCAGCAGGAGCGGCGCGGTCACTACAGCCCCCAAGCAGCGGCACCGAGTGAGCCGTCCCGCCGCCGCCCCCTCCGTTCTTATACGGCCAGCCCC
>NW_006198412.1:2529850-2545633 GCF_000334495.1 Tupaia belangeri chinensis | reverse complement strand
GCCGTTCTAAGCGGCCCAGCCCGCGCCCCCGCCCGCCGCCGCCGCCCCGCCCCGGCCCCTGCGCCTGCCCTCCCCCGAGGAGCCAGGGGCGGGGTGGGGCGGAGCCAGCCCCTCGGGATCCTTCCGCCGGGCGCTGACGGCAGGGCTAGGGCAAAAGGTGTCCTTTGATTGGCTCCTCGGGTGAATGGTTGCCAAGAGACGAGTAAATCTTCGGGCGGGAAGAGGCGGGGTGCAAAAAAAGGAGGTAGCACGGCGCAGGCGCAATAGAGAGGGCTGCGTCAACTCTCGCCTTAACTTCGGAGTTACCGGGACACCTTTCTTTCTACTTTCCTCTGCGCTCTTTCTTGCCGTGCCTAGAGCATAATTTCCCCCATCTCTCTGCTGCTCCCTCGCAGGCGTGTTTTTTTCTTTTGCCTCTAGGGGAGTTTTGGCTCTATCCCTCCAGGAGTGCGCAGTGAAAAGTCCACGCGTACCTCACCACGGCATTTGTTTCTGAAGTTGGAAAAATCTTAGGGTTTCTGAGCTCTGGGACCTTTCTGATTTCCCCAAGCAAATGACGGAGTGGTCCCTGGGGAAAGGAAGCAGTGGGTTCTCAGTCGCAGGTACCACCTGTATGCAGTTAGTGGGACTAAGAGCCTCAGGGAATCCATCAATGCTGGCAGCCACGATAGCTTCAGCCCTAATCCGAACGTCACAGGGCTGGTCTGGTATGTTACATAACATGTGGGCGGGGCTTGGATACTAGCCATTCATTCCATGGCAGGTGTTTAGAGCCCAGATTCTGAATTCAAACTAACCTAACTTGGAATCTCCATTCACCACTCATCTATCTGTGAGGCTTTGGGCAAGTAATTTAACCCACCCTCCATAGATCTCCATTTCCTGTCTGTAGGATAGAAGTAAGGATGCTACACCTTTGTAGGATTATGTAACTTTAAGTAAACTACTTGGAAAGCTGTTAATTAGTCCACTACCTGTGTGTGGCAAATACTATTTCTATCAAACAGTTGCTGTCACTTATCAATAAACATTTTCTGAGCTCGTATTGATTCTCTACAGGTGTTGAGGAAAAAGATTCCTTCCCAGATGCAGTGTCCCTCACCCCCACCCTGAAGTACATATGGTTCTTGGTATCTGGCAGCCCATCAGGTGTTCTCACACACATGCCTTCCCTGGAGAGGAGACAAGAGGTCTTCAAGAACTTTAATAGGATTGGACCTGAGGATAGCGCTGGTATGGAAAGCCAGGTTTTTTTAGGGAAAGCCAGTTACCTTATTGAACATGCAATCAGGCTTTATGGTCTGACTCTTGGTTTGTTTCAGAAGTATAGCATTCAGTAAACCTGAAGTGTGCAGAATGGTGAATTTTTCCATATGCATTTACTCACTGCCCTGCCACTCCCAGATCAAGATATAAAACATTTCTAGCTGACTCATGCCCCTTCCCATTCAGTATCCCACCAGGGTGTCCACTCTTCTGACCACTATCCCCATAGTGCAAGTCTTACTGTTGTGGAAAACCACACAGCAAGGAACAAAAAGGCAGAACTCCGGAGAAATAGGAGTAATTCTTTAATATCTTGGTGGGCATGGAGGAGTTAACACTTAGAATCTTTGGCCCTCTTTGGGGGTCGAGTACAGGTTTTTACTGGGAAGTTTGGGGAGGCACAGCTCTCAGTGGGCTAAGGGTATCTTATCAGGAGGAAGAAGTCCATCAGGAAGAAGTAGTCCATCAGGAAGATGTAGTCTAGAGTTTGTTCTCAGGAAGAAAGAATTAGATAAGCAGGGTGTCTAACTTTTTAAGGTCTTGGATTATTATTTTTTTTTGGAGTGGTTTTTGCTATAGGACGCATACCCTCACCAGACAGACAGAAAGAGACAGGGAGATAGAAAGCGAGAAATCACCCCCCAGAGGGGAAGGTCACGCCGCAATCCCTTCTCCTCCATTCTCCTCTCGGGATCTTGGGCACACACGCACACGTGCCTGGCGTGAGTTTAAGCCACCGGGTCCAAGACCCGAACCGCAGTCAACTACATGGGAGTCCAGTGACATAGCCATTACGCTAACTGCTGGTCCCAGGTCTTGGCTTTTTTTTTTTTATCACTCCTGAAGGAGGTGAGGCAGAAGCAGTGAATTTTCAGAGGCCTGGGAAATGTTGGCAATTGTCGGCCTTAGGCTATTATGAGTTCTGGGCCCATCCACATCATTACCAAAGTTTGAATTTAATTTGGATGAAATACACAGTATGTGAACTTGTGTGTCTGTATTTTCTCATTCAATAGAATATCTAGGAGTTTCATACATGTTTTTGTGCGGAATAACAGTTCATTCTTTTTATTGCTGTGTATTCACTATATAAATATTCAATGATTTATATACTTTAGTCTACTACTGATGGACATTTGAGTTACTTCAAACTTTTGCCTGTCATGAAAGAAGATGCTACAAACACACGTGTCATTTAGTGGACATCATCATTTATGTCAGGTATATACCCTGGATGAGAATTCCTAGTTTGTAGAGTATACAAATATTAAGTTTTTTAACAGTGACACGAGTTTCCAGAGTGGTGTAACAATTTATGTTCCAATCAATCTCTGGTTCCCCCATGTCTTTGCCAGTATTTGTATTGTCAATCTTTTTTAATTTTAAGAAAGGAATGTGCATCACACTGCGATTTTAGTTTGCATTTCTCTGTTTTGATACAATTTAGCTGAAGCATCCCTTCAAGTCTTTTGCCCATTTGTGGGGAGCTGTCTGTGTTAATGATCTATAAGAGTTCTTTATATATTCTGGATATAAGTTCTTTGTCCAATATACTGGGATGGAAGGATTCTACAAAAAGTTCATGGAAAATATGTATTATGAAAAGACAATGCCTAAATTTTAAAAACATTTTACACCAAAAAGAACTTTTTTTTTTTTTTTTTTTTTTTTGAGAGTGCGTGCTTGCAAGAGAGATAGAGAAACAGAAAGCAAGAAATCACCCCCCAGGGAGTATGGCCATGCTGCAATCCCTTCTCCATTCTTCTCTTGGGATTTTGGATACACATGCACACATGCCTGGCAAGAGTTTTAAGCCACTGAATCTGGGACTCGAACTGCAGTTGACTACATGAGAATCTAGTGATGTAACCATTACGCCATCTGCTGGTCCCAATGAACTTGTACTTTAATTTGATTTTCCTTCAAACTTTTGAAGTCCTCTTGTATGTATTACAAATATCTTCTCCCAATCTGAGGCTTACTTTGTATTATCTTAACATGGTCTCTTTTTAAAGTTTATTTCTTTAGAGAGAGATAGAAAGAGGCACCCACGACAGAGTCTTCAACCCACAGTCCAACCTTGGCCTCAGCATAGACTCAGAGACTCAGCCAGCCAGGTTCACTCACACACACATACCCAAAGTGTACAGGGGGTGTCAGCATGCAAACCTGGGGTCTTCCTGTATGGCTTCTAGCCCTGCAGAGCGTTGTGTTACAACTGCCCCACCCCGCCCAGAGGAAATGGCCACACTGCAATCCCTTCTCCTCCATTCTCCTCTTGGGAGCACACACCCGCACCTGGTGTGATTCCCACGTCACCAGGTGCAAGACTTGAACCACACAGTTGGCCACATGGGATCCAGTGCCTTAACCTCCATGCCACCTGCTGGCCTTGGCCTATCTTAATGTTACCTTCTATGAACAAAAATTCTTCATTTTAAAGTAGCCTGACTTATTAACCTTTTGTGACTAGTGTTCTTCGTGTCCTGTTTAAGAATCTCCATCTACCCTAAGGCCATAAAGATAATCTTTGTTTCCTTCTATATGGTTTAAACTTTCATTGTCTGCAGTGCCTTGGGCATGTAACTTAACCATCCTTCCATAAGCTTCCAATCACAATAAAATTAATACAAATTATTACATTGGTCTGAGACTATTTCTACTTTTCTGGGCTTTGTGGACACCAATAGCACCAATAGCCTGAAAGCAGAACACAGGAAAAACAATTCTTAACCTAGAATCTTTATTCCACCTTTGCTTAGGCAAAATTTTATTCAACTTCCTGATCAAAATTAGGCAATTCTGTGGTGAAAATGAGAGAGTCAAGACCCAGGAAAGAAATTCAGCATTTGTACCTGTGTATATATTTTTCCTTGGGTTCTTTTTTATTCATGCAGTATTGCTTGACTTTTCTAGAATTTTTTTTTAATACACTCTGTTATTTTTACTCATAAAATTGTGGCATCCTGGGGCTGGAAGGAGTCTCAGGAAGTTGCCAAGTCCTGGACACAGAACCAGATGCTCAACTGTCCTTCCAAGACCATTGGTGCCTCCTCCTTGCCAGAGTCCAGCTTCTGCTGGAGCACACCCAACCAAAACGATTTAGAGACCTTCACGTTCTGAGTGATTCTGAGTGATTCACTGATTTTTATCCAGAAAAGCTGAAGGAGGGATGCAGGGGACAAAATAGACTTTAACATGCAGATGCCTCATTTGGATCAATGACCGTGGAAAAATATTATGTCTCCACAGATTCTGTTAAATACTCCAGAAAAGCAGTGGTATCCTACCATCCTTTTGGAAGGCAATGAAAGACCTTTTGTAGAGGACCCAGTTATTCCCGTTTATCAGTTTCTTGAGTTTGAATATTTGTAATACTTTGTCTGTAGGTGGCTCACCACTACAAATGCTTATGCAAGGACTCTTCTCTAAATATCTCATGTTTCTTAAAATGATTTTCAATGACGTTATTACGGACATGTACATATAGAGAAGTGCGCAGATCATAAAAGGCACGAGTCAATGGAGTTTCACAAACCAAACAAACTTGTGCTACTAGTGCACGGGTCAAGAAGCAAAGGAAGGTCGAAGTGTGGACGTATTTTAAAACCACCACTGTGGCGATGTCTACACGCTAGTGAGTCTCTGGTGGGGTCAAAATGTGACTTGGCTTTCTAGTTCCTGCCTAATACTCTCGCCAGTAAATCCCTGTCTCCTCTCTGGCTTCTCCACGCCAATATTATTCTTGGGTAGTGCAGAAACAGAATGCGTTTGGCGTAAGAAGGTGTAAGTTTTACTTGGAGCCAAGTGCAGAATTAGTGGAACCTAGCTGGTCAGGGCTGATGGGGCAGGAAGGGGGAAATGGGCTGCACCTCTGGGCTCTGCTAGGGCAGCAGACTCCAGCAGAGCCAGGCAGTGGAGACAGTGCCTCCGGGGAAGCATGAGGGGGGTAAGAAAGGAAGCCAGAAGTGGGGAAGGGATGATGATGGCACTGCCAGAGAAAAGAGGGTGCCAAAGGTAAGTAGTGCTGACTTCCTCCTCTGGTCTCCATGTCCCTAAGCCCTTTTCCTGCCCACCTCCCTAGAGTGTATCCCTAGGGGGGATATTGGGTTGAGTCAGATGGCTTGTATCCCCATTCCAGCCAAGGTGTAACCTTAGACAAATGACTTAACCACTCTGAATCTTGGCTTCCTAATCAAGAAAATAGACATGATAATAGCAGTTACCCTACCTGCTTCATGGTGTGGTATGCATACCTGTGAAAATGAAGTAGGGAATGCCTGTGAAAACAGCTGCCCTGTTCACAGCGTGCATCTCTGCCCACCTTGTCTGTTTCTCACTTCACTGTCAGGACAGCTCGGCGAGCAAGCTGGGTAAGCGCAGAGGAGGGTGGGTTCACAACATCACGCTGTGGCTACCTTCACTTCTCAGGCCCCAGACTTCTTATCTGGGGATTGTCTTTCAAATCTCCCTTCTGGGAAAAGGGATTCCATGAAAGTAGAAATTGTTCAATGATCATTTCACATGACAAATCACTGGGTCCTCTGAACCTGCTTACACTCCTGCCCAGGCTGTCTCTCTCACCAGCCCGCCATGGCATCTGAAGCTCCCAGCACTGGAGCCCATTCCCGTTGGGGAAGAGACTTTCCAGAGGAAGAGGATGCCCAGCTGCCAGGGAATGGCTAGCTCACCTGGCAGGTGCAGCTCTCAGTGTTCACACAATAGTCATCCTGTCCGGTGTCTGTAGGTGGCTCACCACTACAAACGCTTATGCAAGGACTCTTCTCTAAATATCTCGTTTCTTAAAATGATTTTCAATGACGTTATTACGGACATGTACATATAGAGAAGTGCGCAGATCATAAAAGGCACGAGTCAATGGAGTTTCACAAACCAAACAAACTTGTGCTACTAGTTGCAAGTAATCAGAAGTGATTCTGGCTGATGTAGAGCAAAATGGAATTTGTTTAAAAGATCTTGAGGAAGCCCACAGAGGCAGCAGGGAAGCTGGAGAGCATGGCCACCTAGCCCTGCCGCTGGGAACAAGGCAGAAAATCACGTGGCAGAACTATTCAGGGAAAATGCCATGAAGCCACCATGAACATAAGTATGGGTGGTCACTTCAACCTCTGAAAATGCCAGCATTGCCACCACCTATAGATAATTGGAGGCTTTGTGCCCCTGTTTCTGCCTATCTTTAATTTCTGAATCAAAATTAGGGGGCAAGGGCATAGGGTGTGCATCCAATCAGCAGAGCCCACATGGTGTGCCCTGGCCCCAGAAGCAAAGCTGGGACTCTGGGCCAGGCAGTGGCACAGCAGGGAAATTCAATCCTCTGTCAGGCTGACCCACAAGGAATAGGGTTTGGGGTTCATGTCTGGAGACCATTCCTGAATTTGCGGGACATGTGTGTTCCTATGATCTGGGCTGGCTGAGGCTGGAGTGGATAGTGCATGAAGATCTTGTTGGGATTCCTGTCTCTCCTTCTCTTTCTCTCACAGAAGAAATAAACGTAAATGAAAAGAAAAAGCCCAGGAATCAGGTTCTCTGGCATTTTCGGTTTTAACCCTGGAGTGGGCTCTACTTCTTCAGGCAGAGCATTCTCCAAACAGAAGCAGTCGGTTCGGAAGCTGGTGGCCAGGACGTGCGGGTCCCCTCCAGCCTTGCACATCGGTCCTTGGTGAGCGTTGTCTCACTGACCGGCATCCTGGAATCCAGTGAGCGCTGGGACACTGGTGCAGACTGGCTCTGAAGCTGGGAGTCTGAGGTTCAGGAAAACAGATCCTTGAGAAACTTCTAAGATGGAGGCCATCCAGCTGGCCCCACCCTGCCAATATCCTCTGCTCTTGACCAGGTAACACTTCTCCTCTTCCAAATTCTTAGAATAGGTACTCCATGAATGTTTGATGAAAAGAAAAAAGAAAGATGACTGGGATAATCACCACCTCCCTCAAGTCCCAGGTTCCATTCCTACGCTGTGTGGTATCATTCACTTCACTGCCCCAGGCCTCAGTTTCCCCATCTGTTAAAAAGACCTGCTCCGGCTCCCCTCTAGTGCCTCCAGCTCCTGCCTGAGTGTCAAGGCGCTAAAGGGTGTGGGCTGTGCCGCCCACGGCACATCATGGGGTTGGCTACACATAATGACAGTGGCCCAGGGCTGGCGCTTGTGTAACAGGCGGATTTACCGAGAGGGACGACTGTTTGCTCAGCAGCTGAGAAGTCTATAATTAGACTGTCACAACATCAGCAAAAGTACAGGATCAATGTAATAAGAGAAGAAATGGAAAAGAACACAGCATCAGTAAAAGCCTCCAGTGGGTCCCGGTGGTTTCCGGAGCACTAATCACCCCGGCGAAGTTCAATGTCCTGCTTGTGGGTTTCCTCCTGGGTGATGACCGGGTTGGTTTAGGCTACCCTGCCTGCCTCTCTTGCTGCCTGGTTCTCATCCTTCGTTCCTCCCCATCCTCTGCTCATTGCATCTTAGGCATAAGGGACCAAAGAAAGCAAGACTTGCCCCCCCAAACACAGCAGCTGAGGTGCTTCCATTCCGAATGACAGGTATGTGTGTGAGGAATGGGGGAGGGTCAGCTTTTTGAGTTATTTCATTTAACTTTATTTATCATTAATTTTTAACTTGACCAGAGAGAGACTGAGACAGAGAGGGAAAGTGAGAAAGCAAGCCGCCATGTCCAGGACTTGAACCACAGTTGGCCGTGTGGGAGTCCAACGTCCTTAATTATCATGCCACCTGCTGGCCTCGGGTGGGCTTCTTTGAAATGCAGTGGTCTGGGACCCATCTCAACTCTATTGAACCAGTATCTCTGAAGGTAACGCATGGAAATCTGCATTCACCGCGCCCTCTGATTATCCTATGCGTGCTGAACCTTGAAATCCACCAGGCTGAGCCCTCTGCCACTCCAGGTAGACTGCCCTCTTGCTTCCATTCTGTACCCAGGGTGGTTGCAGTGCTGTCAGGCTGGCACGAGATTTGGGGCAGCCAAGGTTAAAGGACCTTTCCGAAGCCAAGGAATGATAATGGGTTTCTTCTTTTCTTTTTAATCATGTTAAGAATTCCAAGCTGCAGACATGTTTATCTCATTAATCCTCACGACATCTGAGCCAGTGTCTAGTTTCTTTCCACCAAAGTAAATCAAGGCCCAGATCTGTCCCCAGCAGATCCAGATCTGAGGACTTCTCATCTCCTCTGAGCCTGATTCTCACAGATAGAAACGAGTAGATTTTTAAAATCTGCAAACTTGTTCCTTAAATGATTTTTAAACATTAATAACATTGTTTTAAAAAAAAAAGTAGAGAAGGAAAAGGAAGAAAAAAAAATCTCATGGTGCCAATTGTTAACATTTTTTTTATCCTTCCACACTCAGGTATGTGTGTGTATGTACACACTCACACTCACACACACACACACACAGTCTATTCCTGTGTTGGTCAGGGTCCCCGAGGAAACAGTACCCTTGAATAGTGTTATCAAGAAGAGCTTAATGAAGACAGGGTTAAGGGAAATCTTAACAAGGGGAAGCTCTTTAGGATTGGTAACAAGTGGTGGGGGATCGTTCCACCCTGGGCCTGGATGGGTGAGAAGAAAGACACTCCCACAACCTGGGGAGAGTCTCTGTAGCTAGGAGAGGGCTGGCTGGCGGGAACTATGGCCTCTGGTTGAAGAAAGCAGACACCATTCATTGGTACCAGGAAGGGGGAAGAAAGGAAAAACACCTGACTTCTTGCTTTCCCTGCCTCCACCTTTTGCCTGTGCCTCCCGCTAGCCCAACCCAACCCGAGATCAGGATGGTGCGGTCCCTAGAAGTCAGTGCCCCGGGCCAGCGGGGCATTGGGAGGATGGAGAGAGGGTCTATGTGGGTAAATGCAGGTTGTCCTAACACACTTCTTCTATACATCTATGAATGCACCAAATGGTTTCATATTTCTAGAAAATGCAGTGCTCTTAACCTCTCCTTGTCTGCACCAAACGAGTAGAGTGATTGTCACTTGGTCATGCAGCTTTCAACACAGTAAGTGACTAGAACTGGCTAGAGCTGTGGTATCTGCTTGAGACTGGCCAGCAGATGTGGGCTCCTCTGTGGGGTAAGACACTGTGCTGACCCCAACGAGTCAGAGGGGACCAGTTCTGACCTCCAGGAACTCACAGCCTCACAGGGCAGTCAGGGGCATGCCTCCAGTGTTTCATAAACCAAGAGAGGGGTAAGCCCCAGGAGGAAGGCACAAACGTCTACCCGAACAGTAGTGCTTATTAACAAAAACTAGTATTTTAGCCAGTGGTAGTTGAGATTTTATTAATAGGTAACACTATATAAGGGGATTTCTTTTTTAAGTTTGTGGAAAATGGAATTACTAGTTTATTTTGGTGCATACAAAGTTTTTGCATGATACATGTTTTCTAAGACTGTGTTGAAGACCCACTCATTTGTAGTGCATGTGCTAGGCTAATGCCCAGCACCCATTTCTCCTTCCCTAATTGGGGAGCTTCCATGCTGCTTGAATAGAATTGGCACCCCAGCCCCAGCGGCAAGTCTTCATCAATCTAAGTGTCTAAGTCTATCAGGGACTTAGCCATCAAGACCATCCTCTTGCCCTGAGATCTTTACAGGATGAACTGTATTTCATGCCTGTATTCAGTGCTTGGAGGAAGAAAAAGAGATTGATTGATTGATTGATTGATAACTAGGTGGCATGTGTGCTCACTGGAGAGAGACAGAGAGAAAGGGGAGAAGAAAAAGCATCCCCATAGGGAATGGTCATGCCACAATCTCTTCTCCTCCATTTCCCCCCTCCTTTTGGGATTCTAGGCATGCATCCACGTGGACCTGGCATGTTTCTGAAGCTTCTGGATCCACAACCCAAGAGGCATGGTCAACTATGTGGAATCCTGCTGCTCCAACCACTAGGCCACAGAGCCGGCCCAAGAATGTTCACCTTTTGACAGGATGACCTGTAGAAGTAGCCTGGAATGGCTGCTGTCATTTTGCTGCCGTGAAAGAAGCCAACGTGTGATGAAGTCCACACACTGACAAGGCAGAGCCAAGGACCAAGGACAACCAAGCCAGAAGACCACAATGCCCCTGACCTTTTCTCTTCCAGGAGCCCACAACTTCTTACAACTATTTTAGCCACTTTAACTGTATTTTATTGTTCTTAGCAGTCAACGGTTTCTGATAAAATTAAATACCTATTTTTTATAATTATTTATTTAATTTTATGTATTCATTCATTTATTTTAATTTGACCAGAGAGAGACAGAGAGAGAGAAAGAGTGAGAAAGGAAGCCGCCAGGTCCAGGACTCAAACCATGGTCAGCCATGTGGGAGTATCCGGCACCTTAACCACTATGCCAGCTGCTAGTCCCCTAGATATCTATTTTTTTAAAAGAATTATTTTATTTAACTTTATTTATTTATTTATTTATTTAGACCTGAGAGGGACAGAATGATTGAGAAAGAGAAAGAGAGAGAGGGAAAGTGAGAAAGCAAGCTACCAGGTTTGGAACTCAAGCCACAGTCAGCCATGTGAGAGTCCAGCACCCTTAACCACCATGCCACCTGCTAGCCCCAATACCTATTTTCCCCCCAGTTTAAACACTATCAGATTGAGAAAAGTAAGACTGTCGTGTTAACCCAAAACAAAAAGTGTCCATCTGGCATTTTAAGGACAACTCTGATCTTACATCATGCATACTCAAGCCTGCCTTCCAAACAATGTCTTACCTGACCCAAAGTCCTACTCTACCTTCCATGTAGGCATTTTCTATAAAGGTTTTCTTTTTCTTTCCAAACGAACTCTCTCTCCCTGTTTCATGGTACAGAGACTCAGCAACAGAAACTCAAGCTTCTGCAATCACTTTTCATGGTGAGGAAAACAGAAGCCTAAAACAGCAGCCACGTGCATTCTGATGATCGTCAAAGATGACTTGAACTCCAGTTCTCTGTGGCACAACAAATATGGCAGATCAAGGGGAGGCCCTGATTCCCAGGGTAACAGGAAGAATGAGCTCCCAGATCAGAGTTTCTGGCTTCAAGTCCCAATGCTGCCTGTCCTTATTAGCCTTGATAAGCCTCAACTTTCATGTCTGAAGACAATACAATGGTGATAATGAGGGTACCTCTCTCATGGGAATGTTGTAAGGATTAAATGAGCTAATTCGCATACTCTGGATGTGTGGCAAACAGGAAGTTTTCAAAAACTGCCAACTAGTGTTATGCAAGAGACATCTCTCCCAGGGACTCAGTTTCTGCTTTTGATAAAGGAGGGAATGTTCTAGAAGATTTCCAAGACCCCTCTTCCAACCTGAGGTGCTACTGTTGGCAGAGTGGAGCGGAAGCAGGAGGTTCTTTGGAGATGCTCTCATTGAGAGACAAGAGGCCCCACCATTCAGTGCTCTTTTATCTACAGGCTTCCTTGCCCTCGGGAGGTCACAGGACATTGACATTAATATTGATTTTGTGTTTGCTTTTAGTTTTTTTTCAGTGTAGAAATTGTGGCTAAGAAACACACAGCAAGTCCATGCTGATCATCACACACACTACACATCAAGGGCAGGGCTGAGTGTACAGAGTGTGTTCTGAGAGTCTAAGATAACATGCCATTCTAGGAAGCGTCAGTTTCCTCATCCATAAAATAGGAATCACCCCCTTTGTCTTTCAGAGTGACTGAGGATTATGTAAAAAATCCCATGTGATGCATGACAGTGTCTGTCACATCATGGTGCCTCGTGAATGTGTTTCCTTCCTCTTTTGGGAACCCAAGGCCACCAGCCACCACTGTAATGAGCAACAGAGCTACAAAGAGCTTTACTCTCAGTTGCAACAGAACAAGCCCTTGCACTTGGCTTCACACGATGATTCTTTTTTTGTTTTTGGAAAGTTGCTAAGGTAATGGGGAGACAGGAGTCGCACAGAGACTGAGGCCAGGACAAGGGAACCTAGTTTGGGAACCTGAGTGCATGACACCATGGCCATTCTAGAAACCCATTGTTCTCATTGCCCTCTCAGCAGCGTATTAGTGATTTCTGATAGTGAATGAGACTTGACTACTCTCTTTTCTAGAGTTTCCTTCTACCATGTACTCTCAACTCCTTTACTATCCAAAAATTCAAACTCACGGGAAGAGGATCTGGTGGGGGAAGTTGGCACCAGCAACCTTATTTGGGCACGTGTTTTCTCTGGCAGTTTCTAGACTGGCTGGCTGTGGGCCAGAAATGCTCATCTGAGGGTGTAGGGGTGGGACCGAAGGGTGCAGAATAAGGCACAAGTGCTCAAAAACAGCAGAAGGGAAGCCAAAACCTAAGGACTCACTGCTGGATTAGGTCATCAGTGACAGGGACCGTGGGCAAAAAAGGCACATCTGTATCTGCAAGCAGCAATGTGACACAGCTATACAAGGCTTGGACTTCATCCCAATGGCTTCTTCCTCCCTCCTTAGGCAGAAAGACCCTCTCCTGTCAAACTGGAGACATTCCAAACCAAGAGGGATTACTATGCTATTAGACTCTGTGAGGTGCCTGTCTCCTACAGTGTTTGTTTTTTAATAAAGAAGTCTAAAATAACCATAGGCCTGGTGCCTTCAGGCTGTACGGAGAAGGTTTGGTAACGACTTTGGCCCTAATTTGTGCTAAATTAGCTAAAACAGAGACTGAGCTGCCTGGCTTGGCCTGACCTGGCTTCTAGAGTGCAGATTTCCTGCCATAGGGTTTAGGAACCTGTTTCTGGGTATCCAGTTCATACCCATGTAACCTGGGGAAGGTGATACCTCTACCTCACCCCTGCTGACCAGGAGGTGGATAGTGAGCTGGGACAGAGTGGGACTGAAAGTCATAGCAGAAAGAGAATGCCCACCCTAAGTGTATGAGGGAGATGCTCTAATCGTCCTGAATCTGGACAGAACAGCTGCACTGAGGACCAGGCTGCCCCCATGGAAGAAGGGAGAAGCTCTTGTCCACTTGCAGATCTGTCACCTGGGGAAGAGGTATGCCTTCCGGGTTGGCAAAGGTGCTGAGCTCCTGAGAGGAAGCCTTTTCCTGAGATATCGACTTGAAAAGCTAAGAGAGGACTCCCTTCTGAGGGCACTCGGTTTATTCCTTCACTTAGGTTGTTCTTCAAACTTTGAGATCATTGGGACCAGCTAAGGGTACTTGTTAAAGGCCTGTTTCCATGTCCTCGTCCCAGAGTCTCCATTCTGTAGCTCTGCCATGAGCCCCGGAGGTCTTTGACTTTGACAGGGACCCTTTGTAGTGTTGACCTAGATGACCAAGGAGCCCACTTTTGGAACCTCATCTAAGAGGACGGTTTTGGTGTTTCATAGCCCCTCTCTGCTATGTGGACACTGGCAAGCTCTTTAATCTCTCTGTGCCTCTGTTCTCTTTTCTAAGAAGTGGGAATATCAATATTCATGGGGCCCTGAGGAAGGATAAATGCCATGAGGTGCTGTTCCCAATGCATGTGATATTATGATTACTACAACTCTGGAAAGGGTGGGCAGGGGTGAGGGAGTCTAAAATCTCACTTGCATAACTGCCCTCACTGGAGGGATACCTTTCACAGGAATGAATGTTAATTCTAATGTCCTAAAGGCATGCTGCTGAAGGCTGTTCTGTTCAGAAGTGCCATTGATAAACAAGTCAGCCTGTGCTGGTTCCTGCCCGAGGCATACTCACACCTTCCTTCTTTCTTTTACCTGGACAAGTCCTTTCCTGGAAGCCTCCAGTACTCCTAAGCCTGTTCACACAGCTCATCCCTCTCAACTCTCCAAACCAAAGAGCCATCAGCAAGGACCATGTCCCCATGTGGACATCACAGCTGTACAGATACCCTTCTCAGCTCCATGAGCACTCTCAAGTCTCAGACCTCTGGCTTTTCAAGTAGTATTCCAGGAATCAGCCATTGGAGAGATAGGCTATTCTAGTAGTCAAATCCCCAGGCTCACGGAGATGGTGCACATCAACTGCTTGGCTGATTCTATGCACATTAATGTTTGAAAGTGTCTACTTAATACTGAGTGTCTAACAACTACCAAACTCCACTAAACATAATTTAATCTTCAGGGACTAAAAGGTACTTAAAAATCTTCCAAAGCGCTATTTTCCTTATTGTGAATAATAGTTATCATTGTATCTGAGAATCCCTAAACAGGCATTTCTAATCATTAGAATTCAGGAAAAACCAGTTTCTCCCTCATTAGCTTAAAGCTCTGGAAAATATTCAAGGCTTATATTTATCCCACACAAAACCAGCTGGGGGACCTGGAAAGAGGTTCAGAAATGCAAGTTTCAGTCTTGACTTTCTCAAATTTGTTGTGTGATCTTGGGCAACTGGCTTCTCTCTGAGTTTTGAGACTCTCATTCACAGAGCAAGGGGTTTATCGTCAGTCCCACGGCCTTTCTGGCCTATAGTCTGCATGTCTGGGTAGTGGGTTTGGCCTTCATGGTTCCATGGAATGACACTTGGTTTCGGTCCAGTTTAACAGGCTAAAGGGCAATTAGAACTAATTTTTGCTGCCAATGATCCAATATGAAATACATTTCTATTTGGTTTGCACTGAACAAATTCCCCAGAGCAGCCCTCCAAGCAAAGTGGGGTTGGTGGTAATGGAGAAAGCCCAAGGTGAGGACATAGTTGCCAGCATGAAGAACATTAGCCAAAGCTTCCTGACGCCAGGATCGTGAGAGGGAAGATGAACAACTCGTCAGGGCACCCACTTATTTGGTTACGAGATGACAAGCAGCAGCCTGAGCTGTCCCTTTGGCCACAATGCTGACAGTCCCAGAGTCTCCGACATTGTGTAGAGAAGACACAGCCCTGAGCAGGCAGCGAGTAGCCATGTCCAGCCACCTGCCCTCCCCCTGCCCTGTGGTACCTGCACACACCCAGGAGAGCGGGGCTGGCTTCTTAGCCCTGACATTTCCAAGGTGGCAATGTTGTAGCAATGTTGACCAGTGCTGGAGGCCTGGCCCAGGAAGGCAGCTTGCCTCTTCACACTGCCTGCCTGGGTGAGCCCCCCGGCAGGGCCCCATCACACTAATGTGAGGAAAGGATTTGAAAGGGATGACAGGGTCCTTCCAGCAAAGCTGACCTGAACCTTCTATTGGGCTTGCCTCATCTCCACTCTGGATCTCATGCCTGTTTCTTCCTGGCTGAATCTGGCTGAGAACTGAAGCAACAGCTGAAAACAAAGACAGTCATAACAGCAGCTGATGGTTATGAGGCTTCACTGTCTGCTGGGCTGTTTCCTGGAGGCAAGATTTATTGCTTCATATGAAAAACCTGAGCTATGAGAAATTAAATTGAACCAGAGCCGTGTGGCTGGTAAGCTGAGAAGCCAGGACTCAAACCCGGGCCGTGTGGCTCCAGAGCTGGCCATGGCAAAGAGCAACCCCTTTGCAAGGAAAGGGCACCCCCTGGCAGCTCTAGGACATCCCCTTTGCCCCTACTTTCTTGGAGCTCAGTGCTGAGGCCTGGAAGCAAACAGACCTCTCCTGTGAGAAGTTTCCAC
>NW_006198412.1:2519620-2529213 GCF_000334495.1 Tupaia belangeri chinensis | reverse complement strand
GTGTAGGAGTCAGACCTCGACTGTGCGAAGTTTCCACTCTTGCCGCAGTGCAACCTGCTCCTTGCTCCCTCGGGAATTTGGGTGCCACAGCCTTGGCTGGGAGTTGCAGGCAGTGGCAGAGCTCTGCCTGCTAGTACCAGCTCCAGGAAGGCTTTCCAGGTTGCCACGGGGGTGACTGTTAAAACAATCGTTTCTTCTTTTTTAAAAATCATTATTTCAGAGAAACAGGCAGAGTCCTACTGCCACCATCCAGCCCTTGCCTTAGCCAGCCCTGGGTCACCGGCACACACATTCTGCATGCACTCACAGAGGTCTCAGGATGCGAACCTGGAATCCCATGTGGGCTGGCCACACAGAGTATCACGTTTTACTGCTGAGCCACCACCAGTCCCCAAAATAATTATTTCTGGAACACACCTTATACCTTCTACGTCAGACTCTTAAGCAGCTAGAAAGATTTTTTTTGGAACCTGTGGCACAGGGAATGGAGCCAAGCTTCTAGGTGGAACGACCCAGGCTTACATGCTATTCAGTCACCATCTAACCTCTCTGAACCTTTGCGCCCTCTGTAAGACGAGGATAATAATAACCGCCTCTCCAGATCACAGCTTTCTTTGAGGGTGAAATGTGATCACATATGCAACAGCTTTTTTATGAATATCAGTGACTAGCTAACATTTGCTGAATTTTCAGACTAAGGACTTGACAAATATTCTATTTTTTAGCTACACAATCACTGCAGGGATGTTGAAAAGCAGCCCAAGATCCCACTGCTTAGAAGCAGCAGAGCCCAGGCCTGCTCAGGGCTTGGTCAGAATCAGAACTGCTAAGTCTCTTTCTAGACACTAGCATGACTCAAGTGCAACACAACCGCGATCCCGTACCCACCGCAAGGTGAACCCTGCATTCTAGAATGAAACGGAAGTGCTCTGCGGAGGCGTGAGAACTGTTCCACATATAGGGGAGCCTGCAAAACATCTCCCACTGATAAAAAACAAAAAACCAAAAACCAAAAAACCACCATTTCAGTCATCCAGCATGCTGTTCACTAGCACCCGTCAGCCTGCAGACAGGAAGCACCAGGTGATTGACTCTTCAGATAAACCTGAGGCCCCACTGTGGGCAGTGGCTTCAGCTGCTGCCTTCCCACCTTAGGTTTCGTCAGAAGCATTACCTGGAGTGAGGAAACCGCATTTGCTCATGGGCCCTGGCACCAGCATCCCACCCCAATTCTGGTACCCACCTCCCCAGCTCTTCACAGCTGAGGTGAGCTCACCACTACAGGCTCCGTCTACACTGCCCTTCAGCCTTGCTGACTTATAGCCTTAAGCTGCCTTGGCCCCTACTAAGGGATTCAGCAATCTACTTGAGAACCCAAGACCCAGCCCACACTCTAGGGAGCCCCCTATTCTGCAACTGAGCTCGTGTGTCTAAATCTTCAAGCATGAATTCTTCTAGGTCTCCAGTTGGTGTGTGATTATTTTACAAATACTAATTGCAAAAGAATTGTGACTATTTAGCCAGGAATTGACTGCATTTTGGGCAACGTGCTGTGCCTTCGACCTGCATTATTTTAGGAACTCATCACAACTAGGTCCGTTATTACTCCCATGCAACGGATAAGGAAACTGCAGAGCAGCAGTAGTAAGTGATTAGCCAAGTTCAGCAAGCTAGTACGCGACAGAGCTAGAGAGTGAGCCAGGGCCGTTGGACAGTAAAGCTCACCTTACACGGATGTGGCCACCATCCTGTCTCCCTGGTCTGATTATCTCCTCCTGTTCTAGGTTCTGCCCAGGCACTACTCACATTCCTATACCTATCTCTTCTCACTGGCTCCACCCTAGACCTTGGGACTCCTTACCTAGACCTACAGTATTTCCAAAGCCTCCCAAACTATCTCCAAGCTTCTAGGTTTTTCAGGCTTCAATATGCCCTGCTGGTGGCTACCCAAGGTCTCCTCCTGGTTCATTCATGCTCCTTTCTCAGTAAGACTTTCCACCCCCACGCCCTCCCCACCCCCCACCACAGCTTACAGGGTCAGAGCCAGGCTTCAGGTCTGGGATTTGAAGCACCACAGACGGATCCAATCTCTTTCAGCCTGGTCTCCCAACACTCTCTGACCTCTTCAGTCTGGCTATGCCCCTCTCCCCCCTGTGTCTAATGATTTCTCACCTCCATGCACATCATTGCGTAAGTTGCTCACACGCATGCTCAAAAATATTAGTTGAACACCTACATGTGCTAAGCATAATTTCAGGCACTATGAAAAACCAAGAAGCCAAGCCCCTCATGAGGCTTGTAGATAAGCTGGAGAGGCAGAGTTTGGTGTCTTTGAGGAGCTGAAAGTCAGTAATGGAGTAGGATGGGCCAGGGGAGTATGGCTTGAGAGAGGTTGGAGAGGTCAGCAGGGGCCGGTCATGCAGGCATTTATTTGCAAGACACATGAAGGGCTTGATGTGACCCCGGATACAAATACAAACCACCAGTGGGTTTTAAGCAAAGGAGTAATCCAATTTCACAAATACTGCTGCTGTTCTTGAACTGATTTGTGGTTCCTGTCTGATCTCTCCACTGGACAGAGCTCCTGTCTTCTCTGTGGCTGCCAAGGCTGGGCCACAGAAAGACAATAGTGCCGTTAATAGGTGTCATTGTGTGGATACTGACACCTCAAGTGGCCCTACCCAAATTTCTGTCCCACTGAGGATGTGTGGCGATGACACATGGAAAACTGTGCAGGGAAAATCACGTGCAAGGGCCTATCATTTGGTAGTAATAACAGACACCCTGGAAGACAAGGACCGCTGAAAGAAACTTCAAAGAGGAGCTGGAATGGTTGAGCAAGCACTTGAGTGGAAGGTGGATGGAACTGGCCTAGGGGCACTCTTCACAGGGGCTGATGGGGCATCTGCGAGGGGCCTTTGGAGGGTGGTGTATGTTAAGCAACATTAGGAGAAAGTGGAGCTGACCTTTTTCTCTTTTTTAAATAACATTTTAAAAGGATTATTTATTTAATTGTGATTATTATTAGTAGTAGTATTTTCAATTTGCTATAGGACACGTGCTCACCACAGAGAGATAAAGAGAGGTAAAGTGAGAAAGCAAGTTAGATCCGGGACTCGAACCTCAGTTATGTGGTTAGTCCAGTGCCTTACTATCACACCACCTACTGGACCCCAGAGCTGATCTTAAGTAGATCAGCTGATCTTAAGGTAAAAGTCTTCTTCACTTGAGAGCCACAGGGCTGGGCCTGCTACAGTGGGAGTGCTGTTGGATAGCTGGAGAGCCCAGGAGGGCCACCTCACCCACCCCACTCTAAGCAGAGCAGCCACAAGCAGCTCCTCATCCATTGGTTACCAAGCTTGTAACATGCTTGTGGTCATGTGACCCTGTGACTCTGGCCATAAACAACCAGTTGGTCTGAGGCTCAGCACCTGACTCAAAGACAGGCATTTAAAGGCTAGTCATGAGGACCCCAGAGACCTGGGAGGTGGTCTCATGCCAAACTCCATCCAGGACTAGATGCCAAAAAGAAACAACGGCTCCAACCACATCCACTCAGGGAATCTCAACAGCGGCCAGAGAAAGCTCAGTTGGCGGGCTGGGGGCAGAGCTGAGTCTCCACAAGAGACGGCAGTAAGCTGTGGTCACAAAACGCTGGGTGTCACAGGAGGCAGAAGAGGGGAGAGAGATAACTGATGAGAGAGATAGAGGGGAGAAGAGAGAGAGGACTGATGGGGCGGGGACCTGGAGAGGGCATGTCACAGGATGTCCAAGATGCCAGGAGAGTAGGGAAGAGGGTGCAGGTTTCTGAGGGGCCACCAACTGCTGTGTGCTGAGTGTCAGGCAATAGGAGTCCATTCATCACAGCCCTGCCAAGGCCACCTGAGTGTGGTCCTTGCACCCTGAGAATGAGGAACACAATGATGAACGCACACATCCATGAGCTGGGTGGGTTGCTGGACTACAGAGGCAGCTTTTCCAAGGTTTTCTGTGACAATTACCCAGAGCGACCACACTGGATCAAGATTTGCTTGGAACGTCTTCAGCACAGTGAGAGCCTGCAAGTGCTGGGTGGTAAATTACAGCATTGAAGACCACAGAAAATCACAGGAAAATTCCTGTCAGGGCCAGGAGCAGACACGAGGAAAGAGAGGCCATGAGGGCTCCCTGGAAGGAAGAGATGATGGAAGCAGCCAAAGCTCAGCTTAATGGTATGGAAAGAAAACAGCGAGACCATGGGACAGATGCCTGGAATCCCCGAGTGGGGGGGCTGGCAGGAGAAAAGGGAACTGTGAGACCAGATGTTTGCTTTGCCTCCTGGCTGGAAAGCTCTCCAAAGGAAAACTTGCCTGGCACAGTGAGGCTAGAAGCCACGAGAGCTCCTCTTCCAAAGACAAGATGGAGGTGCCTGCCAGCCCCTCTGTGCCCACTTGGGAGGACGGTGGACCCGATTGTAGGCAACAGGCACAGTCCTCGGCCTTTTCTACCTGGGTTTCCTCCGAAGAAAACCTCTTGTGGGCCAGAGTATGACACAAACTATTTGCTCCCCAAGCTTACAGACCTGGCTCTGGAAAGAAGACCCACTAGAAGGGAACAGGAGCCAACCGGAGGCCGGGAAATGTTTCCCTTGGTCTGCGGTGGGGGCTAACGTTGGCATGCATCCTTCTGGTCCACAGCAGGATGGCACAGTGAGAGCAAACAACATGGAAGCCAATGCAAAGAGCTTCCTGGCCTTTCTCAATGAGAATGACCCAGGGTTCTAGGCTAGGACCAGGGAGGGGCTTTGGGGAGAGGTGGGGGTAAGAAGCCTCTGCAGGAAAGCTAGCTGGCCTCGGGACCTGCTCAGCTTTTCAGGACTGCAGTGACACAGAAAGGAAGTCCAGGCAACATCATGGGTGCATGTGTCCATGTGTCCGTGTGTGTGTGTGTGCGTGTGTGTTTGGTCTATACATTCCTCTCCATGTCTTCAGCCACCAAGACTTGGCTCCTGTTCTCTGCAGTAGATCAGAGGACCCCTCCTTGGAGACCCTTCTTCTTCCTCATTCCTGTCTGTATGTGTCAGTTTGGCTGTAGTAACAAGCACCTCCAAAATCTCCATGGCTCACAACAACCAACATTCATTTCTCACTGACATCACAGGCTGAAGGCTGTCAACCGTGACTCTCATGGCTCTGCCTCATGACTGTTCAGACCAAACCAAGGCTATAGGATCTGCCCTATTTGGATCAGGCCAACCGCACAGCAAAGGGAAAAGTGAGTGTGCTGGTGTGGAAGCCTCTGACGACACTGGTATATGTCACATCCTTTCACATTCTGTGGGCTGAAGCACGTGACATGGGTAAGCCCCAAGTCGATGGGGTTGAGTACATTCCTTTCCATGGGGAAGGAGGACATGAATAGTCACAGACAATAATTCAGTTTTCCACTCTTCCAATAGCTCCTCCTGCAGCTGAGCAGTCTCTGTGCAAGCTCATCTCAGTCCAGTAATAACCCAATGATGTAACAGCAATCCCCATAGTAATCAACGTGGACCACCCCCTCTTTATGCCATGTTGTCCTGAGTGTTTTATAGGCAACATCTGGGTCGATCCTAACAGGAAGCCTAGAAGGTAGAGACCATAGTTAGCCCCATTCACATATGAGAAAACAGACTGAGTGGTTATGTGACTTACCCAGAGCCACGCAGCTGCCGGGGGTCAGGGCTGGGGTTCACTTCCGAGACACCTAAATCTGTTCTCCTAACCCCCACACTAAATCACTTCTTTCTATAAGGTAGGATTGGGCCTGGGTGGGGTACTGGCTCCATTTGGCAGACGTGCATATTGTGGCTCACAAAGGTGACTTGCTTGTCCAAAGATGCACATCTTAGAACCCTTCTTAAATATAAATACTGGTGTCCAGTCTGAGGCCTTTTCCTGTTCCTGTTGCCCTTCTGGGGCTTCTTGCCTGCCCTGGTGTCCCGGGCCCCAGGCTCTTCTTCCAGAAGCTCCTCCCTAACACAGACCTGGGGCATTGTCCAGCACTTTGGAGTCTCTCTCTTCGGTGCCTGACACCAACGGCACCCCCTGGAGCGGTTCCCTCACGACCTGGACTATCGAGTCACCTCGTATACTCAGTGCTGTGTAGGGAGGCCCAGTGGCTGCACTCAGCCCCATCCCGTCACCCTTTCCCCAAGAAGCAGCCCAGAGCGGGGGTCAGACAGGCTCGTGTTCAAGTCTGGGCTGGATCACTGAGGACTCACTGCCTCCCTGGGCTCTATTTTTCTTCTCTGAGATAAAAGAGCCTCAGAACTTACAATGTGTGCCCGCCTTCCTTCCAGGGTGAAGAGCTGCCTTCCTTTCACACTCCAGCGGCTCCTTCAGAGTCCCCGGGCCTTCTTTGGTTGACACTTTCATTGTCTTCTCACTTCCCACCTGCATCTTCTCCATCCCTCCGTCCTCTGTCCACTCAGAAAAGCTCTGAGACAGGATGACGGGCTGGCTCTGTGCTGTCTACTCAGACACACACACGGTTGTGCACATATAGACATAAATACCCACATACATGCACGCATGCACAAGAGGACGTCAACAAGCTTATGGAAAATGGACTAAGAGTACAAGTTTATTTTGGGGCAAAACATTTTGAAGTTCATGCAATGTTTCATCAGATACATGTGCCATGAACTTTTTGAAGTCCCCGTGTATACACAGGGGCATATACAGTCATACCTACACATATATGTACACATAGGCACACAAAATCTCTACACATGCACACAAATAAGCATGCACACGCATGCATAAGCACATATGTGTGTAGACATGTATAGGCATTTATATACACACATGTGCACACTTACATACACAGACTCCCTATGTATGTGAAGCCATATACCTATGTATACGTGTACACATATGTGCACACACATATGCATAAACACACTGTGTACATGCAGTCACCAGATGGGGTGTGGCCTGTGGCACACAGTGCCATCTGCCCAGCCTGCTCCCCCCTAGAGGAAAAGTCTCTAAGAGGAGGGTCTTATTCACTGTGGAGCACCCACTGCACCCACAGCCAGAGGTCACTGGCACGAGGGGGCCTTTGGAGGTCAAGTCTCACTCAGCCTCATTGCAGGTGATGAAACTGAGTCCCACAGAATGAAAAGAGCCTCCACACAGTGCTTACCATGTGACAGACACAGCCTTTCACTCTCTGCAGAATTAACCCATCTAATGCTCACAGTCACCCAATGAGGTCCTCGTTATTATTTCCCAAAGGAGGGAAGTGAAACCAGAAGGGCCCCTGGTCAGTGTCACTGGCAATGGTGGAGTCGGCTCTAGGCACCCTGGCTCCAGTTCTCATGCGCTACCCGCTAAATGTGGCTTCCCACCACCAAACGCGACCGTGTGGAGGTACTTGCTCAGCAGCAGCGCAGGACTCAGCCCTGACCTCTGGCCCCAGAGGTCCCACTGGCCCTGTTCCCCAACTCGAGGTAGAGGGGAAGAGTGGAGGCGGGAGGCTGCTGGGAGTGTGGTGGGGTCCACTCTGTTCCTGGCACTCCTGCCATAGCTCCTAGGAAGCCAGCCAGCACAGAGCCTGGGTACTTTGGCTCGTTTGCTCGCTTCCCCTGGCTGTGCCATTTTGGACTTGAGTTTCATTCCAGCTGGAATGACTGGAAATACCAAGTATTTCACTAGGATTAATGCCTGGCTGGAAGAGCCAACTGCCTCAACCACCACCAGGTACCATTGACCTCAGAGGGTCGTTAACCCAAAGGAAATCCTCTGTGACTCAGCTCCGGTGGCTTTTGAGCTCCAGGAGGGCCAACCCAACTTACCAGCAACCCAGGCCCCCGCCTCGAGGGGGAAGAGAGAACAGGAAGCTCAGCTCTCCCCACTCACCCATGACCCCCACCACCATTTACACCCATCACTGAACTACTGCAGTGAACTGGAGAGCAGGGGGAGGGCGTGGAGGGGAGGAGGGCAGGACACGCAGGAAGGCGGTGGCACTGTGCCATGGTTAGGGCCCGGCTCCTATTGCTCTGCACTGAGAGTCACTTGGTAGTGGCCACGTTCATGGCTTCCCTGTCTTTGAACAGCGATGGTAACAGCACCTCCCAGGAAGAGTTGGTGTGAAGACTGAGGCGAGGTTTTCAAAACACATAGTTCAGGCCCAGCATGTGGGAGACTCACATAAACAGGAGGTCTTACCGCGAGACGTTAGGCCTCCAAACCTGCAGAAGGGGCAACGCCCTTTTGAGGAAACAACCCAGAATGCAGTGCACTACCTCCCCCTGGGTCCCGGCACCAAGTATGTCAGGGAGAACATTTAGCATCGGCTCCGCCATCGGCTTCCCACCAGGGCCAGGTATCTTGAGCTGAAGTCTTCGTCCACCCCCTGGGCTTGCAACATTTTTTCATCCCTGGTTCCTACACCAGAGTCTGACCAGTCACCCTCCAGGTACCCCAGGGGCCCTCTGAGCTGGAGCTCTGCTCTGAGCTCCACCTGGTAATCAGTGAACAGGGAGGGAGCTTTCCCATCTTCGCTCTGCGTCTCCTCACAGTCAGGGGCCTGTTACCCGCAGAGGTCCCCACTGGGCCCCGGAGCGTTGGCTGCCTCCTGCAGTCCCCGCCTTGTACATCGCTTCTCCAGGCGCTGCTGTGTTGTTGAGGAAAGTCCCATAGTGCCTTGCACACGAGGGCAGGAGGAGGACATGGAGAAAGGATAGCACAAAGCAAAGCTCCAGGACATGCGGGCCAGACAGAGCTCGAGGCCACAGAGCTCTCACTGCAGTGGTCCACGTCGTTCTCTGGGATGTTTGAACATCTGCTCCCTGCCGCTGCCCTTGGCTCCTCCAGCAGCCCAGCAAGCATGCCATCTGTGATCAGAGCTCTGAACCCATCACATTCCTTCAGTTCTCTCCACCCTGCAGTAGCTACTCCTCCTGACCAAAATGTCCACCAGCCTTCCCCACTACACACCATGAGTCAACTCCTATCCATCCTTCAAAACCTAACTGAAATGTCAGCTCTTCCAAGAGGCTTCCCCTGAACACTCCCTCCCATAGTCAGTGACACGTCATTGTAGCATCCCTCAGGGTCCTCTGCATCTGTGTACCTCTGTGCTGTGATTTATTGGCTCATGTGTCATCTTCTCTTGCTCTTCTCAGGGCAAAGAGTGTGTCTTGTCCATCCCCACATCCTCTGTTCATGTCAAAGAGCTTGGCACTGAGTAGTCTCAGGTAAAATACGCTGAAGTAAATACGACTTTTTGACTGATCCCTTCCCTGGCAAAGCAAATGGAGACTCCTGGCACCCCCTCTGTGGGGCTGGACCTTTAAAATGGACAGCAAGACAATGTCCCGAACATCAGAAGGCCTCTTGGAGACACTAGGACGTTCCTGCCCTCAGGGAACAGGTGAGTCAGAAAGAAGCTTGCAGGGGGATCAACAGTCTCCCAGGTCACCCTTGAGTAAGAAAGGCATCCGGCAGAGGGAGAGTCCATGTGCTCTGTGGCATGGAAAGCAAAGTGTAGCAGGAGCTGGGTGAGGGGCGGGCAGCGCTTGAAGGCTGGGGCAGCTGAGCCAGGCACACCCTCCCTTGCAGGTC
>NW_006198412.1:2512295-2519352 GCF_000334495.1 Tupaia belangeri chinensis | reverse complement strand
AAGACCTGGGAGGTGGCATCATGCTAGGACTCTTGCCAGCACTGCACTCCATCTCCAAGAGCACTGAGCCCTGACTTGACTCTCAGGACCTTCTTCCAAGGGCAGCACCAGTGGGAGCAGTGAGCCAGGTCTGCCAGGCACTGCCATTGCCCTGGTCTCTCAGACTGACCTTGCAGAACTGACCACCCCCATCCTTTGTCCCATCATTGCTGCCACAAACCATCTGCCTCCCTGGGGTCCCCTCCTCTCCAGCCCACTGACCCAAGTTCAGGTTCTAGCCAGGACTGCACTCCATTGCAATACAGACTCTCAGCGATTCAGGGCAGCTGAGGAACTAAGGCTGGAACAAGTTCAGTGACTTGGGCAAACTCAAGGCTCAAGCAGACCTGTTAAAGGGCAATATCAAATATCAGTTCCCCTGCCACCGGTGTAAATTATCTCTGAAATGACTCTGAAATGCCTGAATTACCAGGCTGGGTTTTCAGGATGAAATGTGGGAGGGTTAAGTCAGCCAAGAATGCCATGGTTCCAGCCTTTGGATGAGTAATATCACCCTTCCCAAACTGCATTCCCTAGGGAAAAGAACTGAGTTGGCCAAAGCAAATGATCCTGGGTTCAGTCAACAGCCATTTGGTTTCGGGGTGTGCGTTCCATTTCAGCATTGAGGTTGGCAAACATGTAACATGGAAATCACCCATTAATCCAGCCAACCATCCTTCCATCCAGCCATTCATCCATCCACCCATCTTTCCATCCATCTATCCATTCTTCCTTCCAATCATCCATCCACCCATCCAGCCAGCCAGCCAGCCATTCATCCATCCACCCATCTATCCATCCATCCATTCTTCCTTCCATCCACCCATCCATCCAGCAAATGTTTAATGAGCCCTGCTCAGTGCTAGGCACTGTGGATATTCTGGAAGGCAAAAACCAGGTCATTGTGAAGCTCTGTGACCCACTCAGGGATACAGACATTAATTGGGTAGAACAACATAAGCAAAGTTGCAGCAATGAGACATGCTTCAGGGGCCAGCTGCATGGTGCAGCAGGAAAAGCTGGATCCCATATGAGGACTGCAGTTCAAATCCTTGATCTGGTCAACCTGAAACATTGGGGACATGCACTAGTGCCCAGGATCCCACAGGATGGCAGACTGGGGAAAGGGGAACGTGGCGTGACCAGCCCCTGTGGAGGGTGCTCATCTCTCTCTCTCTCTCAGGTGCTTGCACACACCCTCTGTCATGAATAAAGAAAACAATTCAGAAATTCTTCAAAACACAAGGACATAGTACTTGTAGAAGGAGAATCTGAGCTGGGACTCTTCCTCAGGCACAAGTAGGGGGTAATGAGCCCAGAAGAGTGGGAAGATCATTCTAGAAGTGGGAACAGCACCTGCAAAGCTCTCATGGGTGCAGTGGCAGGGTCAGTGAGAGGAGCTGAGTAACTGGGTGTAGCTGGGGCTGAGAGAGTGGGAAGGAGTGAGGGGTGGTGAGCCAGAGCCTGCTTGAGGGACAGACTGGTGGGGCTCTGGCCTCTTCCTTTATGGAGTGGTTGGAAACCATGATGTGTTTTTCTATGTTTTTCTACACAAAAATCCAGCAAATGTTTAATGAGCCCTGCTCAGTGCTAGGCACTGTGGATATTCTGGAAGGCAAAAACCAGGTCATTGTGAAGCTCTGTGACCCACTCAGGGATACAGACATTAATTGGGTAGAACAACATAAGCAAAGTTGCAGCAATGAGACATGCTTCAGGGGCCAGCTGCATGGTGCAGCAGGAAAAGCTGGATCCCATATGAGGACTGCAGTTCAAATCCTTGATCTGGTCAACCTGAAACATTGGGGACATGCACTAGTGCCCAGGATCCCACAGGATGGCAGACTGGGGAAAGGGGAACGTGGCGTGACCAGCCCCTGTGGAGGGTGCTCATCTCTCTCTCTCTCTCAGGTGCTTGCACACACCCTCTGTCATGAATAAAGAAAACAATTCAGAAATTCTTCAAAACACAAGGACATAGTACTTGTAGAAGGAGAATCTGAGCTGGGACTCTTCCTCAGGCACAAGTAGGGGGTAATGAGCCCAGAAGAGTGGGAAGATCATTCTAGAAGTGGGAACAGCACCTGCAAAGCTCTCATGGGTGCAGTGGCAGGGTCAGTGAGAGGAGCTGAGTAACTGGGTGTAGCTGGGGCTGAGAGAGTGGGAAGGAGTGAGGGGTGGTGAGCCAGAGCCTGCTTGAGGGACAGACTGGTGGGGCTCTGGCCTCTTCCTTTATGGAGTGGTTGGAAACCATGATGTGTTTTTCTATGTTTTTCTACACAAAAATGCATCATGACTTTTCTGACGACCCAGTAAAATGGGGAGGAAAGTTTTTAAGGACATTGAGCAGGAGGGTGAGGAGCTCAGGCTTGCTCTCAAGTCTTGGTGCTGATGGCAACAGCTAGCTCCAAGTTTTCCCAGTGCCACCAGCTCATCTTCTGAGAAGCTGGCTCTGCCCACCAGGAGGCCTGAGTCACACACAGTTCAGCCTCCCCCTGCTCTGTTCCTCACACTCTGGGCTGGAGAGGCCTTGTTGCACACAGGCGGCCCATCTGCTGTCACTCTGGGACATTGGAGTTTCCAGAGTTTGGAGATTTTCCTCCCTCTGTAGGCAGAAAATCCCAGTAACCTGGAAATAGGGTGCAATCCTAGGTGAGGAGCTGTGCTTGGGTGCTTTTCTGTGGTCTTCCTCATCTCCTCCTAGTCTAGGTTTGGTTCCTGGGCTGAGAGAGCTGATAATCTCTTAAAGGGCTAGCTCTCCAATTTGACCTGACAGCTTCCTATGGCATCTCCGCACCACCGGAGTACCAGGATCACTGTGACCACACCAAACACACACACAGGACAGGCCTCTGTTGGCCTTCCAGCAACTCTAAAGAGGGTAGGTAGGTTCTATCACTGCCCCATGGTGCAGGGGGAGGGCTGAGGCTCTGGAGATTTAGCGAGCACTGCTCAAGACTCCAGACTAAGGCAGGCACAGCTGAGTATCAAATCCCTGGAAGGAGAGCAAAGCAAATGGAGCCTCAGTTTTCTAGCAGAAGGGTGACACTCTCCCTTCCATCCTGGACAATTCAACCAAACAGCTGGGAAGCCAGAAACCAGGAGCAACAACAGGTCAGGAGGATCTGAACGCTCTCGAGAGGCCTGCCCATGCCAGGTGCGTGTGCTCCTGCCACCTCAGTGCATGCACCGCCGGCCTGCGCAAGGACTCCGGGGGCACACCTTTATGTAGCAACCCTCCCCGTGGGCTCCAGGGATTGTGGACATTTCACCACTCACCATCTGCCAGGGAGGCTGTGACCAAAGAACTGAAAGGTGCCCCAAAATGGGGACATATCAGGCTTTCTCATGGTGACTAGTCAAGGCAATGGAAAATGTGATGATTAGACAAATGCGGTCCCCATGGCCAACTCTGCTATGGTGAGAAGCAAACAAGGGGTGCTGTCCCACCTATTCTGTCCAAGGAAAGGTCTGCGGGTCCTCAGCCAAGGCCTGGGGCCTCCACTCAGTGGACATGGGAGGAGCTATCCCTTCGCCTCCATGGGCACTCACATTTTCTCCATGGTTCTTTTTCTCCTGAAAGCTCTAAGGCTACCTGCTGGAGGGCAGAGTCCCCAGTGGTCTCAGGGTGGAGCTGCAGCCACACAGTGCCCATGAGAGGGCAGCCCAGGAGGACATGTAGGGGGCCCACAGCCATATGTCCTCTGATCGCCTAGGGGAAGGGGGCCATTACAGGGCAGTAGGGCTCCCTGTTGGAAGACTGTTGACTGAGGCAATTGGGTTCCAGGGCCTGAATGAGCCACGATCGGGGTATTTGGGGGGCTCTACTTTGGCCCTCCTCTCCATTCTGCTTGATCCCCTCTTCCCCCCCTTCTTTGCTGGGCTTCTTTCCAGAACAATTAGAACTATCCCCCACCACCACTACCACCAACCCACTCCAGCCTCAAATCAAACATGCACTTCTGGGGCTTGGGGGAACCCAAGTCTGAAATTACCCCTTCCTCTCTGTCCCTGCAGCCCCATGATGTAGAGTGGGCTCTGGGCCTGGCTGACCTCCAACAGGGAAAGGGGCCAAGGAGGCTTAGTGCTGGCCCCTTCCTCCTCTGTCTGAGCCCCACTCCCTCTCCTTTGATCGTGGAAGGGTGGGCACCACTTGATGTGCCAGAGACCTTCTGAGTGCCACAGAAAACATCTGTCCAGAAGAGGAACCTGATCTGGTAGGACCAGGAGCCACAGGCTTCATGTGCAGGACACAGATGCCCTCCCTGGCTGCTCACCCCCAGGCAGGGCCTGCACACCCAGCTCAAGCCCCCAGGATATGGAGGTCCTCAAGCAGGGCAAAGCCAACAGCCCCCAGGACACTGAGATGGGGGCTCAGGGTGCTGCCTGCCCAGGAGAGCCGGCTCTTCACCTGCCCTCTGGTGTCCCCAGCCTGCTCTGTGCCCCACCCTCATGGCCCTGGAGGATGGGGCCCCAGACCATGTCTAGGCACAAGCTAAGGACAAATGTAACTCCCCTCCAGACTTTCATCCACTTGTTTGTCCGTATTCCCATGAGAGTCTCCTGGTTGAGAGTCCCCAGAGGGGCATCACCATGACTCTATTTCCAGCATGGAGATGTGAACTCACAAAATCCCAAGGGTACATGTGTGTATGCATGCATGTGTACATGTGCACACGTGTGTGCACAGGGGAACTTCTGACCCTGGGTCATCAGACTACTCATGGCCATCGGCAGTCAGCCCCAAGCCCCAGCATCTCTGTGGGAACCTAGGGAAGGGAGGCGCCTCTCCTAGGCTGGAGGAAGCCTGCAAGAAAAGGAAACCGTCTCCCTCCTGGGCCCAAATACTAGAGCCTGGGGCTGAGAGCAGCCTTCATTTCTCCCCACTTCTACACCCCTAGGTTTCCAGACCAGATCCAGCAGCCTTGTCCAGGATCAGGGGAGCTTGGGGACATGGTTCTCCTAGTCTAAGAACCTGGGAGCCCGCTTCCCACTCCAGGCTCAGAGACGTTCCCACAGTACAGCGACCGGCTTGTGTGTACTTACCCCGGTGCTCCCAAATGTGTAACCCCAGGACCCCATTTGACCACCCAGCACCGTTAGCCTGGGGCATGCGCTGGAAGCCACTGTGCCGAGAAACGTCCTACCTAGCAACTTCCTACCTAGGGGATTCTATTTCTCCACTTTGAGTCAAATGACCAAGGGCTTCCCAAGCATACCTGCAGGGCTCTCACAGAATCAAAGTGCTTTTTCCTAAGAAAGTCGCTTTTGTGTTCCCTTATTCAACAAATATTGATCGAGCTCCTTTATTGCCTTCTCCTTTGTTAAATAATGGCTTCATGTGTACCTTTCAGCTGGAGCCACAGGAAGCGGGCATTCCCACCAGGACCAGCACATTCCAGAGCCACGGCCCTGCCTCTTGGCTCACTGTCCCTTCGCAGGGCTGGAGGACAGCTCCGAATAAAAGGACACAGGCAAGGCAGCCCAGGCCAGCGAGAGGTGGGTGTGGGGCCTGGGCAGGGCAGGAGCGGGAGACAGACAGGAAAGCTGTGGAACAGGGAGCTCCCGAGACACAATGGGAAGGCCCTGTGAGGAAGAGGCCTGTGGGGGAAGGCACGGTTCAGGCACAGCGTGGACGGCAGTCAGGGACAGAGCTCCTCAGGTACCCAGAAGTCAGTGAGGCTGCGTTCTGGAGCAAAACGAAGGGAGGGCAGAGGGCTGATGGACCTTCCTCACCACTGGCAGCCCCTGAAGCATGGCCCAGGTTTGGACACCCTTCCAGAGCAGAAGGCTAAGGGAGCAGAGGTAGTTGGGGAGGGACAGTGGGAGGAAAGGAGCCTGTGGGACAGGACCATGACAGAAACCAGCTGCTGTGGCGATAGCCTGTGCTGGCCACCCTGCAGTGGCCAGCAGCCTGCAGAGGTGCTCAGAGCCCTCCCTGGAAATGGCAGGTCCGGGCAGTGCCAGGTCTCTGACCCTCTGTGTGGAACTGGCAGGATGTCTGGCAGAGATGGTTCTCAAGGTGGGAATCACCCAGGAAGCAGATTCCTGGGCCTCCCTCTGGACCTCAGAAACTGTGGTGTGGATAAAACCCAGCAATCTGTGGTCTACCCACACCTCCAGGTGATTCCCGCACAGTGGTTCCCAGTTTGAGAACCAGTTGATTACTAAAGGTACCCCTGACACCCCACCCCAGCACCCCGAGGGGGAGCTGAGATAGGCCAGCTGAGTCTGTAGGGTTGAGCCTCTGGAGAGAGCTAGACAGAGGGGAAGGCAAACACAGGGGCACAGGGAGTGGGAGTGGTTAGAATCTGAGTTTCAATCCTTTCCTGAAGGGAAACCCATGGATCAAAGGCTCAAAGGCAGCCCAGCCGGCCTGCGTCACCCTCCTGAGCTGTGGGGCTCTGCTTCTGCAGCTGGTATCCTGGGCCCGCTTGTGGGAGCAGTGACTTCAGCCCCTCCATAGACCTGCTGCTGGGCAGCTGGCCTAGGCCAGGGCATGGCAAATGCAGGGACCCCCCTGGCCTGAAGTGGCACACATGGGGTACCCCATGGACAGTTCATCCCTTTTATCAGCATGTCAACTCTGCAGGATTGGGGACCCAAGTTCCTGGTTTTATAGGTGTCGTGTCATATCATACTTGCAGAGTTAGAAACTTGATGAGTTAGAAACTTGCTTGATTCCCAAGTTGCAGGGAAAGGTGAACTTGAACCCCCGACCCCTGACTCCATCTTTCAGAGCAGGTGTGCTCTTTCTCCTGGCCTCAGACCGATCCCCTACATCTCAATGTGACCTCGCAGCTGGATGGGGGAACTTCAGACTGCCTAGTGTGCTGGGCCTGCCACCCAGGGACCCACGTCTGGCTTGCTCCTCTCATGCTGAGCATGGCAGTGTGCAGGTCTGTCCGACCTTTCCCAGGAGTTCGCTTACAAGGAGTCTCCATTTCTGACACACCCCCCCCCCCATGGGATCCAGGGTTTATAAAGCCTTCCCCCAGCTCCGCCCCAACGTTGGTTG
>NW_006198412.1:2511054-2512168 GCF_000334495.1 Tupaia belangeri chinensis | reverse complement strand
TTACAAGGAGTCTCCATTTCTGACACCCCCCCCCCCCATGGGATCCAGAGTTTATAGAGCCTTCTCCCAGTTCAGACCCACTGTTGGTTGGCACTGACGTGGGCCAGTGCCCAGGCCCTGGGGCGGCAGGGTGGAACCTCGCGTCGTTTTAGCAGGTCAATGTCCTGGCTGCCCTGGCCAAGTCCGCGCCAAGCTCTCACAGGGACCTGTGTGTGGGGAGGCAGACCTGTGCCTGGTGGCAGGCAGGAAAGAAACCACAGGGCAGCTTCACGCCTCGCCTCATCAGTCCCCACCACAAAGGTCAGCCTCCTCAGCCCACAGGGGAAGTGCTCTAGACAGATGCTTTGAGCCTCAGGGCCCCGGCCTGGGACTAGGGGTCAGGGCTCCCCGGGGAGCAGAAAGGCCGAACTCAACTGCGCAGCCACCTAGGGGATCAGTTGGAAATGCAGATTCCAGCCAATCAGACAGTGCTTCCACAACCTCCTGGTGACTCTGATGCCTCCCCGTCCTCGTGGGGATCACCAGACAGGTCCCTGCCCCATTTCCCACCTCCTCTCAGCACCAGCCTACACCCCCTGATGCTCGCACTGTCTGATCTCTGACCACTGCTCCAGGCAGACTGGAGGTTTCCCTGTGTCGCCCTGGTCCCCTCGCTCAGCATTGCACTTTATCTCCTCTCACTGCAGTTTTCTGCATCTGACTTTCCCTTCCTCAGACCTTATGTCTATTTCCTAACTCCAAAAAACCCTAATGTTTTATTCACATCCTACAGTACCTGCTGCTATTCATTCACTTAACCCGCGTGCCACACGGCGTGTGACCCTGGAGCTCCTGCGGAGCTTACAGTCTAGTGGGGAAAAAATGGCATGGAGCTCCTCACAGATCCGTCCATTCATTCACCATCCAGGCACACGTCAGGCCCCCCTCCTGCATCGGGTCTGCAGAGCACAGCGGCTAGCTAGAGGGTAAATGCCACGCAGGGCCCAGCTCTCCGCTGGCTTGATCCCCACAGCCGTGCGAGGAGGGAGGAGACTGACAGGCATGGCTGAGCAGCACTCAGGGATGTCATCACACTGATTCTTAGTTCTGCTCACTCTTGGTAGCACAGGAAAGA
>NW_006198412.1:2500987-2510847 GCF_000334495.1 Tupaia belangeri chinensis | reverse complement strand
AAGGAAATACCGACCTGTACTGAGCACGCAGGATAGTGGATGATCCTTTGCCATCTGCTTGTCATACCTGGGCTGATCACACGAACACCAGCACCTCATTAGATCATGTCGGGTGTTCCCGAAGCCTCCGTGGCATGCTGTTCTCACGAGAGTTTACCGGAAACTCAAGATGGTTGATTAAGAGCACCTGTCGCCCATCGGCCAGACAGCATAGCTGTAGAATGTGGAGGCGAGTGGCCTCGTAGTCAGGCTGGCTGGAATCAAGTCGGATCCCTAATCCGCTTACTGTGTGACCTCAGGCAAGATACTCAACTTTTCTGTGCCTTAGTCCTCTCGTTTCTACTAATAATATGGGCATACTAATAAAACCCACCTCGGAGGATTATTATCAGGATTACATTAGCTAACATCATTTACTGAGTAATTGCAAGTCCTGTTGGTTTGATGACAAGTCCTACATAAAGGGTTGGCATTTCATACAGCAAAACGACACCTGAGACCTCAGCACAGTCTCTGGCAGGAGGCCATCGGCAGGACTCCCAACTTCTTGATTTATTGTCTACCTCGTCAATGACGGTCCCATGGCAGGTGCTGGGGATTTCCATAGGCCCTTAAAGTAAGCCCACAGAATTGCGTCTTTCAATGTATTCGTTATCATAAATTTTAACAAGTGTCGGGACCAGCAGTTAGTGTAATGGCTATGTCGCTGGACTCCCATGTAGTCGACCGTGGTTTGAGTCCTGGACCCGGTGGCTTAAACTCACGCCAGGCGTGTGTGCGTGCGTGCCCAAGATCCCGAGAGGAGAATGGAGGAGAAGGGATTGTGGCATGGCCATCCTCCCTGGGTGGTGATTTCTCAGTTTCTGTCTCTGTCTGTCTGGCGAATGCACGTGCCCTATAGCAAAAAATCTTCTCCCCCCCAAAAAAAACAAAAACAAGTGTCATTAGGGTAAGGTCAGTCTTCAGGGTCCATCCGAATGGCTGAGAGAAAGAACAGAGGCTGAGCCTGACTACTGACCTCCTCCCCCGGTGCCTCCAACACAGCTCATGGGACTGCAGAAGTCGGACCTTCCTTTTCTGGAAAGCCTTTTGGCAGCACAGATGAAGATCGCTGGCCGAGTTTGTACCCATTGACCTAAGAGTCCCACTTCCAGGAATCAGCCTCCAGGAAATAAGGAGAGAGGTGCACGGAACTTTCTGTGTACGTTTGTCCACCACCGCAGTGTTTGTCCTTTAAAGTAAATAGGAGCAAGGGTCACACACTGGGGAAATGGTTAATGGGGTCCGCGTCTGTGACAGAAAACCACATAGCTCTTCGCAATCTGTTCAAAGACTAACAATGGACAGAAGTTGAAAGGAAACACATCAGGGTAGAAACCCGTTAGCTCCCCTGCTTCCCTGGCCGCTCTGTGAAAGGGAGTGACTGCACCGAACCCTCAGCGCCCTGAGCTTCAACAGGCGCCACAGGTGCAGAGCCGAGCGCAGCGCTGTCCGCGTGGGAAGCACACAATGAAGGGCTGCTCTTAGAGGAGCGCCCATGAAATAAGGACTGCTCTTCCCATGTTCACAAGAAGGGACAGAGGCCTGGAGCCGTGGCACCGTTGTTAATCTCTGTGCACAGAAAGCCAGATCCACCACAGTGGACTGTGGTTTGAAGCCCAGCCCAGGTGGCCTGAAAAACATGCTAGGTGCACGTGTATGTGAATGCCCAATATCCTGACGGGATGAAGGAATGGGGAGAGCTCGCTCACCCTCTCTCTCTCTCTCATTCTCTGATGAGTCCACACAGCTTTAATCTGGCAACTAAAGGAAAAAAAAAAAAAAAAGAACAGAGAGATTTGGTAGCTGATCGGGGGCCTTAGACTGAAGTGAACATGTTCTGGGCTCAGAGGAAGCGGGTGTGACGTGACTCCCCGCTGGCACTGTGGAAGGTACGTCACGCTGGCACGGCACCTTAGCGTTATTGCTGCAAGCCTCTCAGCAGCCCAGTGACCCGGGCTGGCAAGACGTATTCAGAGTGCCCAGCCTGACGCAAGTGGATTCAAATCCACATGCTACCAGGTAGCAGCTGTGTGAACCAAGGCATGGCACCCTCACACTGCCTGGATCTCACCTGTTGCTTTAACCTTCTCACAGAGCTGTCGCAAGGAGCAGACACGGAAGTGTCCTTTCAGCTGCACGACGCAAAGCAGGCCACATTTCTCTAATAAAAGAAAACTAAGACTTGAAGATGTTTCTAAAAATCTTGCTCAAGATCCTGGGGTTAGTCAGAAACAAAGTTGGAAAGTACCCAGCTCTTTCGAATTTCCATTTTTTCTTTTCTTTTCAAAATAGCTTTATGAGATATCATTCACATGCCATAAAAGTACACGGACCAGTGGTTTTCATATACTCAGAGTTGTGCGAGCATTAATACGATCTTTATCACCCCAAGAAGAAACCCCACCCGTCATCAGTCATTCCCATTTCCCCCCACTTCTCCCTGCCCCAGGAAGCTACTAATCTACTTTCTGTCTCTATAGACGGGCCCGATGTGGAATTTCATACAAGTGGAATTATGTGATCTTTCAGGACGGGCTTCTTCCATGTAACATCGTTTTCAAGGTTTGTTCATGTTCAACCTGAATCAGTATTTCATTCTCTCTCATTTTTTTTTTTTTTTTAATTTGCTATAGGACACGTGTGCTTGCCAGAGAGCGACAAAGCAGGGGGAGAGGATAAGAAAGTATCCCTCTAAAGGAAGAATAGTCACATCTCAACCCCCAAATCCTTTCTCCTTGGTCTCCTCTCAGGATTTTGGACATGTATTTTTCTTTCTTTTTCTTTTTGGAAGATTTTTGATATAGCAAGCATTCACTGGAGAGGCAGAGAGACAGAAAGCAAGAAATCACTTCCCCCCAGGATAAATGGCCGTGCCACAGTCCCGCTCCATTCTCCTTTCAGGATTTTGGACATACACACAAACGCACCTTTCAAGCTGCCAGATCTGGAGCTTGAACTGCATCTGACCACAGGGGAGTCCAGTGCCTTAAACACCTTGCCACATGCTGGCCCTCAGCATGTGTTTTATCAAAGCGACAGGTCCAGGACTTGAACCACATGGTCAGCCATGTGGGATCCAGCTGCCTTAACCACCACACCACTGGCTGGCCCTATTCATTCCTCTTTGTGGCCGAATAATAGCTCATTGTATGGATGTTTGGCCTGTGCATTCATCAGCCGAGGGTCATTCATCGTGCCCATCTCCGGACTAGTATAAATGCTGCTGCTGTGGACATTGCTAGTTTTGTGGGGACACGTGTTTTCAATTTCCTTGGGCCTATTACCAGGAGTGGAATTGCTGGGCGACCGTTTTATACTGTACTATTTCTCAGAACTTTGGGACACATTTATGTGCATTTTCCAAACTATTTGGCCAGAAAGCTCTTTTTCCAAAAAAGCATCTCAGAAGCCTTGAGAAAGTCTGATATAACCCGACCCCCTCCACTTGGGGAAAAGGAAGCCCAGCAGGTCTCTCTCAGCAACCTCTCAAGATCACACAAGTGAGAGGTGATGCTACCTCGGGGAACCAGACAAAACCTGTGCCTCTTGGAATAGGAAAAACCTAAACACAGAGGCTAGTGAAGAAATCCTAACAGGAAGGAAGAAGAACAGCGGGGCCTTTGCAAACATTTCAACTTCTGAACCTCAAACTATATGCGAATGAAATGAGCAAGGAAATCCCAATACTAAAATAGGCCGCCTTCTCTTAACCCTGGCTACATAGAACAGCCCTGAGAAGTGCTATTGACAATTGAGCACTAGACGACAATTCTGCGTCGTCTTGAATCACAACCCATCGGGCCTCAGCTCCTATACCGCTATCAAGGGAGTGCCGTTGGCACGTGGGCCGCGTGTGGCTACTCACACTGGTTCTCTCTGTAGCTGTAGGAGCCGATCCGTAAGCCCACATCTATCCTGCTAATCATGCTCTCATTAGATTCTCCCATCACTCCAGCCACACGAGATCATTTGGACCCCAGGTCTGCCATCAGTGAACTTCCTCCCTCTCCTCGCCGTCCGTGGGTCCCATGGCGAGCACTCTGAGAAGGAGCACAGGTGGTGCTGGGGCTCAGAGCTCTGGACTGGGATTTGGGGTTGAATTCCAGCTTTGGCACCTACATATGACCTTGGATAAAGGAGCCAGCCAGCACACTGAACTTCAGTTCTTGTCTGTAACGGGGATCATTGCAGTCCCAGGGTCACACAGGTAGGCTACACTGTCACACAGCAGTGTACCTGGCAGCATGTGGCGTGATAGGTGTGAGTTCAGCAGCTCCTCCCTGGACCTCCAGTTCACACTGTCCTGGCTGAAGGGAATCTAAACTGGCTCCCTTCAGTCCTGCCTAATTATGGCCCCCTGGCCATCCTGGGCACCATCCTCGGGAGTGAGGGGTAGCTTATTAGTGTCCCAGGTCACTGAGGAGGAGGCATTGGTGCACAGGGTCAGGGGGCTTGAGCCCTGCCTGGAGGTGTAGAGGGCCACCTCTCCTCCTGAAAGTCCAGGATTCAAGGGGCTATCCAGCGCTGGGTCACTTCTTGGCACAGATGCTGCAGAAATTCATTCCATGGGCAGTGAGGAGCCTGCAGGGGCTCAGGTGGTGCTGGGCGGTGTCTCCCACATGAACCTCCTCTCTCTCCAATGATCCCTGGTCCAAAAGCCTCAATTGGACTCCACTTGTTTCCTGTACACACCCCATAGCTTTACCCACACCCCCAAGCCCACAAGGCAGCATTATTCCAGCCAGTCCTGGAGACAAAATTCTTTCTCCTCTTTCTCCACTGCACATGTGAATCAGTACCAGCCTTAGAACCCACAACAGCAGAGATGCCAAATAGGTTCTCAATAAATACTTGCTGAGTAAGTGAGTACAATTAAACTTGTTTTGTTTCGTTTAATTTGCTATAGGGACGTGCACTCACCGGCGAGAAACAGAAAGAGAAAATGAGACAGTACCCCCCCACACACACCCCAGAGGGAATGGCCATGCTGCAATCCCTGCTCCTCCATTCTCCTTTTGGGATTTTACGCACATATATACACACACAACATGTGTTTCAAAATGCCAGGTCCAGGACTCAAACCACACAGTTGGCCATGTGGGATTCAGTGCCTTAAACACTATGCTACCTGGCTGGCCCCAAATTTGGATTTGCAAAAATTTGTTTTTTTCCTATGAGACCTTAATTTTGTGAATCAAAAGCAATGAATTTCTTTTAAATAGTTGCCTAGTTATAAGAGGACAGATCCCTTTTGGGAGTCGAACATCTGTGTAGTGATTTTCTTCCCTCTGTATTCCTGTGGTAACAATCCCAATCCTCCCCAAAGCAATGGATGGTGATGGTGAACCCTGCAAAGACTGTGGCAGACATGGGGGAGTGGGGGGCCAAGGAGAAAGCCCACAAATATAGTTCAACACATATTCTCCTGACATAAGAGGTGCACACTATATATTACTTTTTTCTAAGCTTGTTTATTTCTTCCATGAGAGAGAGAGATGGGTACCCCCAACAGGGTCCTGATGCTGCAATCCACGCCCAGCCCCAGCCAGCCTGGAATTAGGTGCATTCACATCCCCTGGGTGCTCAGGGAGGTCTCTGGACATGAACCCGAAGGTCTCCGAGTCAGCCTTGCAGAGCCCCACATTTACTGCCCAGCCCTGTCTCATTATTCCTCAAGGATGCCAGTGGAGATGCCCCCAAGCCCTCACTGAACACTCTCGGGTACCCCCAGCCAGTTTTCTGGTTCATCTCCAGTCTGAGGTCCTGGAAGTTGGGGTCCATGTCTTCCTCCATCCCAATCCCTAGCACCTAGCCAGTGGTGCTGTCAGATCACCATAGACCATGGACAGAAAAATCCTAATATTAAACAATGTTCATTATTCTTCGGTGACCTTGGCCTGCTGGATTCTGCATCTGCTGCAGGAGGATGGCATCAGATTTGCCAGATGAGTGGCTCCTGTGGGACAGGGGGACAAGGCCTGTGCTTAGAGGGACACCACCTGGTGTCCATGCTGTGTGACCTCTGGAAGTCATTCAACCTTCCTGAGTCTCAGGTTTCTCATCTAAAAAGTGACTGCAATAATTGATTGTGTAGCCAAAAGCTATTCTTAGTAAAATGACCCTCCTGGCATTGTCTAATTCCTGGCATTTTAGGCTCTGACAGGCCAGACATAGATGTGTGTCACACACGGGCGTTCCTGGTCCTCTCATTTCTCATAATGTACATGGCTCATGTCTGGCCCATGTCTGGTAACCAAGCTTTACAGACGACACAGGACATGAGCCAGAACACTGGAAACGGGATCTCAAGCTGTCTACCTCTACCAAGTCTGTGAATGCCCCACGCGTACCCACAAGACCCTCCAAGGCCAGTCATGGTTGCCGTCCTCCTCTCCCGGCCAGCCTGAGCAGGGCAGACACAGCTCCCCGGCCCCTTCCCCCATTCTCCACACCGTCACCAAGGTGATGCGAGAGCAGAAAGCAGGTGCCCAGGCTCTCCCAGGTCCATTA
Source organism: Tupaia belangeri chinensis (assembly GCF_000334495.1). Taxonomy (NCBI): domain Eukaryota; kingdom Metazoa; phylum Chordata; class Mammalia; order Scandentia; family Tupaiidae; genus Tupaia; species Tupaia belangeri. Next base: position 2,504,295 of record NW_006198412.1, on the reverse strand, counting down.
GTTGCTAGGTCGGACACGGTCTGCAACCTGGAGTGGAGGTGCAGGCAGACACCATGGACCTAGGGAAGGCAGCTGCCTCAGAGCAGCATGGGGCCTCCATGTTTGCTGGCTATGTCTCCTTCCCATGTGTGCTGGTTGCCCCCACTCCCTCAGGGATTCCCAGCCAGCTCTGCGGGGGAAATCTGGTCAGGGGGACCTGCCCCCAGCTCCTGCTACAACTTCCTCAGGCGGGAAACATGGTCTTCCATAGGGAGGTCCCATAGCCCACACCACCCTTCCCCAAACATCTCCCCTACTGGCTGGCCACAGGGCATTTTTAAATACAGCAGTGTTCTGAGCTGGGTTTGGCCACAGAGAAACTGAGTGCAATCCCTGCTTCATGAAATTTACAATTGAGTTGAGACACCAACAAGAAAGAGAAAACAGCACAAGAGCCATGGTAGGGTATGGGTAGGCTGCTTGGGAAACTTACTGGAGTTGGACCAGAAAGGCTTCTTGGAGGAAGGGATTCAGAGGTTGCATCCTGGCTCACTGCAGGGAATTCTTGGTTGATTAGTGATGTCTGTAATGGACAGAGCACGATGCCACAACTGGTGCCTGATATTTGCTGACCTGCTCTTAGGCCTTAGTATGAATGAGCATATCAGATTCTAAGAAACTGACAAATGGAACTATTATTTGGATTATAAAAAAACACTTATTATTTCTTGTATGTCAGGCATAACCTTAGAAGATTTCACAATAGTAAGAACTGCTTTTGTATCCATTTTCTGGATGAGGAAATTGAAATCCAGAGAGGTTAAGTAATTTGTCACATAACCACAGCCATCAAAAACCAGTGCTGAAAGGAACTTTGGTGACCAATTGTTTTAAACTCTTGTACAGATAAGAAAAAGGAAGCCTGGGCAGAGAAGTGTTCTCCTCAGGGTTATTCAGGGCTGGGAGGTCAATGGGGGAGGGGAACGGGGGCTTGTGCGGTGGGCTATGGGCAGCGGAGCCTGTCTAGGACAATCAGACACTGGTTTAGGGAGAGACTCTAAGCAAGTAAGCTGAAGAACATAGACGGTCCCAGTATCCATTCTCCCTTTTTTGTTTTAACAATACACCTTGTTAAGTTTACGCTGGGCACACACCTGCCCTACTATAAACTACATTTCCCAGGGTCCTTTGTGGTAGATGTGGTCAGGTGAGAAAGTTTAGGCTAACAGATGCAAACACTACCACCGGTGGATCACTGCCCCGGCCTTGCATGCCCTCACTTGCCTCCCTGTGTTCTGAAAAATGGCGACACATGGAGGTCTTGGACATACCCAGGTACAGAGCCCTCACATGGAGGGTCACTGAGCTGCCCCTCTCTTAGTCCCTGAATGACCTCATAGTGCAGGACTGCCCACTCAGGAGAAAAGAACCGTCCAGGGTCCCCATTGCAGGCAGTCAATAGAGGTTGTGTATTCAAAATGCCCAGGACTAGAACTTTTTAGATTTATGATTTTTTTTTTTTGCATTTTAGAATATTTGCATATAAAATATCTTGGAGACGGGCTAAATACGAAATTGATTTATGTTTCATGTGTGCCTTCTACACATACTTGAGGGTAATTTTATACAATTTTTTGATATTGCAGTATTTTAACTACGATGTGTCACATGGAGCCTTCCACCTGTGGCATGTCAGTGAGCAGAAGATTTCAGATTCTGGAGCATTTGGGTTTGGGATTTTCGGATTAGGGATGCTCAACCTGCACACCCATGGTAGATCCAGGTCAGAAGTGGTCCATGCCACTCCCACGCTGAACCAGCTCCATGGATCCACCCCACCACAAGGGGGCAGCACTTCTAATCGCACCTTGGGCCTAGAAGGTGAAGAGCCTTTAGTGAAAGGCTCCAGCTTGCTTAACAGTTCTGTGGGGGTCAGTCTTGACAAGAACTGCCCACTGCTCCAGAAAGACCAAAAGTCACCTTTTCTGGAGCCACAACTCATCGTGGCTGGCCCTCAGACCAGACTGGGAGCAAAATGGCCTCCTATGCTCTCTCCCCACATGCTCAGGCATGCCCCAGCCTTTACCTTCTAAGCACTCAACCAAGACAAGACACAGAGTAGACACGCTATCTCTGGGTGGTGGGCAGAAGGCTGGGCAGGCAGAGTTCCTCTGAGCTGCATGAAGCCCACTCCTACCTGGGAGTGGCTGCTTCCTCCCCTGGTCTAGGCGCAGCAGCTGAGGGTGCATCTCTGATGTCTTGCCCACAGATCTGGGGTTGTCCTAACTCAGTTCCACAAGCACTGAGCACCTGCATAGTGCCAGACTCCTCTCTAGGCTCTTCAGGACTACTGGGATGAAGAGACCTCCTGCTGGAGCTCTTGGCCTGGAACGACTGAGAGTACCTAAAGAATGCCACACCTGGGGAGAAATAGCGTCCGTGCCATACACAGGTAGCGAGCCTGTGGTTGGGGAGCTCCCAGAAAGGGACAGTGATTTCTGCCTGCTCAGGGTGGGGTGAGGATGGGGAGAGCACAGGGAAATTTCCTGACACGGTGACAGGTGGGCAGGCCATGGAGGTGAGTGCAGACTGCAGGCGCAGGCACCTGCAGAGCAGGCGTGAAGCAGGTGTGTGCGCCTGGGCTTCGGCCATGTGGGCTGAGCTGAGTAGGGACAGCTGGCTGGCAGATCAGAAGAGCCTAGTGACTTGGTGAACACTGATCTTCCCTTTGCCTTGAAACAGAAGAGCGCACAAGACCTCGCTGTTCTATTTACCTGGGAGAAGCATTTCTCCCTGGGGGCTTAGGCCCCTCACTCATGAACGAGGAACCCAGAGCCACGGGCAGTAGGAGGGCCGTGCAGGACCCAGCCATGTGGGAGTGTGCTGTTGTCTGAGGGGGCTCTGGTGCCTGGTTCTGCTCTGCACCCAGGGCCACTGGCACCTGTCGTGCTGGCTGACTAGTTCCCCAAGGTCCCACCCCTGGGGCCCTGGGCTCCCCCTTCTCTCTAAAGGTGAGCGGGTGATGTCAGCAGGGTCCCTGTGGACATTTCCCACCAGCTCTTCCTCCTCTTCCCAGGCACAGATGACAGAAATGCACCCTGGCAGCTGTGGAGAGAAAGGACCTTTAACTAAGGGGGGCTGGGAGGGGTGTGCTTTTATTTGTTGACTATAAAAATGTCAGCTCCTTTGGGCAGCTTCTTGAGTCAATATTTGCTGTTCTGAAGCTGAGTTCAAATGCTCAGTAATCCCCTCGGCCTGGCCTCTTCCTCCCTCACCTGGGTGAGGATTCACACCCACAGATATTTGTCAGGGCCCCCCCCTCCCCCCCC
>NW_006198412.1:2431362-2500753 GCF_000334495.1 Tupaia belangeri chinensis | reverse complement strand
CGGGCCCCCCCCCCCCCCCCCCGCCGAATGGGGCTGGGGAGCCGGCTCCATGCCCGCCCACTCCATACCCAGAGGGCTCTCACCAGAAAGGAGACTTCTGATTGCAAAAAGGGCTTCTCTGAGTTTCATTTTGATCATCTGAGAAATAGAATGGAAACACCTGCTTCTCGGAGGGTTGTAAATGCAGATGAAAGGGGACGTCAAAAGTGTCATCGGTCGTCAGGCTGAGCAGCATAACGACAGCAATGACAGCGGTGACGACAGTCATGACGGGGACGGTGAAAGTCATGTGCCGAAGTTTCCCAGGCATTGCCATCCAATCGAAGGCGCCTCTAGCCCAGTCATGGGGCCGTGATCTGAGAGAAAAATGGGTTCTGAACACTTTTTCCTTGGTCCTCAGCACCAACTGCTAGTTCTCAACCTCCTGCAGCCGCCCACCTTAGGCTTCTTTTTGGAAAGGAGCCAGTGGGATGTTAGTGGAGAAACATGGGGCTCTTGAGGTGGATGGAGCTCTGAGCCCCATTTCATGCCTCTTGACTCATTGCTTAACTTCTGAGCCTCAGATTCTCATCTGCAAGATGGAACAACAAGGCCTACCCTGAAGAGTGCTAGGGCTTAGTGATAGTGTGCATAAAGCACCCAGCAGGGCATGTGGCACTTAGTAGCTGCTTCGCAGGTGTTCATGTTCTCCTTCTGTAGTTGATGCCTTCCATTCTAACATGATCCTCTCCTTTCATGCTCATCCATGCACTGGGCAGCACCATCTGGGCACCAGCTGAGTCCAAAAAGCCACGAGACATTGTTGCTTGCACGGAAGTTGCTCCACACTGCAAATGGCTTTCATCTTGCTCTGTCCCCACCTTGATTTGGCTCCTAACTTGGTTTGGCTGCCAGAGCTGGCAGGCAGCTTGGTACCTACTGGGTGCAGGCAGAATCGGGCCCCTGGGGCAGGTGGAATCCTTGCATCTGATGCCAAGAATGGCCTTGGGGTAAGGGACACTCTGGGTCTGACCCACATAGCCCCAGCCTAGGACCGCGACACTTTCAGCCCCATAGCCCTGAATGCCCACTGCTGTTGGCCAAGAGTTTCTGAAGAGCTGGCTAAATCTCTGAAAGGTGGCATCGTGGAGGAAAATCTCATGGAGCAACAGAAAAACCTTATCTTGGACCAAACCAAAAGTATAGACATGAAACCTCTGGAAGCCGCAGGAATCCCCAGATGACATTCTCAGAGCATCTCCTTCTGAGACCAGTGGGGTCCCCAGGCCCAGCAGCAGCTAAGCTGGTGCTCACTGGAGCCTGCACCCCCAAGCCTGGGCTGGCCATGAGCAAGCGCCAGCCATTCCTCCTCTACTGTGGAGGAGCCCGGCAGTACGCTTCTGAGCTTCCCTCATGGACACCCAGCAGCTCCTGGAGAGAGCTGCCCTTCCTCAACATAAAGTCAAGGCTGAGGGCTACCTAGGCTGACCACGGTCCACTCTCTGATCCAGGTTTGAGTAATTTTTCCCTGAGGTTCCCCTGCCATGCCAAAATGCCCGAGAAGCCCCTGTTCAGAAGGAGAAAGAGGGAGGGAGGGAGCGAGCCAGCTAGTCACATCGATTGCCTTCAGCAGGGCTTCTCCAGGTCGGTTCCAGGGGTTGGCTGTATCAGAATAAGCCGCGTTGTTTAAAATTAAAATTGCAGATCCTGGACACCACTGCAGACAATCTGCAGCAGTCTTTGGGCTGGGCTGAAGAATCTGCACATTTCACACATACACTGAAGTGTAAGACCCTGCTGAAATCTCATACTCACACAGATTCATGATTCATCCATATTGGACTATGCACAGTTGTCCCTTGGTTTCCATGGGCGATGGTTCCAGGACCCTGGTGGATAGCACATCTTCAGCTACTGAGGACCTTCCTGTGAAACAGAGTAGTATTTGTGTATCACATGCATATCCTCCTGTATCCTTTAAATCTTCTTTAGATTACTTTCAATACCTAGTACATTGTAAATAGTAGTTATACTGTATTTTTGTTTATTTGAATTATTTTTTTTGCTATTGTCTTTATTCTCATTACTGTGTTTGTTTAACTTCAAATATTTTCCATCCGTGGTTGGTTGAATCTGTAGATGTGGAACCCGGGGATACAGAAGCCAACTACATCAATAATTCATTCCTCTTTACGGTTGAGTAGTATTTCATTGCACGGATATGTCATGGCTTGTTTTTTTTTTTTTTTACTTTTATTTATTTTGTTTGTTTGTTTGTCTAATTTGTCAGAGGGCACATGTGCTGGTTGAAGCTGGGGATGGACTGTGGCATCAAGTCCCTGTTGGAGTCTCTCTGTCTCTTTCTCTCTCTCATCATCACTCATGAAAGAAATAAATAACATAACATAAAATAAACAAAAAGAGTGGGTAAATATAGGAAGAAAGTCAAATCGTTTGTGAGCCAAAATGTTAATAAAAGGAGGATAATATGAAAAATAAAGAAAAGGAGAAGACATCCCCAAATGAGAAGTGGTCACACCCAATGCCTTCTCCATTTCTCCATCCTGTCAGAATGTTGGGCATGTGTGCATACACATTGGTGTATTTTTTTTGAAGCCACCAGGATGGGATTTTAACTGTGGCCATCTGTGTGGGAACTAGAGTTTGTGTCTGAAAACTGGTTCTCTCTGTTTCATCACTCTCTGGTGAGCTCATAAGCCCTCTGATTAAAACAAACAAACAAACAAACAAAAGCATTCCTGATTTTATTCTGGTATACAATAAAGGTAATGTTATTAGTGGTGACTCTGATATTAACAATTACACCAGTTTTCCTTTGATTAGTAGTTCGATTTCGTTACTTTTAACCTTTGTGATCCTTAAATTTCACCTGAATCTCTTTTAATCAGCATATAGCTGAGTTTAAAAAAAATTTTTTTAAATCTTAGCTGCTAAGCCTTATTTTTCTTAATTATAGTATTTAGTTTATTTATACTTAATGTAATTTCTCAATTATCTGAATTTGTTTGTCAGCTATTGTTTTTACTTGTCTCACCTGATAGGGCTTTTTCTTTTCTTTTATGTCTTCTATTCAGTTCATCAAACTTTATTAAATAATTTCCCCTCAAATTCATTAAGATTACTTTCCTTTTAATGATTATCTTTGGAATTTATAGCACACATCCTTGACTTATTAAAGTCTACCGTTTGTACCAGTAGTACTTTTCTACTTCTCAGTAAGGTAAGGACGACCTTTAAAACTTCAGTTCCCTTTACCCTCTACCTCCTGATTTTTGTTCTATTTTTGCCATCTATTTTAATTCTACATATATTTTCAACCCCACTGTTTCATACAGTCAACATTAATTTAGACTTATCCATATATTTACCCTGTTCATTCCTCCTTCATTTCCAAGCTTCAATTTGGGTTATTTTTTCTTACTAAAGAAGCATTTACTTTTAGTACTAGCAACTAACTCTCTCAGTTTTTTTCCCCCTAAAAAAAACTTTTTATTTCATGTTCACTTTTTTTAAAGAATTATTTTAACTTTACTTATTTATTTTTATTTTTTAATTTGACCAGAGGGAGACAGAAAGAGAGAGAGAGTGAGAGGGGAGAGAGAGAGAGAGAAAGCAAACCACCAGGTCCAGGATTTGAACCACAGTCAGCCATGTGAGAGTCCAGTGCCCTAACCACCACACTACCTGCCAGCCCTTTATGTTCACTTTTAAAGGGTAAGTTTCCAGGTGTTTTTTTGTTTAGCACTTTAAGGATATCATGCCATTATCTTCTATCTTCCATTGTTTTGTAGAAAAGCCGGCTGTTGGTCTTGTAGCTCCTTTGAAGATCTTTTCTCCCCCCCGGCTGCTCTTAGGATTTCCTCCTAGTCTTTATTTTTCAGTATTTTCATTCTTGTGTGCCAAGTGTAATTTTATTTGAATTTATGATATTTGGTATCATAGAACTTTTGAATCTGTTTACTTTTTTTTATAGTTTTAAGTAAATTCTTGGTTCTGTCCCATTCTCCTTCTTTTTCTTTCCAAGACTCTAATTATACACATATTAGACCTCATCACTGTATCACAGACATCTCATGCGCTTGTCTGTATTTTCCATCTTTTTTTTCCTCTCTACTTTGGCATGATTTTTTCCTATTAATCTGTCTTTCTGGTGATAAATTTTCTCTTCTGCTATTTTCTCTACTGTAATCTTTAATTTTAGGATTTTTTTTCTATTCTATAATTCCTATTTGACTCTTTTTATTTCAATTCTCTGGTGAAATTCTCCCCTTTGTCACATTTTCTTAAAAACAAGACATGATTATTTTAAAAATTTTTGTCAGCTAACTAATATCAAGATAATCTGAAAGACTATTGCATTCTAAGATTCTTTTCCTCTTGATTTTTAGTTATTTGGTTCTATTAGGTCCTTGGGAAAGTCATGACATATTTTTCTACATTTTTCTCTGCAAGTGCATCTTGGCTTTCCCGATGACCCAATAGTTTCTGTCTTGCTTGGCACTGAATGCTGGCTACTTTATGTAAAATATTATACAAAGAGGGAATGGCAGGTGTCATGGTGGTTAAGGCACTGGATTTGCATATGACCAACTATGGTTTGAGTCCCATACCTGGCAGCTTGAAAATCACGCTGGGCACATGTATGTGCATGCCCAAAATCCTGAGAGAAGAATGGAGAAGAGGTTGTGGCATGGCCATCCATGGGGAGATTTCTTAATTTTCCTCTCACTGTCTCTGTCTCTCTCCGGTGAGCATATGCACCCTGTGGCAAAACAAAAAAAAAACAAAAAAAAAACAAACAAAAAAAACCCAACCCTATAACAAAAAGAATTAGAGGTTTAAAGAATTAGAATTAGAGGTTTTGGTTGATGTTATTCCTCTTCCTCCAGAGAGGAATTACTTTCCAGCAGAGAGTAAGACATGGACCAGATTGCATTAATTCAATTTGGGATTGCACTAGTTCAAGACCAGGTTCCCATCTTTTGTGAATACTGTCTGTTTGTCCTAGAATCTAATTTTTGCAGGTACCTAGTGGGAAGTTATGACCTCTTCTTGGTGAACCATCAACTCAAATTTTTGTCTCTTTAGCCTTGTTAGACTGCTGAAAGCTCTCCTTATCTTCCTAACCTTTCAGCCTCACTTTCTGCCCAGCTTCCTAGTCTCAGCAAATTCCTCAAGGGAAAAGCGCTGTACAATTCTGGGTTCATCTGGGACCAGCAGTTGGCATAATGGCTATGTTGCTGGACTCCCATATAGTTGACCATGGTTCAAGTCCCAGACCCGGTGGCTTAAACTCACACCAGGCGCGTGTGTGTGCGTGCCGAAGATCCCGAGAGGAGAATGGAGGAGAAAGGATTGCGGTGTGGCCATCCCCCCTGGGGGGTGATTTCTCGCTTTCTGTCTCTCTGTTTCTCTCTGTCTTTCTGATGAGTGCACGTGCCCTATAGCAAAAACCTCTCTGAAAAAAAGAAAACAGAATTCTGAGTTCGTCTCACTAAATTTTTCTTCTCTTTGATATTATGGCCACTATAGTCCTAAACACCTAACTCTAACTAACTCTGTATGTAGCTGTCTAATGTTTTCACAGAGATGTTTTTGTCTAACTCTTATACTTTTTCTTGGTGAGGGATTGGTCTATAAGTCATTTCATCATTACTAGAAGCATAATAAGCTTTAATAGTGTTTAATTTAATGTGCTACTTCTGTATCCTCTACATTAGTCATTTGGATGTATAGACCCAGGTAGAAGTGTTTTTTTTATGTTTTATGTTTGTGATAGAAAATGTGTGCACATTCAGAAGAGGGAGGAAGAGAGAGAGAGAGAAGTGACCTTGACAAGGTCTTCTCATGCCCCAATCCCCTCTAGCCTTCTAGCTCCTTAGGATCCTAGGTACCGATGTGGTGTCCAGAGTGAATTTCAGGCCAACCCTGGGATCCAAACCTGGGCCTGCAGTATGGCTTCCCATCTTGCAGGGCACATGTGTTACTGCTATGACACAGCAACTGGGCCAGAAAACTTTGTTTTTTCAAAGACTGTCATTACAGTGGGTTAGTCAATGATTGCAAAGGAATAAAGTGGAAAGGAGGGAAGGTAGTCTGACCAAGAAAATGTTGAAACTGATAAGACATTCACAATGGAAAAATAATCTTTAAATAGACAATGACATTCACATAGAAAAGGTAATAAGTGATTTAGGAATCTAAAACAAAACAATTTGTACACATCTTGAAGTTACTTATTAAAAATATAATTATAACAGTATATTTTAACAGAATTACAGGCCAAAGCAAGAAGATAGTGTCTATTTTCATTATTATTCAGTCAGAGAGAAACCACTGACTTTGGGTTTATTTTGGCATATACTTATGTGCGATGTTCAAATAAGATGGAATAGCAGCTATCATATATTAAAAATGACTTGATTTTAAAATGCCTTAATGCTGTATGTTTCAGGTAATAATACCAAGTTAGCAAGATTTGCTAACACTCCAAGGTTGGCTGCAGAGAAATTAATTCATGTGCTGGAATGTGTTGGAGAAGTATTCAAAATGATAACCCTTGAGGGGACAACTTTTAAAAAATTATACCTGTTGACAAGATTCTTCTTTCTTTCTATTTTAGGAAAGATGCTGACATTGGTGTGTCTGCCAGTAAATCTTAAAAACTGATGGTGGGGCCAGCAGGTGGGTAGTGGTTAAGGTGCTAGACTCCCACGTGGTTGACTGTGGTTTGAGTCTCAGACCTGGCAGCTTGAAACTCACACTTAGATGCACGTGCATGCATACCCCAAATCCCAAGAGAATGGAGGAGAAGGGACTATGGTGGAGCCAACCCTCCTGGGGGGGGGTGACTTCTTGCTTTCTATTTCTCTGTCTCTCTGAGGAGCGAATGTGCCCTATAGCAAAAATATTTCTCTAAAAAAAAAATACATATGGAAATTTATAGATTTTTGTTATCCTGAAATTCAGCTGTATTATTTATTTACACACTTGTTTAACCAAGGTTTAAAGAAATACAGGGGCCAGCAGGTGGTGTGGTAAAGGTGCTGGACTCCCACATGGCTAACTACAACTCGGGTCCTGGACCTGGCAGCTTGACTAATCACATTGGGCATGTGTACGTGTGTGCCCAAACTCCCAGGAGGAGAATGGAGGAGAAGAAATTGTGGTGTGGCCATCTCTCCTGGGGGGGAGGGGTGATTTCTCACTTTCCCTCTTATTGTCTCTCACCTCTCCAGTGAGTGCAAGCACCCTATGGCAAAAACCTTTAAAAAAATGTATATATATATATATATATATATAATTTACAGAATAGCAAAAATCTTGTTTCCTTCTGATAGACAAGGGATCTTCAGAAAGTTCATGGAAAATGTGTATGATTAAAAAACTATGCACTAATGTTTAGACTTTTTTTTTTTTTACAGCAAAATAAACTCATACTTTAATTCCACTTTTCCATGAAGAGTTTCAGACAGTATAAAACTTCAGTTTGTGGGTCTGTTCCAGAATAGTGAAAGCATAGCACTTCGCTAGCAACCAAATCTCCAAGGAGGAGTTGAAAAGGAAAGAAGTATAATCTTAGTGAAAGAGGAAAGTGAAGATGAAGTACTTGAGAGTGATGTTACCACCAGTGGTACCCTGTGCCAACGACAAGAGGAGGAAACACTGAAAAGACCCATTCCTCCGCCTAGCTCAGCTGCAAGTGAGATTCTATTTACATGAGAAATACAATGACCATGGAGGGATCTAGTAGCTGGAAGAGCTGATATGACTGTTCCTGCACTATAATGCCAAAATTTAAATCAGACCTCCGCAACGTTTAATAGTAAAAGTATATTAATAAGTAAACTTTAAAATTTCTGGCTTAGTCATATATTTCAAGAATTTTATTCAATGCATTCACTCATTCAATGACAACTTTTGGTTTCAACCAAATCGTGAACTTAACATGGCCATGTCTCCTTAGGAAGCAAACTGTTCAAAGTCGTGCTCAGCTGAAAATGTCTTTATATTAGCCTCATGTTTGACGATTTGGCTGAATATAAAATTCTATCAATAGCTGCGAAATAATTTTCCCACAGAATATTGAAAGCAGTGGTCTACAGGTTCTTGTTTCCATGGTTACTTTTGAGAAATCCAAGTCCCTTCTGATTCCTGATTCTTTCTCCTTATTTATTTATTTAAGGTTTGTTGAGAGAGAGAGAGAGAGAGTCTTGAGCAAGGTCTTGTCATGTCATGATCTTCTTCAAGACTTTTAGCTAGCCAAGATCCAGGGTACACCCATTGGCACACCCAATATGTTCAGGCCAACCCAGGATTTGAACCCCAGGCTTTCCCAGTATCACACAGTGGTGCTCATCCTCATGGGCCCTTCATCCTTTTTAGATGACCTTCTCCTCACCCCCCCTAACTCATTCCAGAAGCCGCTCAGAGTTTTTCCTCTGTTCACAGTGTTCAGAAATGTAGCAGTTTCAGATATGTCATCTATTTTCATCCTTTATGATGGGCACTGAGAGTGCTTTCAATGTATACATTCATGTCTTTTTAATTCTTGGAAATTATCTTTATACCTTAGATTTTTTTTCCTGCCTCTGACTTCTCCTCAGGAACTATTATTAGGATGTTGGTCTTTTTCTCAGGAACTATTTCCTCCAGCTTGAACTTGAAAAAATCTACTGCTAAAACCTAAATGCAGGGTTTTGTATTTATCTCAGAAACTTTCTTATTTGTTGGAAAAAAAACAAACCTTTTCACGTAAAGAAGGAAGACTAGTGGGTGGGGAAGGATGGAAACAGGCCAGAGCGGGCCAGTTTCTATTCTATGACTCCCTCTTATTACCAAAACAAGTCCACACCTGGCAGCACACAGAGACACTGGCTGACTCGGGAGGAGTTGGTTTCCATTCTCGGCGTCACTACTTACTGTTGAGTGATCTTGGGCGAGCCATATCAATAGTTTGAGTCCCGGGCCAGCCCATTCCTGGTGTTTAATGCAGCAGGATCAAGCACAGTCAACCACATAGTTCAAGTCCCAGACCAGGCATCTTGAAAAACACACCAGATGCATGTATGCTCAAAATCCTGAGAGCAAGGAGAAATGGAGACAGGATTGCAGTGTGACAATTCCCCATGGGGGGGTGCTTTCTCTCTCTCTCTCTCTGTCTCTCTCCAGTAACGGCATGCATCCTCTGGCATATTTGGTGGTGGTGAGGGGAGTGGGTTTGAGTCCCTGTCTGCTCATTTGTAGAAAGAAATGTGAAAATGACAGGCTCAGCCAGGGTTGTGTGTGCTGGACACCGCTGCTCAGCAGGTGGGGCCACATGGGAGGTCGGGATCCCATTACCAGTCCACCTATAAAAAGCCGGGCATGGTGGTGTGTGTCTGTGGTCCCAGTCACTTAGGAGACTGAGGCAGGGACATTGCCACATGGTGAGACCCTGTCTAAAAACACCACACGCACACAAAGTATGAAGAAATTGTGGGAGCAGTGAAACCAACCAAGCTTCAGTGGAGTAGGAGAAACAATTTGTGTTGCCCTATCACATGGGCTGGTCACTGGTGAGTATTTTTCTTCGCTTCCTTTACTTTCCCAAAGAGCAGAGCCTAAATGACTTCAGAGACAGGCTTTCCAGGTGACAACCTGACAATCACCTCCCTCAGAGCAGGACTGGATGCTCAGGTGCCTGCAGCACTGATGACGTCACTTGGACGTGGCCAAAGGTCAGACTTATGTGTCAAGCTCACAATTCACGCCTGGTTTTGACACAGGTCTTACATTTCCCTAAGACCAAGACCTGTGGCCGTCATCTTACCTTGGGCACAGCCTGCTGTCCCTGCCTCAGCCTCACTCAGGCCTCAGTCCCATTCAGGCCTCATCATTTCTAGCCCAGACTATAAAAAAGCTTCCTAATTATTATTCCTGCCTCCATCTGGTCTCCTACAGTCCAGACTTCACATTACAATCAACCTCATCTTTCTTTTCTCTTAAGTTTATTTCCTGGGGGAGAGACAGAGAGATACCCTCAATAGTGTCTCTACCCAGCAATCTACTCCCCTCCCCTGCCCTGAGGCCAGCCAGGATCACGGGCACACCCGGATTGTTCAGGTAGACACAGGTCGTGAACCGCATTGTCTCCAGCATCACATTGCAGCACCCATACTGCCTGTGCCACCACAGCTGGGCCAGTCAACCTCATCTTCCTAAAGCCCAAGCCTGCTTATGTCTCCCTCACGTCAAACCCCTTGATGTGGGGAGGGAACACTTACCTTTTCTATGTCTTTATCAGGAAGTTAACGACTTGTATAAATGATTCATCACTGTTTTATTTACTGTAATTATTATGTTTTAAGAGTTTTTTGCTATATGGCATGTGTGCTTCCTGGAGAGACAGAGAGAATGTGAGAAATCAGCCCTGGGGGGGATAGCGATGGCTCAATTCCTTCTCCTCCATTCTCCTCCTGGGATTTGGGGCATGCGCATACACACGCTTGACCTAAGTTTTAAGCTACTGGGTCCGGGACTCAAACCATGATTGGTCATGTGGAAGTCCAGTGCCTTAACCACCATGCCACCTGCTGACTCCTAATCACTGTTTCATTTTAACCTGAAAATTCCTGTCTTTTCTCATCCTTGCATTTTATCAAAATTGTTAACTCATTTTCTTCATTTTTCTTCTCTCCCTGCAAATTTGGAATGTCTGTATGCTATTTTTTTTTAAGTGGTTAATGAAGGGTTACCATATTTATTCTTAAGTCTTGAAGTTGAACTACATTTTCATTCCTCTTCTAGAATTTAGCTCCAGTCCTCTCCCTGCCTCTAAACTCACAGTATTATTTAGAATATTTTGGTTCTGATTTTTTTAACCCAGCAAAAAATTGCTGAGTGTACTGATACAGTTACCATTGATAAGGTGGCCATTTCTCCTTACAGATGATACCATGTTGTTGGTTTCCTTGAATTTTATCCTTTCAAACAGTTCTCTTGGTGGTAAATGCCTTCAATTTTGTTTCCTGTAAATATTTTGCTGCTTTTTTAAAAAAAATTATTTTATTTAACTTTATTTATTTATTTATTTTGACCAGAGAGGGACAGAGAAAGAGGGAAAGTGAGAAAACAAGTAGCCGGGTCTGGAACTTGAACATAGTCGGCCATGTGGGAGTCCAGCATCCTTAACCACCACACCACCTGCCAACCCCTGCCCTTTTCTTACACAAAACTTTCACTGCACATGAATTGGGTCTATTATTTCTTTTCTCCAATCTAGTCGTTTTTCCCTTATGATCTATCTTCTGACTATTGAGAAGTCAGTTGGTTTTCTGTTATCTTTAAGTGATCCATCTCCTTTTGAGGGATGTGATTTCAAGGTCTTCCCTCTGCCTTTGCTATTTTGTCATTTCAGCACAATATATCTAGGCATGGGTTAATTGTTAAATTATTTATTTATTTGTTTGTTTATTTATTTTCTCCGTGAACAAGAGAGACAGAGAGTGAGACAGAAAGACAGCACTTCCTATAAGGTCTTCAGGTCACAGTCCATCCCAGCCTCAGCCAGCCCTGGGTCATACCCACAGCTGCTTGGCACACTCAGGGAGGTCTCAGAGTGTGAACCTAGAACCTTCCTGTGGGGGTCAGCCTTACAAAGCATTGTGTTTTACCACTGCACACACACACACACACCCCGCCCCCGCCTGCTCCCTAGATTTCTTTACTTACCCTGCTTAGGTTACATTATGCTTCCTGGCTCTGAGGATGCATCTTGCTTTTTAACATTTCTGAAATCTTTTTCAATGTTGCCCTTCCTCCATTCTCTCTCTATTCTCCTTGTGAACTCTAATCAGACATATTGAGCCATCTCGTTCTATTGAATATCTTTGCTACCACTTAACTTCTCTTTCATTTTCCCCCTAGTCTGTTATTTCTTTGCTGTATTCTGGATAAATTCTTTCAATATGTCGAGTCTTTTGTCTAATCCATTGACTGTTTTTCATTTCAGTGGTCACATTTTTTGCTCCTAGAATTTCCATGTGTTTGTTATTCAAATCTGCCTGTCATTTTTGTTGGTTTTCTTCAGTAAACTCATCTTCGTAATTGCATCCTTGCTTGGGATAAACATGAGGCAGGGTCAAAGAATTCATAATGAAAAATTGTAAATACTTAAACTACATGATAAATCACCATATGTCGAAATTCGTGGAATACTGCATATATGATCTTTGAAATTTGTATAGCCTTGGATACTTGTATTAGAAAAGAAGAAAAGGGGATGGATGGTGGCGCGGCAGGAAAACAGTGCTCTGTAAGGCTGACCTCTGTGCAGAGACTGTGAGGCTGTGGGTTCATGTCGGTGACCTCCCTGGGCTCACTGGGCATGTGCATGCTCATCATCTGGGGCTGGCTGAAGTTGGGGGTGGATCACAGCATCCAGACCCTTTGCCCTTTGGGAGTGCTGTCTCTTTCTCTGTGCCTCTCTTACTCATGGAAGACATAAAATAAATACACCTGAAAATGAAAGAAGAGGGCCAGCAGGTGGTGTGGTGAAGAAGGCACTGGATCCCAAGTGGCCGACTGTACAGTTTGAGTCCCAAACTCGGTGGCTTGAAAAACATACGGGGGAAGAGGGAAATGGGGCCAGCATGTGGTATAGTGGTTAAGGTGCTGGACTCCTACATGGCCGACTGTGGTTCAAGTCCTGGACCAGGCACCTTGAAACTCACATCAGGCACATGTGTGTGCATGCCTTAAATCCCAGGAGGACAGTAGAGGAGAAGAGATTGTGGTGTGACCATTGCCCCTGGGGGGTGATTTCTTGCTTTCTGTCTGTCTTTCTGGAGAGCCCATGTGTCCTATAGCAAAAATCTCTCTCTAAAGAAAGAAAGGAAGAAAGAAAGGAAGGAAGAAAGAAAGAAAAACACACTGGGTACATGTGTGCGTGTGCCCAAAATCCTGACAGGAAAATGGAGGAGAAGGGATTGTGGCACGGCCCTCCCCACTGAGGGTGATTTCTCACTTTCCTTTGCTGTCTCTCTCCAGCAAGTACATGTGCCCTATAGGAAAAAAGAAAAAAAAAGAAAAAGAAGAAAAACTTCTAATCTAAGTTAAAGAACAGAAACCTCAAAGAAAGTAGAAATAAATAAATAGGGATAAGGTCGAAATTAATGAAATAGAAAAAGAGAATTAGTAAAACCAAAAAGTCCTTTTGGAAGGACAAGCCGTACTCACCATCTTCATTCTCCATATTTGGCTTTGACTCTCATCACTCTACTGATGTTACTCTGGCAAGGCAGGTTTTAATAATTCCCTGAAGGCTGACTCTGTTAAAAACTTTTGTTAGTCCTCGTCTAATTTGCCTTCTTGGTGGCAATGAGTATGTCTGATTACTCCCTTAACTTCAGACACCCCAACTGCCTGCTTAATATCTCCACTCAGGTATCAAATGAGCTGAACCCTGAGGTCCCTTTTCCCCAACCTTACTCCTCCAGCTCTTTTTTCCTACGTGGATCAGAAATGCCAACTCTGTTTCTCCTTTCTCATATTGGAAATATTCACAAGTTGTCTCTGCTTTCCATCTTGACCTTTTAAAGAGGTCACAAGAATCTTCCAAAAACACCAGTCAGATCATGTAACTCCCTGTTCAAAACTCAGTGGCTTCCTACCACCCTTGGAATAAAACCCAAATTCCTCACCTTGGCGCTTCATGATCTGGCCCCTGCTTACCTCTCCAACCTAGTCGTCTTTCCCTTCGGCTCATTCACTACCCTCCCATGGTCATGGCCACCGAATGTGCTTGCTATTCCCTCCACCTGCAATACTCTTGGCCTAGAGCTCCCACGGTTCACTCTGTCCCTTCATTCAGGTCCCCACCTCAGCAAAGACTTCCTCAACACTGTATTTATAATTGGACACACATACCTCCCCCCATTTGCACTTATTATTTGTCTGCCCTCCATCCTAGTTTACTTTTATTTACAGCACTCATCATTGACATTATAAAACATTTGCTTATCCACTTGTTGGTACCTGTCATCCATCCCCACCCTACTACAAGTATGCAAATTGCTGGGACTCTGTCTTACTCATCCCTGTATTGCCCAGGCTTAGAACTGTGCCTGGAACATCGTGGGGCTTGGCGAATGTCTGAATGAATGGATTATGTTAGGAAGAAAAAAGGAGGATAAAAGATACAGATGGAAGAAAGGGGCTGCAGAGGTGGGGATGGTTGTTCGATCTCCCTGATGCCATTTTTTTTTTTTTAATAACGCTTTCCTCATTTCCAGCTCTCTCTGCCCACAGCACATTATGCGTTTTCTAAAGCGTTGATTCCACCTTGTGGTGTGGG
This sequence comes from Tupaia belangeri chinensis, assembly GCF_000334495.1. NCBI lineage: Eukaryota > Metazoa > Chordata > Mammalia > Scandentia > Tupaiidae > Tupaia > Tupaia belangeri. The sequence continues at coordinate 2,486,418 of NW_006198412.1, read as the reverse complement.
CATGTTTAGGCTGTGGTCTTCTTGAGAATAGGGACTTACCTGCTCACTTCTGCACCCTGGTGTCAATCTTTGTCCCTGCCACAGGACAGATTGGCTACACTAACTGCAGTTGAAAATGTCTCGAGTCTGTTTAGCTGAGTCATTTTCACCAGCACGAACCGGATAAATTATTGACAAAAAACTACGTGGGATGAAGCCCTTTCCGGGGCACTTTTTCTGAGTCAAAGAAGCCCGAGTGCAAAGTAGGAAGAAATGACAATATGCTGACAGCTGCTTAGTAGACTAAATATAACTAATCTTTGTAAAGCACCCAGTAACTCAGCACTAATGATTACAGAATGTGCTTCATAAATAAACAAAGGTTGAACAAATGATTTTTTTATGAGAGAGAGAGAGAACCACCACCACCACCACCCCCTACCCCCCCCACACACACACACTCCATCACCCTGCTGCTGCTATCCCAGTGGAGCCTGGTAATGCTGCAACCCTTTTTCTTCCAGTTCTCTGTCCTGTCAGGATACTGAACATGCCAATTTCTGCTCAGCTTGTTTTCCAAGCCATTGGGGCAAGGACTCAAACCCTGGTCAGCCATGTGGGATTCAGTTTACTCTATGCAGAACTTAACCACTGTACTACAGGACTGATGCAGTGAAAAAATTTTAAAAGTCCTTCCCACTTTTCTTGGTTTCCTAATTTGCAAATTGCCCCCCAAGGATGTCCACTAGTACCCCATCAAGATAGACAGTTTAAAAACTCTACCTTTCTTTAGGAGGAGGCTGAGATTCTAAAGTCTAAGAAAGTGAAAGCTCCAGGAAGCATCTCTCCATGGCTGAAGTGTGCTGGTGGCTGTGCCCTTTGCATTCTCTGTTCTCCTAATGTTGCTGGGAAACCAGGAGCCATGTCAACCGAGGTCTCTTTTGATATCCACTGGCTCCTGGCAAGGCCAAGGAGTACTCTGCCCCCTGCTCTTACTTTTCAAGAAATATTGCCAAGACATAAGCAACAAGCCATGGGCTCCAGGTCAATGAGAGTACTGCTCTGCTCCAGGAGATCTCCCAGGGTCCTTTGCAGCACTGGAGAAAAGCCCTGGGAGCTGAGCATGCTCAGCTGATCTTTTAGGCCTCCTGCCAGTGGTGGGCTAACAGAGAATGTGGGTGGAGGAGGAAGGAAAGGAATAGAGCAAGCACAGGGCACGGTGTGCTCCATAAATCACAGATGTTTGCCAAGTGGAAAAACACCAGATTCTCAGAATGTTTCATGTTGTATTTCTGAGAAACATTTATTTCATCAAAGGTAAAGTGACATGTGCCACCTCTGCTGAAGCCACAGGTAAGCCTCTTCGCTGTGTCCTCCACAGACACGGTTACTATTTCCTGGTATTTGTTCTGGAGAGTGCTGGGGCCCTGCACACCCAGCGGGACTGCACGAGACCTCACACACCGGTGCCCTTTCCAAAAGAATATCCTCGGCGTGTGCTGGGAGGCTTCCAGTGGTCCTTAGTTCTTTCCTTAGTCTGTCTTTGGGAACCATGTCGTGGACAATGCTCACAAGAGTTGGTCCTGTATAGCTCCTGCAAGCTCAGGCCCAACTCCTGGTCCTGGCTCTGAACAGAGTGTAACCCAGGGCCACGACTTCCTGACTTCCTTGGCCTCATCTCCTCTGGCGGTGCTTCCTGTGAGCCAGAAGGGAGAAGGCTGCCAGGCTGCTGAGGTGCTGGTCAAGTGCAGACCACTGTCGGCAGCCCAGAGCTCCCGCTGGACTCACGAGCCTGGCAACCAAGTTGTGGAAGACACCCACCCAGCTCTGGAGGGAAGTGCAGGATCCTTTAACTTCTCCAGTGGGCATGGGCTCTTGGGGAAGCCTGACTTCACACCGTGAGCTCACATGGCCGTAGCCATTGCTATGGGTAGTATTGTCTAGTGGTTAGCAGTGTAGGTTCTTGTTTCAAATAACCATGGGGAAGCTGCTTAGCTCCTCTGAGGCTGTTTCCTCATCTGGAAATGGGAGTGATGTTAGTACCTACCTCACTTTTTAAAGAGGATTATATAAGACAATGTCTGTAATACGATTAGCAGAGGGCCTGGCATTTTGGAAGGGCTTGAAATACAAGGCTATTATTGTCAAGCTGAATGACAAGAGCCTGAGTTGTAGAGGGATTTATAGTGTTCGAAGGATATGAGGTAACTACACCTCTAAGAGCCGTTGTAGACTGGGAGGTGTCAAGCAAGGCTGGAGCCAAGTGGTGAGTCTGTGTGAAGGCCTAAATTCCTATCCAACCAGACAGCTGCTGCTAGGGAAAAAACGGTGGTCTGACTTCAGCTGGTTGGGTCTGGTGAGGCCATGTGGGACAATCTAGTTCATCCTCACAACTACCCTGTAAGAGGGGTATGACTACTCACTTTTTCCGATGAGAAAATTGAAGCTTAGAGAGATACATATTTGTGACTCACGGTTATACAGGGAATATGCAACAGGCTCGAGACTTGAACCTTGTGTGTTTGCCTTTGTAGGAAGTATCTTTGTTTTTGCATGCCAGCACCTAAACAGCCCTCCACGTTTTCAGGAATCTGCCTACTGTGTGACTCTCAAGAGCAGAAACCTCCCTTTCTCAAGTAGCAAGATGAGTAATTGGACGCTTCCCCACTGTTCACCTGAAACGAACCTCATGTGAGGCTGCAAAGCAAGAGGGCACTAAGGACAGGTCTGGGATGGGCCTAAGAATGAGTCATGACTGGCAGGAGTCTCCTGCTCAGTGCTTTCGGTGGCCTGGCTTCCTGAACCCATTCTCCAAGCCTTGGCTTCCAGCTTTCTGCAGATGAGCTCAGCCCCTGTATATCCTTATGTTTAAGTAGCTGAGTTGGTTTCTGACAGGCTCAGACCAAAGCCACATCAAGCTTCTTCCTCAGTGATGCTGTCTGTCAACTAGGAAAAGGAGACAGGTCTTGCTTGGGGACTTATGAACAGACCAAGTGTTAGCAGGCTCTCTTTGGCCTTGCCCTTTCTGGTTTGAAATGTCCTTTGCTAAGCCAGGGGTATGGGGTTTCTGCTGGCCCCCAGGCTGAACTCACCTGCATGATCAAGTGAGTAGGACTCTAGCAGAGAGGGTTGTGGGCCCCCCTAGACTTCCACCTCCATCATAAATAACCCCTCACTGGTCCTACAGGGTGGAAGACGTGCACATAAACACTCACTCACTCTCACGTTCATTCAAGACCTGCCTCCTAGCATCCTTCTCCTCCTCATGCATGTGTATCCCCTCTGGCTTTGTCCTTCTGTCTTCTGTTTATTTCCCTTCCCTTCCAGCTGCCCATGCTGGTGCTGTCAGTGGGAGCTGTGAAGCAGGGAGCAGCGGGTGAGGAGGCTAGCTGGCCAGTGCTACACAGAAGGCCAGTGTGCTATGCTGAAGGACAGGCATTGCCTTGAGGTGCAGCACCAGATATAAGATCCTGGGGTGCTGGGAAGGGGCTGCTGTGCTCTGCAGCTCCCTTCTCCGAGATCAGCAGGCAGGGCTGTGGGTGGCCTGAGGCCTGTGTGCAGCTGCAGCCTCTGCCCTGAGCCTGTCTTTCTTTTCCCTCCTCCTCGGGGTCCTCTCTTCTTGCCATATAGCTTTCTGCTTCCCAAGTGGAGGAGATGGAACGTGCTAGTCTCCAGGTCACCTGTACATTTCCACTTGGGCCTTCGGGGTCAACTGTCGACCTGAGCTCCCCTTCCTCAAGCTCCCGAATGAAAGGCAGAGGCACTGCCTTATGCAACTGTGCGTAGAACTGAAGGTGAGCCCAGAGGACTGGGCATCCAGTGGGCGACTGATTTTGATGCTTCCCTCCAGGCATAGGCAGGAACTCAGTGTCCTAGATCCTTCTTCCTCATTAGCGAATGCCCTCAGATCAAAGGTAGCCTAGAATGCTGGGTTTCTCTCTTTGGGTTTACTCCACCTAGATTTTAGTCTGATGATCCTTCACTAAGCTCTTAGTTTTTAATGCTTAAAAAAATTCTTTTCTTTTAAAAATTCCATTGGTTGTTTTGTTTGTTTTCAGATTTTTGTCATAAGGGTACGTGTACTTGATGGAGAGAGACAGTGAGAGGGAAAGTGAGAAATGATCCCCCAGAGGGGATGGCCACACCGTAGCCCCTTCTCTATTCTCCTCTCAGGATTCTGGGCACGCACACACACGTGCCTGGCATGATGTTCAAGCTGCCATGTCTGGGACTCGAACCATGGTTGGCCATGTGGGAGGGAGTACAGTGCCTTAAACACCATACTATTTGCCGGCCCCTCACTTTTAAGCTGTTCTTATTGCAAAGGTGGTAGAAAGTCCACAGGTCACATTATCAGACCAGTTTAATGAGGCCACTTTAACCAGTCCCTAAAACTCCCACCTTCCTATGAAGCTCTTATTCTTTTTCTCACCTTCTCCTTTTTCTTTAAATTCCAACACCGCCTTCTCCCATTCCCACTCTCAATAATCTTACTTCCCATTTCATGGAGAAAACAGAAGCAACCAGAAGAGAATACTCCACTATTCTTTTATCTCTTCCCACTGGCTGGTTTCCCTCTTGTTGTAAGGAATAAGTTTTGCAAACTCCTTCCAGGCCACGTCCCACTCCTCCACCTAAGGACATGGCGCCTGTAGGTCCCTTCCTGCAACAGTAGATTTTCCCTTTCTCAGATCACTTCCCCAAGACTATGAACAGGTTGCAATATTTCCCTCTAAAAGAAAGTATTTTTTGATTACGTATCTGTCTGATGACCACCTGTTTTCAAGCTCTTCATTATGGCAAAACTCCCTTAAAGAATTGTTTCTACTCACCATCCCCACTTCTCCATTTCCTTTTGAAACTATTTTGTCCCTACCATTTCACAGAAGAGTTTTTTGTGAAGGTCACCAATCATTTCCACGTTGCCAAACCCAACCCAATTCTGAAGGCTCCCTTTCCTAGAGCCATTAGTGGCACTGGTTTACTCTGTCTTGGTCTCAGGGCTCTCTTCCTACCTCCCTGGCTGTTCCTCAGGCTCCTTCTCATCCCTCAAACCTCTGAACATTGGAATGCCTGAGGGCCCAGTCCATAGGTCCTTTTCTCCATTTCTAAGTGGTTTAACCATGTCTATACAGTTACATGCTGATGACTGGCCAGCTTTCTCTCTCCAGCCCAGACCTCTCTTCAGCTCTAGGTTCACACTCTCTCTGTCCAGTGAGCTGTCTAATAGGAATTGAAGAAGTGACACGTCCAAGAACAAATTCTTCATTGCACCCTTCCTAAATCTTGATCTTCCCCATTCAGTAAATTGTGACTCTATCTTCCTGTTGCTCAGGTCAAAAACTCAGATTGTGACTTCCTTTCATATCTATATTAAATCATACCCGTTTTAGTTTCAAATACATATACCATTTCACTGCCTCCTTCACTGCTGGTCTAAGCCACCATCATTCCTCACCAGGATTATTTCAGAAGCCTCTTAACTGGTGTCTCTTCTCCCAGAATGTCTCTCCTGTTGCCTATCCTCCACAGAAATCAGATGACTCTTTGAAAACCAGGCAGATAATGTGGCAACCCTGTTCAGTCTTTCAGGTTCTTTGGTTTCACTCAGTATAAAGTCAAACTCTTCATGAGACACCACTAAGTCTTTATTTATTTTTGTTTTTGTCATAAAGCACGTGTACTCACTGGAGAGACAGTGAGAGGACAAGTGAGAAATCACACATAATCCCTTCTCAATTCTCCTCCTGGGATTTTGGTCCCCAACACATGCCCCCCACATGATTTTCAAGCCACTGGGTCCAGGACTTGAAACATGGTTGGCCATGTGGGAGTCCAGTGCTGTACCCATTTTACCACCTTCCAGCTCCTGACACCACTAAGCCTTAAGAGACTAGGTCCCTGATACTTCTCTGACCTCTTTCCATAGTGTCCCCCGGCTCATCTGCTCCAGCCTTACTGTTGTGCTTCAAATGTGTCGTGTGCTGTGTTCACCATTGCGGTTGCTGTGAATTGCAATCCCCTCCTTACTGTAGTGCCTTGAATACGTTTCCTTTTCCTAGAATATCTTTCCCTTGTTTGCTGCAGCCAGATTCCTACCACATCCTACAGACTTCTCATTCCTCACATTTCAGTCAGATGAGTAATTCCTCTCTGAAAACTTGAGTTATGATGGTGTGGATTTCTCTCCACTTTCTTCACAAGCATGTGGTCCATTCCTACTCCAGAAGGTTCAGTTCTGCCCTCAAACATAATCACTGCTCTGACAAACTCAGTTCTACACCATGGAGGGGAAGATACCACCCCTCACCCCTCACATCTTTCTCCTCTTTCTCTGCTTTAGTGGCATGTGGTATACACCTTTCCTGGCAAACGACACTGGCTTACCATCCCATCCTCTTCTTGCCAGAAGCTATGCAAGTGAGGCGTCACGATTGGCTCTGAATTTCCAGTGCCCTGCAGATGTTCAGTAAATGTTTAAAGAAGTAATGATTCTAAAAGGACTTAAGCAGAGTTGTATAAATAACAGTAACTACGAGCAATTCATGTCATTAAATACACTATTCTACCAACACCCCTATTGTTCTACATCTTCATGTCATTAAATATACTATTCTACAACACCCCTATTGTTCTACATGCCCTAAACTTATTTGTAAGGTTCAAATTAGAATTTTCTAGGCCTATCTTCTAATATGGGATATTGTTTTTCATCTTCTAATAACTTTTACTTACTAGCTCAAAGCCTTTCATATTCTAGTAACTGTTATCCACTAGCTCAAAGCCATGTTTGAAGGAAAGGGAAATATCTTTTAAAGGCAGTATTTGTCTTCCATTTGGAAAACATTTTATCACTGACTTGGTTCCGGTGGGGCATAAGCCCAGAGGCAGGCAGGTCCTGTGTCCGGGCTGCTGTAGGTCCTGGTGAGCTCTTGGTGCTAGGCTTGCCTGAGCTACCAAGAACTGTGGCATCCTTCCGTTAGCCAATGCCATGGTACACTAAAACACTTACGCAAGAGGTTTCACTACATCTTTAGCCTCCCAGGCTTCAACCAGTGGAAGATTACGAACGTACTTATCTGTAGATAGACAGACAGATAAAGTGCCCTCTGGTGGCATAAATTTTGAGACTCTTGTGTTGAACTATTACAAAATACTGTGTCCAGGCTTATTTTACAGATACCCAGATTTGATGAGTATTTTTGAATGTTATTTCCAGGGGGGGGTCTCTTAACTTCTTAAATAACATTCATTGTTTGTATTTTATAGGCTCTTTGGTATTGGTGGAAGATGAAAACCAACTTTCAGAAGGGAAAACTACTTCTGGAGATCTTGGTGGGTGCCCCAGTAATTTTCTGGCCCCTATTTTTGGCCAAGGATAATGCAGTCTCAGGGCTTAGAAAGGACTGCCTGAGAGGGCTGCTTTATGGGCCCCAGTGAAAAGGATGTTCCTTCTCAAGTTCAGGCCAGTCTCACCACCTTGGCTTTGGACCTCATGACCGCCTAACCCCAGAAACACTTTGCACTTTGCCTTATGAAACAGCTCCCTGTATCTTCAAATCTGATCTCCTCTTAAAATTCAGTTTTAGTGAATTTTACTGAAAAGTCAATTACTTTGAGAATCTGTCCTGATTAACCTCCCAAATTATGCTGAGCTTGATGAGGATCCTACCAGGCCCCTGTAGTGCTGAAAATATACCTCTTTATAGCATTTCCCACAAAACTTAGTGGCCAGTCTCTGTATGAGGGTAGTCATTTTATTTTGATTTCTGTATTCCTCAGTCCTATTACGGCTCTGGCAAACAGTGGGTAAAAGTTCAATAAATGTAAAATATAATAACCATATTAATTATCTCATTGATCACATTCAAAATTTCTAGTTCAGTTCTGTTTTATAGAAAATAAACTGAGGTTCTGAGAAGATGGATAACTTGCCTGAGGCCTTAAGCAGAGTTGTATAAATAACAGTAACTAGGAGCAATTACAATTCATGTCATTAAATATACTATTCTACAACACACCTATTGTTCTACACGCACTAAACTTATTTGTAAGGTTCAAATTAGAATTTTTCTAGGCCTATCTTCTAGTATGATATTGTTTTTCATCTTCTAATAACTCTTACTTACGGTCATTACTGAGAAGATCAAGGGCTGCTGTATGGGTTCTGGACTAAGCAAAGTTCCCTATTCCCTACACTATGTCTTCATGACAGTTCATACACCAGTGTACACACTGAAAGGTCAGTGTACTGTAGAGTTCCCACATTCGTAAAAGAAGAACACAATACACACTGTATCTGTGTTACGTACAGACTTTCCTTAGTATCTGTGGCTTTGACTAAGGTTTTCACCAGTAGAAAACTTAGGGAAAACAGAAATGGACTATAATCATCCTTAAATGGAGCACCCTGGTCTGGTGGGAAGAATATTGGGCCCTGGGAACTAGGATGTCTATTAAAGTTGTAAAGATTAATAAAAAGATGCCTAGGATACCATGTCCTTAAACAAGTGGTAATCCAGCAGAGGAGATAAAGAATTGTCTAAAAATGAGTGAAATATAAGGCAAAATGTTATAAATGTGATTTATAAGAAAAAGCTATGGATGCATAAATGTGGAAGAATCACTCGAAAGTTAGGGCAAGCAGAGAAGCTTCTGTTGAGTGTCAGTGGTATGAGACCAGAAAAGATAAGTAGGATTTTGATGGGTCACCTTTCAGATGGGCAGAAGGAAACCGGAAGAAGGCTGAAGTCTGTGGAGGAATTTATAAAGATTATTCATAAAGGTATCTATCTGCCTATTCATTCCTGGAATGACAAATAGCAGAGTGAGGAGCACACCGAATCTTTTCCTCTGAAAAGAATAAAATAAACAAAAGTTGTTTTTTTTTTTTTTAATCTACCATCTTATGACTCTAGAAATTGACCAGGTATACATCAAATTGGGAGGTATTAATTCAAGAACAGTTACTGAATCTTGGGTAAGAACAGTGTGTCTGTAGTGTTTCAGTGTAGGGCTGCTCCCATTCCCTTTTAGGTCCACAAACATGGCAGTTCTATCATGGCAGGACAAGATGTGAGGTGACGACTCAATCTGGAGCAGAATGCAGAAAAAGAAGCAACTTGGTAGCAAATGAATAGGAAAGATCAATGCAATTAGCCTGAAGTCTTGGTTCTGGGTAGGGCAAGCAACAGACTGGCCAAAAATGTAACAGGGAGATGCATGGAATGAGATAGCCATCGCATACCTTGCCACATATCCCTGCTGGCTTAGGATGCTGCCACCAGGTGGAGCACATGCTTAGGAGATGGGAGAAAGCCCCAGCTACTTCCACACACTCCTGACTGGGGTCCTGGACATAGGCAGAAAACACGTGAGAAGGTCCAAGGTAAAGTAAAAATTAGGGAAGACTTGTTAACTGCCTAAGCTTGGAATGTGTTCTCCGACCTACACACAGGTCAGAGTAGAAGCCACTCCTGGCTAAAGCTTTTTCAGCACAACCTCTGAATAAACCCTGACCACTAAGCCCTGTGGACATAGGGCTGACTCCAGGACTAATAAAATAGAAACTGTTTTTAAAATACAAAACTGAGCAGAGACATCAGTGGCTGCACACCATGGGAGAAGACAGCCTCCACAGAATTAGTCCAGGCAAATACTAAACCAATCGACAAACAAAAAGCAGCCTCAAAAACAAACAGGGCATAATGGCTATGTTGCTGGACTCCCATGTAGTCAACCACTGTTTGAGACCTGGACCCGGTGGCTTAAACTCATACTGGGTAAGTTTGTGTGTGTGTGTGTGTGTGTGTGTGTGTGTGCCCAAGATCCCGAGAAAAGAAAGGAGAAGGGATTGCGGCGTGGCCATTCCCCGGGGGGGGGGAGGGGGGGTTCTCCCTTTCTGTCTCTGCCTCTGTCTTTCTGGCAAGCACACACACCCTATAGCGAAAACCTCTCCAAAACAGAACAAAAAACAAACAAACAAAAAAACTTCCACCTCCCTGGGTAGGGAAGATCAGATCAGAATCCAGAGCTGTTACAATGATGTTATCCAAAATGTCCAATTTTCAACAACAAAAAAAGACACAAGAACAGGAATGACCTATTTCCAGGGGGGAAAGGAGACAATAAAAACTGCCTCTGGGGCCAGTTGGTGGCATAGTAATTAAGGCTGGATCCCACACGGCCAACTGTGCAGTTCAAATCCTAGACCTGGAGGCTTGAAAAACACACCAGGTGTGTGTGTATGCACACCCCAAATCTTGAGAGGAGAATGGAGAAGGGACTGCAGCACAGACACCAGCCCTCTGTGGGATGATTTCTCATATTCTCGTGTGCTCTCTCTCTCCTGGTGAGTGCACACACCCTACAGCACACTTAACAAAAAAACAAAACAAAACCGAAAAACTCTGCCCCTGACTTTTGGAATATGGAACAGCATGCACCAATGGAACAAAATTAGGAGTCCCAAAATAAAACTACATTAATGACTAATCCATATCTTACAAAGTTGCCAAATAAATTTAATAGAGAAATGATTGTCTTTTCAACAAATAATAATGGGAAAATTAGATGTCCATATACAAAAATGCCATTAGCCCTTATCATACATAAGAAATTAATTCAAATGAGATCATAGCCTAAATATAAGAGCTAAACCTATAAAACTTCTAGAAGAAAACTCCTGATGAGATGTCAAATTAGGCAAGAAAGCTCACACTACACTATAAAAAACGAATCAACTGCACTTCATCTAAATTAAAATCTTTTGTACTTCAAAAGCTATTTAAAAATTTAAAAGCCCAACCACAATCAGAGAACATACAGAATATATAAAGAACTATTATAACTCAATAAAACAATTCAATTTTTAAAATGAGCAAAATAATTGAATAGACATTTTACAAAAGGCATGCGTGGCTAATAGCATAGATGGTCAACATCATTAGTCATTAAGGAAATGCAAATTAAAAACCGAAATGAGATACAACTTTAAACCCATTACAATGGCTATAATAAAAAAGGCAGACAATAAAAAAGCACTAACAAGTGCTGGAGGGGATAGGGAAAAACTGGTACCCTCATCCTTTCATGCTGCTAGTGAGAAGGCAAAAGTTACTCTGGAAAACAGTGTGGTGGTTTCTTATAAAGTTATATAGAATGTTATATGATTCAGCAATTTCACTCCTTAGGTATACCCCAAATAAAGGAAAACGTATGTCCATACAAAGACTTGAATGCATGAATCAGTAGATGGCCTAATGGTTCCGTCACTGGACTCCCACATAGTTGATAGTGGTTCAAATCCTGGGCCCAGCGACTTAAAACTCATGCCAGGTATGTGTGCATGTATGCCCAAAATCGCAAGGGGATCAAAGGAGAAGGGATTGCAGCATCCTCCCTAGAGAGTGATTTCTCACTTTCTGGCTCTCAGTCTCTGTGTCTTTGGGGAGCACATGTGCCCTATAGCAAAAAAATTATTCTCTCCCTCTCTCAAAAAAAAAAAAAGGAAAAGAGGGACCAGTAGTTGGTGTAATGGCTACATCACTAGACTCCCATGTAGTTGATCGCAGTTTGAGTCCTGGACCCGGTGGTTTAAACTCACGCCGGGCACGTGTGCGTGTGTGTCCAAGATCCTCAGAGGAGAATGGAGAAGGGACTGTGGCGTGGCCATCCCCCGTAGGGGATGATTTCTTGCTTTCTGTCTCTCTGTCTTTCTGGTGAGTGCACACACCCTATAGCAAAAAAACAAACAAACAAACAAAAAACAAAAACCCTCTCCAAACAAACAACAACAACAAAAAAGAGAAATAAAAAGGACCTGAATACAAATATTCATAATAGCATTATTTATAACAGCCAAAAAGAAGAAACAGTCCAAATCTGAGTTGGTGAACGGATAAACAAAATATGGTATATCCATATAATCAACTATTTTCAGCAATAAAAAAGAGTGAATTCTTGATAGTTGCTATAGTATGAATAAATCTTGAAAACAAAAACATGATGCTAGGTAAAAGAAGCCAGAAGCCAAAGACTATACACTCTATGGTTCCACTAATATGAAATGTCCAGAAATGGCAAATCTACAAAGGCAGAGAGCAGACAGTAGTTGCCAAGGGATGGGATGGGAATGGAGATCTACTCCAAATATGGCATGTGGATGGTTGTACCACTTCATCAACTTACTAAAAATCACTGCATCATATTTTTACAGTGGCCATATTTTATGCAAATTGTACCTGAAAAAGGTTTTTGTCATAGGGTATGGACACCGTGAAAGAGAGAGGGGGAAAGTGAGAAATTACCCTTCAGACTGGAGGGATCCCCACACTGTAATCCCTCTTCCTCCAAATCCTCCTAGGATTTTGGACATGCACCTGGCATGATTTCAAGCCACCAGGTCCAGGACTCAAACTTCTACCGCTCATGTGGGAATCTAGCCCCTTAAACATCATGCCACCTGCTGGCCCAGCTGTTAACTTTTTTTTTTTTTAAGTTAGACAAAAAAATAGCAAAGAATTAATTATTATTTTATATCCTTACCACACAAAGATAACCATTAACTTTTAGTATATACTTTTGCATACATCTAACAAAAAGTGACTACTATAGTTTTCAAACAACTCAGTTTATATGGATCATAGATATATTTGCGTCATTAAACTTTTCCTTTTAATAATAACAAGTCTTATTTCACAGACTCATGAATGATAAAACTGAAGACTATCTTAAAAATCATGTCTTTTCTTTTATCCCCTTTTGCTTTTTAGTATCCATATATAAACAAAGGTCAAACTAGATTTTTCTGGGTTCATTGTCATAATTTCCCTTCCCCTCTTTATTATTTTTTCTATTCCTTTAGGAATGATTAATCTGCTGCTAATGAAAATAATTAAAAACAAAACTGTGAGTTACTTACAGCTTGGTACATAGATTTTTCACATTTAATTCTCCTAAAAATCTGGTATTATCCCTTCTAAAGGCAAGATATTGAGATTTAGTAGAGTTAAGGAATTTGTCTCAGACAGCAGATTGGAAGTTACTAGGGGCTGAGAAAAATGATACTGGAGAGTTATAGTTTACTGGTTAGAGTCTCTGTTTAGAATGATGGAAAAGTTCTGGAAGTAGTGGCAATGGTTGTGCAACACGGTTAATGTATAGAGACTGTCATGAATGAGTAAAAAAAAAAAAGACTTTTCATTTAAAGAACATCTTTATTTGATCTTTAATATACAATATCATCTTTAATTTGTAAAAATCACATTATGGAGGACATGACTGGAAACCAGTTCATGAGCAGCCGGTGAGTACCAATTTAGGTTATACTTACCCCACTTACTAGTATAGGTAAAAATGTTATCAGTGAATTTGAGACCTGTGAGATTGAACAATGGCATTTCAACTTCCAAATCCAGTAGTTAAAATTGGGGATTATTTAGTTAACTTATCCAGCAAAAAAATAATTTCTAAATTTCCTAAAAGAAAACCTTTTCCCAAGAAAGAGTTGTACTTATTCTCATATAGTTTTCTGGCAGTCTGTAATAGACTTCTGTAGTATTCAAATAGCTACAGGATGTTTGCAACTGTCCAAAAGTCCTCTGTGTGGTGTGTGTGTGTCACATGGAGTTGAAGTAAAAACTTGCGTTATGTTGGAACTGGAAAGGCAGCTCATTTATAAAGTGAAAGGGACAAAATAGATGTCTGTTCCTTTTTGAATACAGACTTTATCTCCTTTAAATTTTCCAAAAATAGTGAAACAGTTGATAAATTTCTTAGTGAAAAATCTGTCTCAGAATGGTTAATGCACTGCAATGCTAGTAATCCAGTGTTGTGTAATTACATGAACAATTTTATGTGTTCTACCAATGCAGGGCTCAAACCATGTTTGAGATGGATTAATCATTAAATAGTGGAATTGTAAGACTGAAGTTGAGGTGTTACTTAATTGAAAAATGATGTGTATTGACATTCTAAAACAATGGTACTGAACTGTAAAGGAACTGAAGAAAGAGAGAGCTATACAAGGAAAGAGGATGGTAACTCTCCTGAATACATCTTTTCTTTCCTCTTCTCAGACTTAGGCTGTTCTAGAGGTAACAGAGGCATTATCCTTCTGCAGTTTGAAAAAGGAATAGTTTCTGCTAAGTGACAAATAAATGAGTACATAACACATTTTCTGTTGCTTAGAATTTTTCAAAAGATTTGTTTCTGTAGCACAAAATCAGAAATTCTATCATATTTTTGTCATAGAGCTCTTATAATGCCCAGATAGATGAATTTCTGCAGCTTCAGCAATCCAGAATCCTGCTACGAGGGTCAATGAGTAGACAGACCTTGAAGAGAATATATTTGACACCACACAGATCTCCCTTTTTAAATGGGGAATCTTGAATTATGGCATTAAGTGACAAAGTGAGGATAATGGCTGATTGCATACCTACCCCCCCCAAGACAAAAATAAAAATTCTGCCTCTTTCAGGATAGTCATGTCATCCTGAAGCCTAACAGACTCCAGAAGAGTATATATGTACTTTCAAATAAACAACAAATGTATCTTTAGGTTACACAAATACATACAATTGTACATATGCACATCTTTTTGACTTAAAAATAAGTTACATAAAACCAAACACTGAGAAAAGATATAGGTCAAAACTTGGAGGGTCTCACACAAATTAAGCTTGGGATTTGGGTCAGCAACTATGACCAGCAGGCCAAATCTAGCCCTCCAACTGTCTTGTAAATAAAGTTTTATTGGAACACAGTTATAGTCATTCATTTACATATTATTGACAGCTGTTTTAATACTTCACAGCAGAAATGAGTAATAAAAGAGAGTGTATGGCTTACATAGCCTAAAGTATTTACCTGACTCTTTGCAGAAAAACTTGCTGACTGGTTATAGATCAGAAAGAACATTCACCATAATCTGAATGAGCTGAAGTAACAGAAAATCATCTTCACCAATGTTCCGGAAGCAGAGTTTAAGTGGACTAAAATATTTCCATCCCAAGTGCGATTATCCAAATAATCTGCTTCTAATTTGTGCAGCCCAGACCAGTTAGCAACAATGGTGTTTATTCATTAACAGACAGTATTAAAAAATCTCTGTGTATAATTGTATTTATGTATATAACTATGTGTAGAGTGGATAATATAGGAACTAGCCAATTTGAGGGTAATGAAACCTAAAGAAAAATAAGAATTCAAAATATGATGACTAGGAACTGCTACTTAGAACTCAGAAATATTTTAGTATACTTTCGTTTATATTTAACAACATGGGGCTGTTAACAGGACCCACCAGAGCAAAGACAATTTACAACTGCAAAGTTTTACTCATGAATTATGTGACAAAAACTTTTGAATATAAAATAACCAGCACTTCTATAAAACATTGATTTTTAATTATATAATTAAAGTGATAAGAATAATAAAATAAGAATGTTTTTATTTCTAAAGTAAATAGTTTAGTCAAAGTTGCATCAGAAATCAAATATTTCTTTGACATTTTCCAAGAGACTTTAGTTTATTAACTACAATTATAGTTGTTAGTATTATATAGTAACACATTGTTTAAAATATATTATAAACCTTTTCCTCTTTAATTTAAATGAAATATAAAATTAAGAATTCTGTAACACAATTCATATTGGAAAACATTTAAAATGGTATGAACTACTCTCCTACAGAAAATGCCACTGGAATCACATAAAATGTTATAATGCTTGAAAGTGCCAGGCAAAAAGCATGGCACGTTATGTACTTCGTACATGTTTATCCACTCATTCTCTCATTTACTCGTGCACTCAAAAAAATCCAAGCTTCTAGAGAAACTACATTATAATGAGAATGGCAAGCATAATCTTTGATCAAATTGGGACTTTTGACAAAGATTTTGGCAATGAAGAAGATGACAGGTTGATAGTTGAGATCTCAAACTGCTTGGTTAAAATCTACTAAGTAAAGTCCTCGGTTGCTTAGATGGCATGATAGAAAATCAGGGTTAATGTTCCACAAAAAAGAATGTATCCTTCAATACCCAGGCTTTACTTTTACATATCAACATCTGGTCAAAGACAGGAGTAAGTCGGTATTAGAAAGACATAAACTGCAACCCACCAGAAAGTAAGAACCCCGACTGGGGAGTTGTTTTTCTACAGTGAGATTTCTTTTTTGGTTAGGGCCCCATCCTCCTGGTTTTAACAACTTTATACAGGTTGAACAACAATAATATTAATTTTTAAAAAACTGGTTTGAACCAAAATGTGTAGTTCTAAAATGTCGAGAAATAGGTGTAGAAGGTAAAGAAGTGTTCAATATACCGATTATTTTTTCTTTTATGTACCAACTGTTTCATACATTTGTGCCAACAGCACAAGGTGAGGTTTCAGCATTCTGAGGAGGCACCTGGAAAGGAGCATTTCTGGGGTCTCTGCAGAAAGTCTTACAATGTAATGAGCATTTAACCTGAGTAATAGTAGGTCATCGGAAAAGTCAAGATGCATTTTTGCAAAGAAAAACACATCCTGACTTTTCTGATGACCCAATATAAGGTCTACTAAATGCAAAGAGCTATAAGGACAAAAGAAAGTAACTAATACTCTTGGGAACTAAGCAGAATATGGTATAAGGATTGATACTGGAGGAAATAATCTAAAAACTTGTAACAAAAAAGAAAACATTAACACTGGCAAGTCATTTGTAGCTGACTTTTAATTGCCTTTGGTATTCAGAGAAGAAAAAATGGAAGCATTGTTATAAGCTCTAGCCTTATCATCACAAAGAAGAAGATACGGGTGGTAAAGAAGACCCTTACACTGTTCTTCTCAAATTCTTTGCTTAAACCAAGAACTGACCTGGCTTGTACATTTCTCTACTTCCTCTTAAGCTCCAGGTATCCAAGTAATACAGAATACTTGGGAGTAGGAGTTCTGTCTCCTCATCCCTTGAGAAATTTCTGGGAAGCCAAGAAGGCCCTTCATTCTGCATTCTTCTGAACAAAAAGCAAGGGAGTTCTCTGTCACCTGTACAACTGCTTTGGGTCTTAGCCAAGTCAAGACTTTTACTTTTTTCAGTAATTCTTAAGTGGGTTTGTGCTAGATTTTGAAGAACCACTATGTTTTTGTGTTTTTTTTTTTTTTTTTACAACAAAATACTTTCCTCTTTTCTTCTAAAGTCATAGTCATCAACTATTCTCATTTAAAATTTTAAAATTTCCAGGTAGTAAAAGATGTCACAACTTCAAAATATGTGTTAAAATTTAACTCTCCTAAAGACTTAATGCAACTGGTTCTATATCTTAATTTTCTATGTATCCTGAAAAAATTGGGGGTGGTTATCATTATGAACCACTGGCTGAACTATGAAAACCACTTAATGATTGTGGTGTATTATGACCACCCATAGAAAATATTTAATTATATTAATTTATTAAATATCTTCCCAACTTAAATCTACTACACGCTAACAGAAAATTAAAAACAAAAATGATCAAATAAGGAAATAAGCCTTCAGAATGTCGAAACAGGCTTCTTGTACAAATTTTGTCTTATGAAATCTTTAAATTTTGAGTAAATGTTAGACTAATTATATATTTTCCAACTTTTATTAATGTCAGTTGAACTGTATTATAGGTAAAGAAGAAAAAATATCTTGAACTTTCATGTAAATTCAAGGGACAGAAAATATATAAGCACTAGACAGCTTATACTTCTTTATAAAATTTAAGTTCTCCTAAATTATAAAGAACAATTTATTTAAAAAGAAATACCAATGCAAAACCTACTGATGATAAAAGAAAGTCTCTTAAATATATTCCAGTTTTGATCTAATATGATTACTTATACAACACTTTTATTGCTGAAAGTTATTATATATATATATATATATATCCTTGATGAAATTAAAAATCATAAAATATCTGTGAACAGCTGACTCATCTGATGAGATAACAAATAAAAAGATCTCCTGCCCCTATTCCAGATAAATTAAGGAAATTTCACTGTGTTTTGTTTTTGCTTTAATAAGTTGTAAAAGTAATGTAGCTTATCAAGGCAATTGTAGAGCTGCATGACAGTATAGGAAATTTGCACATAATTAAAGTTGTAAGTTGAGTGACTCTACTAACTTTATTATGAGACTAAAGTGGATAAAATTTACTCAGTAAATTTGCTGGCTTGGAAAAATAATATACAAACAAAACCAAGAAGTTCTCTTAGAACAGATTTCAAGGCAACAAATTGCAGCATTTCCCCCACTTTTTGTCATGCTACCAACACTAGACTGAACTACATGCATAAAATCCCAAACCCAGGCTCATAAGTAGTGGTTATGATAAAGAGCAATTTCAATGATTCCATATGGAGAAAAAGACTTTAAGAATATTATTTGTGAGATCATGCCCCCAGAGAAAACTAAATTTAATCAAGAAATTTCAGTGAAATACATTGGTATTTGAAATTATTGCCAATCTGTTCATCCAATGGGGAACTTGGAAATTCAGACAGGATGGTATTTCTGTTTCTTTTCTTAGTCCTCTTGCTGCTGATGCAGGTATACTGTTCTTTTGGTCTTGTTTATCTTAGTTCATTCCATCATTAAAATGGAGAAAAAAGGGATAAACAATGTGTAAATATCTGATTTGAAAGCTGCTCCACTGCTGCAGGAAACAAAATATAATTGGTTCCAAAGGCCATCTCTAACTCCTGCAAGGTGCTCTATATTCTTGGCTTGCTCTAAGAAGTCTAGCTTCCAGACTCTAGGCCTCTAAAAACAATACAGTAGTAATAGGCTTCATTTCTCATGTGATCATCTCATTAAGAATCAAAGCGCATCAGGTCTCTGTTCTACACGTACCAGAACATATTTTGGTCAGGTATAAAATGGAATAATTTCAAAGTTGATATATCTACAAGCTGAAAAGTCTTACAGGGAATAGTTTCACCCTGCCATGTTAACTTAGAGGTCCAGGTTTTCAAAAGCCGCCTCTCCAGACTAGTTTTTGTAGTGGTCCATGTAAACAAAACACAGGTGAGAATGGTCCTTCTGGAGCTGTTTTCATCGAACAGCAGGATTACCTGAAAGTGTGGTGTTGGCTAAATGTAACACAGGCAGAGGGTGAGCCTCTGTATTAAACACCCAGTGGTCTAAAGGTAAAAGATCATCACCAGAGAACAGCAGATACAAATATCTGAAAATAAAAGGGAGAGAAATGAGCTTCAATTAGAATTCAAGGAGAAGATCAAGTGATCTCAGTCATAATACCAAAGGAAACCAATAACCTATTTTGAACAGCTTTGATGAAAAACACATCACAGAAGTGAACCCCAGTCACCCAAATATCTACAACACAAAAGCAATGTGTTCTAGAATAATGTGTGAGAAAATCCAGTAGATGCACTAGACTTGCTTATGTAAAATCATTAACAAAATTGGATGAACTTGTCTGAAAAGAACAATGCTGTATAACACCATAAAACCAACCATTTCATAATTTTTCAAAGACATTCTTTAGATAGCAATCATGTTTTGGCAACTTATATAGCTCAAAGAAGAACTAGAAATTAATTCACTTTTTATTAATTAACACTGAAGAAAATAAATATATTATTGGACACAGCAAGGACTTTTTTTAAAGAGATTTATTTTATTTTATTTATTCATTCATTTTATTTTAATTTGACCAGAGAGAGAGAGAGAGAGAGAGAGAGAGAGAGGAAGTGAGAAAGCAAGCTACCAGGTTCGGGACTCAAACCATGGTTGGCCATGTGGGAATGTCCAGCACCTTAACCACCACGCCACCTGCTGGTCCATAGCAAGGACTTTTATACCATTCCGACTAAGATGTTAGTAGATGCCAATTTGGCATATTGGAGCAGGTATGGCAAGCTTTTTTCTTAAAAATATTATTTAATTTATTATTATTATTTTTTAATTTGATCAGAGAGAGAAGGAAAGTGAGAAAGCAAGCTGCCAGGTCTGGGACTTGAACTGAGGGGTAGCAGTGTGGAAGTCCAGTGTCTTTAAGTGTCTTAACCACCATGTCACCTGCTGGCCCTAAAGTATGGCAAGCTTTAAATAAAGATTTTGGAAACATCAGGATTTACAGGAGGCTTAAAAATTCATTAACCACTCAATGAGTAATAGCACTGTTCACATAAAAACAAATACCCTGACCTCTCCATAAGCACTATAAGCCACAGTACTCACTGGGATTCTCAACACACACAATGATTCTTACTTATCTAAGTAAGAAAATTCTAACTTGGATCCCATTACGGGTCATCAAAGTGAACATAAAAAAACAACTATGGAGAGTCAAGACATTGGAGTTCTAACTCCTGCTCTTAGCAAAAAGTAGTTGGACCTTAAAATGCCTCAGAAAAAAATTTTTTTCTTTATTTTAAAATAGGCATATTAATATCTCTTCAGACTACTGCTATAATCCTGGATGAAAGAGTGAGAACATATTGCACTGAGAAATGAGCATTACATATATTAACTTTGTGACTGTTAAAGCTGGAATGGAGACTTAACAGTGCTTCCCATTTCATTGCTAGATTCTGGACCTTGAGATCTACCTGCTTGATTCTGATTTTATTCACCTAATGGAACAGAGAAGTTGAAATGAAAAACCAGATTTTATTGGACATAGCAGGAGACTCTGGTCTGTTTACCATACCAGTGTTCTGGGTACAGCGATGTGCAGGAAAACTACAGGGTTGCTGGAAAAGTCTTGATGAATTTTTCTGTTTTTCTACACAAAGACTCAATATGTTCCGTACTATTCCCCTGATAATTGTGGGTTAAGGTACCTGGACTCCTTAATTGCATGATTTCTTGGGGGAGGAGTGAATGAAGTAGAAAGAAAAAAATACAAGAGTTTCCTGCAAAAAAAAATCTTTCTGTGGGTAAAGGCTCTCACGTAACAAATGCTATCAAAATTAGTAAGAAATGAAAGTTTTAGATAACAAAAAATGATATTGATAATAGAACCTCCCCCAGAAATTCATGTCTACTTGGAACCTCAGCCTTATTGGAAATAGGGTCTTTGCATCTGCAATTAGTCAAGGATCTCAAGATGAAATCATCCAATCATGGATTTGAGATGGGCCCTAAATTCAACAACTGATGTCTTATAAGAAAAAGAAGAGATATGGACTCAGACACACACAGGAAAGGACATGTAAAGACAGAAAAAGATTGAGGTTTTAAGGCTATAACCCAAGGAACACCTTCAGAAGAACTTGCTTTTGGAATTCTGGCCTACACAACTATAAAAGAATAAGTTTCTGCCATTTTAAGCATCAAGCCTATCTTCTAGGCTACTTTTGCACCTTAAGCAGTGCTGCTTGGAACAAGACTGACCACTTGAAAAATCAAATAATCCCTAGAGGGACCAGCAGATGGCATTAATGGCTATATCGCTGGAATATGGCTGACCATGGTTTGAGTCCTGGACTCAGTGGTTTGGGAATCACCCTGGGCACATGAGCATGTGTGCCCAGGATCCCAAGAGGAGAATAGAAGAAAAGGGATTACGGTGTGGCCATTCCCCCGGCGGGGAGGTGATTTCTTATTTCCTGTCCCTCTGTCTCTCTTTGTCTCTCTGGCAAGCACACATCCCTCCCTATAGCAAAATTCACTCTAAAAAGAAACCTTTAGAAAGCAGAGTCTAACACCAGATTTGATATATGTCTAAATGTAAAAATGTATAACAAAAGATTGATGTTTGGAACTAAACTAAAATAGCTAACCAACTCTACTTGATTACATATCACATAAAAGACGTTTATGACACAGTATACTATTACTGATTTAAATTTAAAATATTTTAACTGGATTTTAAAAGTAAACAACGAGGGAAGCGTGTTCTTTCTTGTGAAAGCCGAGAAAACTCTATAATTTAAATTACCTATCAGACTACTAGATTTTTTTTTCTCTCTAGCAAGTCTTACTTTTAGGTTCAAAAATTAGAGATAACTGTTGATAAATGAAATTGACAAAAGTGAGGACTAAAAACATCTGGTAAAACTTACTTGATTTCTTTCTTACTCTTTAGAATTATTTTTAAATGTTGTTCACATACATCTTTTATTTTTTCTCTTACCTAAGGATCAAGACATTCACAGTTGGTGGTGGGGCTGGAAGTTAACTCCATATTAATGAAAAAGTGTGTATGGTAACCAAACAGGAAAGTTTTACGAAAAGTCCAGCAAATCTGAGAACGTGAGTGATTACAGAGAACTGGGAAGGCTGTAAGACCCGCCTACCAAGTTAACATATCCTTACATATTATCTAATAGCACTGATGATTTATTCTTTTTCACACCCTCCAATGGCAAAGTTCAATGTGCTCCAGAAAGATGCTACAACGCGAAAAAGGCTTGTACTATGGACAAGTAACTCATAAGAAAAACTAAGACTGCTTGAAACGTAGTTTACTTAAATCTTCCATTTCATTTATAGTTCCATGTCCAAAAACATGCCTTTTGGAACAAATTTACTTAAAATTTTAAAAACTGTCAAATTAATTGAAACTATGCAGTGGAAATCATGTTCTAAAAGATGATGCAATAAAACATACAATTATTAACTTCTCGAAAAGATGCACCCCTCTCTGTCCTTCCTAACATCTTTTCTCAAATTCAAGGTACTTTCTTTAGGAGGGGAAAGGAAGAAAAAATGTTTTTTTAAAAGTAGGTATACTGGGACCAGCAGTTGGTGTAATGGCTATGTCACTGGACTCCCACGTAGTTGACTGTGGTTTGAGTCCTGGACCCAGTAGCTTAAACTCACGCTGGGCGCGTGTGTGTGTCCAAGATTTTGAGAGGAGAATGGAGGAGAAGGGATTGCAGCGTGGCCATTCCCCCTGGGGGTGAGTTCTGGCTTTCTGTTTGTCTCTGTCTTTTTGGTGAACGCATGTGCCCTTTAGCAAAAATCTCTCAAAAAATTAAAAATTAAAAAAGTGGGTATATTATGGATTCAAATGCAAAATGTACACAATTTTCAAGATAAACTAGGAGGTAGACATTTCTGGTATGCTGCAATGGCTTAAGCTTTATCCTCAGATCTAATAAAAAGGGGAGAATTTTTTCCCTCTACCTTTAGGAGTCAAATAAATTACAATGATTGGGCTGATATGCTATAAACTGCATAATCAACCAGAGTATTTCATTTAACAAAACGACCAGAGGCAGATCACAGCAAAGGTTGGTTAGCTCAGCAGTAAAGTATTTATCAGGGATCTGGGTTTCATAAAGGTACGCAAAAAAATATTAATTTTTTTCTAGCTTTACAACCCAGGTGTATTTTCCTCAAAAGTCTGGGAGTCATAGTTTTGAAATATAAACATCAAGGAAGATAATATCCCTATCTCTCTGTCACTGTGGAAGGCTAGCTTAGGTACCATTGTTTAGGTTGTAACTAACTTCTTGACATAAAGATAGGGCTTTATGTTTTCCTTTGTATAAAGGAAAAAATATGCAGCTAACTAACAGAGATGGTCATTCCAATTACCATGTGAATACAGAATGAAGTGTGAATAATAAATGGTGCTGTTAATAAGTACTCTTATTTAAGAGCATGTTATCACTTATCTTCAGAACATGTACATAACGCATTCTATCTACCTGGATATACAGAAAGCTGAGATAGCTTTCTGTCTTCAAGATCTTATTAGGGGATTGCCTGTGATGTAAACTACAATCTTGTTTAATGCTTATGAAAGATAAAATTATTTTCTTTTGCCACATTTGTGGACAGGATTTTCTGGGATAGATTTCTCTTTTATTGCTATTTCATTTTGTATAGTTTTTACTGCTATATCTTTGAGTTCACTAATTTTTACTTTTACAGGTCTAATATGCTATTAATCTCATCTGGCATATTTTTCAATTGAGATATTGTAGCTTTGTTAAGAGAAGTCAGATTAAAATTTTTATATCTTGTGTGTCTCTACTTTTTTTAAAATACAAAAAACATAATAACCATATTAATGTCACTGCCTCTTAATTTTAATGTGTGCATTAGTTCTAAGTTGGTTTCGATTAATTCTTCTCTTTATTGGTACATATTTTCTTGCCTCTTTGTATACATGGTAATCTGTGACTGGATGGCAGACATTGTGAATTTTACCTTGTTGGGTGCTGAATTTATTTTGTATTCCTATAAATCTTGGTTTCTGTTCAGGGATGTAAAAATTTTTTTTTTTTTTGGAAATAGTTTGATCCTTTTAGGTCTTATTTTCATTATTTATGTTGATCCAAAGCAGTAGATTATTCACCACTAAAGAAAGGACTTTCCTGAGTACTCTACCCAGTGCCCCTTGACTAGTTTTCCTAGTCAGGGTACTGGCAATAGGCACTGTTCCTGGCCCTATGTGAGCACCCATACTCCTAGGTGACTCCTTTCCTTACTTCAGGTACATTCCTCAGATGCATGTGCTGATTGGTACTCTACTAAATATTCAAGGTAATTCCCCAGCATTCTTCCTCTGTGAGGTTCTCCCCCCTCCTGGTACTATCCTGTAAATTCTAGTTGTCTTAGTTTCCCTATACTCATAGCTTTATCTCCTCAGAGAGTTTGTTGGGCTCTGCCTTGGGTCTTCCTCCATGTGCCATGTCCTGGAAATTCTATCAAAAAGATCATCTGGGATAATCTCATTTGTTTACCACCTTTCAAGGCTCATTGTCCTTCTTTGCCTCCTGTCCAATGTTTTTGTTTGTTTGTTTTTTGGAGAGGTTTTTGCTATAGGGTGCGTGCACTTGTCAGAAAGACAGAGAAAGCGAGAAATCACCCCTCAGGGGGGATGGCCATGCAGCAATCCCTTCTTCTCCATTCTCCTCTTGGGATTTTGGGCACGCACACACACGTGCCTGGCGTGAGTTTAAGCCACCAGGTCTGGGACACGAACCGCGGTCGGCTACATGGGAGTTCAGCGACATAGCCATTATGCTAACTGCTGGTTCCCTCCTGTCCAATGTTTTGAAGACCACTGTTTCATATGTATGTTGTTTATTTCAGGTGAAAGGGTAAATCTGGTTCTATTTTTTAAATAATTTCTCAAAAGATCTCCTGAATGCAATGTAATTATGTTCATGGAACCCACCCCCTCCTCTGATTTCTATGAATTAACTCGATCTCAAAAGAAATTAGGCTGTTGGTCCAGCAAGAACTTGTTTTTAGAAATCTTTTGAGTCTTTATGATTACTAGTTCTTTAAAGTCTTCATACCATGACTTTCTATAAATTTGTGAAAATGGACATTAAACTCATCTATATTTTCTTCAGCTCAACTACATTTGTAGTAGTAGTTCACTTGTTTGTTTTTTTTCTGTTTTGTTTTTGTTTTTGAGAGAGATTTTTGCTATAGGGCATGTGTGTTCACTGGAGAGACAGAGAGAAGGAAAGCAAGAAATCTCCCTCCAGCAGAAAGGCCACATCACAACCCCTTCTCCTCCATTCTGTTTTTGGGATTTTGGGCACCCACGCACACGTGCCCAGCATGAGTTTTAAGCCACTGAGTACAGGACTAGAACCATGGTTGACTATGTGGGAATCTAGCAATGTAACTATTATACCATCTGCTGGTCTGGATTTTTGTTTTGTTCTATTCTGTTTTGTGAGAGATTTTTACTACAAGGGTCATTCACCTGCTGGAGAGATAGAGAACGACAGAGAGATAGAAAGAGAAAAATCATCCCCCAGGGGGATGACCATGTTGTAATCCCTTCTCCTCCCTTCCCCTCGTGGGATCTTGGGAATGCACACACACATGTCCGGTGTGAGTTTCAAGCCACTGGCTTTGGGACTCAAACCGCAGTTGGCCATGTGGGAGTCCAGCACCTTAACCACTACACTGCCTGTTGGTAGTAGTAATTTAAAATAACAAATTGAGGTTCAGCCCATGGCCTTGTGGTTAAGGTAACTGGATCCCACATGGCTGATCTTGTGATTTGGGTCCTGGACCTGGTGGCCTGAGAAACGTGCTTGGTATGTTTGCATGCATGACTAAAATCCCAAAAAGAGAGAGATGCAGAAGGAACTGCAGTATGAACATGCCCTGACCATGCCCCATTGGGGAGTGCTTCTCTTCTCCCTCTGTCTCTGTCTCCCCAGCAAGTGGCACATACTCTGGCAAATTTAAAAAATAAATAAAATAACAAATTGCTTTTCTGCCTTCAGAGCTCTACTTTCCTTTTAGTCATATTTGTTTACCTGGAATATAACTTATTATTTTAAATTACTGCAAGGATCCAAATAAATTATCTATCAAAGTATTACTAGAAAGGTGATTTTGCAATTGACATTAGTATTTTAGAACTGCAAGAGGAGAGTACAACAGAACAGAGAGAGTTTTGCGAAAGAGAAATTGGATTGAAGGGTCTAGAGGAGGCTGACATTAAAAGTGTGGGTGCTTTGCATTTTATCTTATGATTCTCTTTTTAGCATGCCAGTGCTTTTCTGACTTTTTAAACTGTAGTTAAAAACATATGACATAAAATTTACCATTTTAGTCCATTTTTTTTTTCAATTTGCCAGAAGGTATATGTTCTCACTACAGAGAAAGAGATACAGAGAGAGATGGAAAACAAGAAATCACCCCTCAAGGGTAATGGGCATGTTGCAGTATCTTCTCCATTTCCTCCTTTTGGGATTTTGGGCATGTACACACTTGTACCCAGTGTGTTTTTCAAGCTACCAGGTCTGGGATCTAAACTGTGCATGAGGCCGGTTGCCTTAACCACAAGGCCACAGGCTGTCCCCTTTCTGAGTTTATAAGTGTACAGCTCAGTAGTTAAAGTATTGTCACACTGTTGTGAAACAAATCTAAGGAACTTTTCATCTTACAAAACTGAAACTCTGTAATATTCTTTAAACAACAACTTCCCATCCCCTCCTCCCCCCAACAAGTCCTGGTAACCGCTATTCTTCTTGCTGTTTATATAAACCTGATACTGGAGATACTTCATATTAGTGGAATGACAGTATTTGTCTTTGTGTGACTGCCTTATTTTACATTGCATAATGTCCCCAAAGCTTATCTACATTGTTGCACTCCTGCTTTTGATTCTAGAATCCTATTCCCCACCCCCCCACTTGACCTAGTGAATGTATTTTTAGTCAGTTTAGTTTTTCTGACTTTTTTAAAGGTACTTCCACAAGCTGGAGCCCTCTTTTCATGAAATGACTTTCTATTTTACCTCACCTATTAACATCTTACATATCATTTAGCATCATTTCAGTCTTTCCTTGTGACTATTCTGGTCCATATCAAAGTTCCCTTTACTGAACTTCCAAAACATTTACGTTCTATTTAGCACTGAATATACACATTTGTACTTTTTAAAAATCTGCCCATGCCTAGAAGAAAAATATTTCTTAGTAAATGCAAGCTCAAGGATAGAACATATATTTCATACAATTTAATTCTTTTTTTTTTTTTTGAGAGGTTTATGCTATAGGGCGCATGTGTTTGCCAGAAAGACAGAGAGAGACAGAGAGACAGAAAACAAAAAATCACCCCCCAGGGGAGATGGCCACGCCACAATCCCTTCTCCATTCTCCTCTCGGGATCTTGGGCATGCAAGCACACATGCCTGGCATGAGTCTAAGCAGCTGGGTCCAGGACTCGAACCGTGGTCAACTATATGGGAGTCCAGAGACATAGCCATTATGCTAACTGCTGGTCCCCATACACTTTATTTCTTAAGTAGCACAATTCTGGGAGAGCAGGTATGTTAACTTACTGATTTGACTTTGTTGGCCAATCAGCCTCTAGGGGTAAGTAAGCAGAGAATATCAGAGAACGGAAGATTTTATATTACTTTTCTTATCTAGCTATAATAGTCCTTTCATGATAGGAAGTTAACTTCAGGATCTAGTTACAGACAAGATAGAAGATAAAGGAAAGGCATAGTAACTTTGTTTCCCAATCTTCCATCTTAAACTGTTTTTCCCTTATCTAAGACTCCTCACCCTCAGTGATTCCTTAAATTCCCTTCTCTCTCCCAAAAACATTAAACAGACACTTTCGCTTAGAAACTTAAAAGTCATACTATCTGTGATGCTTTGTTGGCAAAACTACTATCAAAACCTACTTCAAAACACTGTTTGCTAGGGAATTAGCTTAAATAGTCTGACAGCTGGCAGTCATTCGCTTGCTTATATGTCAGGCAAATAAAGAATAGCAGTAAAAAAGAGAATGAAAACCATTCAAGGATATGATAATGATATCAGTAACAATACCTATATTGGATAATAATTATCTAGCTTTTCTCCCTATTATCTCTTTTTTTTTTTTGGAGAGGTTTTTGCTATAGGGCGCATGTGCTCCTCGCCAGACAGACAGAGAGATGAGAGACAGAAAGAGAGAAATCACCCCCCAGGGGGGATGGCCACGCCGCCATCCCTTCTCCTCCGTTCTCCTCTCGGGATCTTGGGCACACATGCACATGTGCCCAGCATGAGTTTTAAGCCACTGGGTCCAGGACACGAACTGCAGTCAACTACGTGGGAGTCCAGCGACATAGTCATTATGCTAACTGCTGGTCCCTCCCCAATATCTTCTTATAAAACTTTCAAACATACTGTAAAAATGTTGCAAGAATTTTATAATGAAACCCATATGTACTTACCTCCTAGATGTTACAGTGAACAAGCTAGTATATTTGCTGTATCACAAATCGATCACTCTGCTCACGTATTACTATTTTTCTTTTATAAGACTAAAAAATTTTCCCTTAAAAAAAGCAGCAAGTTAGCAAACCAAGCTAAATATGTGTGTGTGTATCTACCTATCTAAATATAGACTTAGATGCTTGCTTAGTAAAACTGTTTGCAAAGGAAGAGGACAAACTTAAGACAATAAGCTTGAGGCTGTAATACTTACTTGAATTCTGAGAAGATGGTTGCCACATTTCTGCTTTAAGCATTAGAAAAATTTTTTGAGATGATGGATATGCTAATTACCCTGATCTGATCATTACACACTGTATTAATGTACTCATAAATCACACTGAGCTCTATAAATATGTACAGCTCTTAAGTGTCAGTTAAATTTTTTTAACTTTAAAAAAGAAGTATGAATTATTTGTTGATAACACGTAAGTTTATGTGCTTGATAGAGCCAATATACAGTGTATTCTGGATGGGAAATCTCATTTTGTATGCTGTAGTGATGTATATGAATGAATGTAAATAAATACATTTAAATAAAAAAGAAATATGTGATTAAAAACATTTAGAATTTTATTTAATAACAGAAAATTTTAAAATAATTTTAAATATTATAATAATTATTTGATTAATTATAGCTAATTAGATGGCAGTTACTTTTTTAGCTTTTCATCATTTTTTCAGATTATTATTATTTTTAGAGTTTTTTTCCTATAGGATGTGTGCACTCGCCAGAAAGACAGAGACAGACAGAGAGACAGAAAGCAAGAAATCACCCCCCGGGGGAATGGCCATGCTGTACTCCCTTCTCCTCCGTTCTCCTCTTGGGATCTTGGGCACATATGCACATGCGCCCAGCATCAGGACTCGGGTCCAGGACATGAACCACAGGTGACTCTATGGGAGTCCAGTGACATATCCATTATGCCATCTGCTGGTCCCCAGATTATTATTATTATTATTATTATTATTTACCCAACATGAAATACTTCTCAGACCAGTCCAGTTTAGAATACTATACAAGTTATCATCAACAGGTAATAAACCATTTCCGTGTCCCACTAATGTCATGCCTTGCTAGATGGCAGTTACTTTGTTTTTCTTTGTTTTTTTGGAGAGGTTTTTTTTGCTATAGGGTGCATGCACTCGCCAGAAAGACAGAGAGAGACAGAGAGACAGAAAGCAAGAAATCATCCCCCAGAAGGGATGGCCACGCTGCAATCCCTTCTCCTCCATTCTCCTCTAGGGATCTTGGGCACGAATGCACACATGTGCCCAGTGTGAGTTTAAGCCACTGGGTCCAGGACTCGAACCGTGGTTGACTACAAGGGAGTCCAGCGACATAGCCATTACACTAACTGCTGGTCCCGATGTCAGTTACTTTTAAGGGAAGAATTTAAAAGTTACTAGAAAGGAAAAATTGAGAGCAAGATACTTAAGTGTAGTCAAATAGAAAGTAATTTCATTTCCCCAATTCTTTTCAAAACATACATGACTAGCAGACCATCAAAAAATGAATGGAGGTGGTGTAGTAATTAAGGCACTGGACTCCCACATGGCCAACCACTGTTCAAATCTCAGACCTGGCGGTTTGCCTTCTCACCTTCCTTCTTTCTCTCTCTATTACTCTCAAATAAAATAAAAAAGAAAAAAATAGTAACAACAATGAATGAAATTAAATAATTCTTTATAAACAAAAAAAGTGAATGGACAGTGCCAGCTGGTGGCATGGAGGTTAAGACAGCTGACTACATGGTTCAAATTACACTAGGGACTCATGCACATGTGCCCAAAACTTCCAGAAAAGAATAGAGGATAAGAGAATGCAGTGTGGCTATCCCCGTGGGAGTGATTTTTCATTTTCCCTCTTCTCTCTCTCGCTCAGGAGAGCACACATGCCCTATACCAAAACTAAAAAAAGAAATAAAAAAGTGAATGGACAAACAAAACGTACACTTACAACTGAATATTACCCAAAATAGAGAATTACTGATGAATGCAACATATATAAATCTAAAAAATACTACACTCAAAATGAATTAAAATACAAAGTACATACTACATGATTCAAATGATATAAAACTTTAAATAGGCAACCTATAGTGATAGAAAGCACATATGAATATGGAGGTAGGATGGAACTTAATGAAAAACTAGAATGGACATATTCCATGAATTTACTGGGGTGGTAGTTATTGAGACTTATGCATTTGTCAAAAGGCAATGAACTATACCAATAAAATAATTAAATGAAGTTGGTTTTAAAAGTTAAACTATAAAAGGGCTAATGAACGAGGATGAGAAGAGAAAATAACCTTATTATTTGTTACTATTACGTAAGTACAATTGGGTTGTGGCTCCCTCTACAGTAGTAAAAGAAATTTGCAAGGATATTTCTGGGTTTTTTGTTTGTTTGTTGTTGCTGTTAAAAGGTTTTTGCCATAGAGGGCATGTGTCTGGGGAGGGGAGAGGAAGTGAGAAATCACCTCCCGGGGGATGGTCACACTGCAATCTTTCTCCTCCATTCTCTTCCTGGAATTTTGGACATGTGCACACATGTGCTTGGGCATGATTCTCAAGCTGCCAGGTTCACGATTTGAACTATGGTAGGCCACGTGGGACTTCAGAGCCTTGACCACAATGCCACCTGCTGACCCTAAGATATTTCAAAGCACACAGTTTTGAAACTGAAAATTTGCTATTTGTTAAATAGTATAAGTAAAATGTGTGTGTGTGTGTGTGTGTGTGTGTTTGGATTGCACATTAACGTGTACTTAGAGGGTCTAAAAATTGTAGACTACATGGACCATGTAGACTTTGTGTGGAGACTAGACTCCATAAACATAGCAGTTAAGCAGTGAGCTGCCCAGGGCACTTCATGCTATACTATTTTCCTTGTCAGTATACTTAATTCCTCGATCCCTAATTGTTTCAGTAAATGTTTTATGGATGGAGGGGTCAGCGACTTTCAAGATGTGGTCCATCTGCATCAGCTTGTTAGAAATGCAAATTCCCGGGTCACATTTCAGACCTTCTAATCAGAAACTCTGATGGTGGTGTTCAGCAATCTGTATTTCAGCAAGGCTTCTAGGTGACCTTAATATATGCACAAGTTTGAGAATCACTTCTCTAGGTTTACTATCTTTGTGTTAAGTTCTAACAATAGTATACATCGTGTCTGCTTCTCTTGTCCATGTGCATGTCTGAACTATGACACCCCACTGAAAACAGATCCCATTATTAGCTACTTCCTAGCAATACCTGAATTCTAAGATCAAGCTCTGAGTCCCTACCAGTCTATTATTCTCTTCTCAGTCCTACTTGCAAAATCTTAAGAAACTCCTGTTTTTCAGCTATCTTGCAATCAAATGATTCAATCCTTTA
The DNA here is from genome assembly GCF_000334495.1 of Tupaia belangeri chinensis. NCBI lineage: Eukaryota > Metazoa > Chordata > Mammalia > Scandentia > Tupaiidae > Tupaia > Tupaia belangeri. The sequence goes on along the minus strand of NW_006198412.1, from coordinate 2,454,373 downwards.
TTCACCAAATGTTTAATACTGAAACATAGTGTATGTGTGGCCCTGTTATTAATGCCAACTATATAACAATATCCATAATATACAAAAATCTTATAAGCTCTTCATGGAGTTCATATTCTAATTAGGGAATATTTAGGAAATTATACAGTATGTTAGAAGACACATGCTATGGGACCAGCAGTTGGCGTAATGGTTATGTTGCTGGACTCCCATGTTGTCGACCGCGGTTTGAGCTGCATGCAGACCCAGTGGCTTAAATGCACGCTGGGTGCGTGTGTGTGAGTGCCCAAGATCCCAGAGAAGAAAATGGAGGAGAAGCGATTGTGGCGTGGCCACCCCTGTGGGGTTGATTTCTCGCTTTCTGTCTGTCTCTCTTTGTCTTTCTGATGAACATACGCACCTTATAGCAAAAACTTCTCAAAAAAAAAAAAAATGACAACAGTTGCTATGAGGGAAAGTAAAATAGGGGAAAAATGATAGGGAGTAGGAAGCAAGTTGCAATTTTATATAGGGTGACCAGGAAATATCTTAAAAAATACAACTTAAAGGACCAGCAGATGGCATAATGGTTACATCCCAGGACTCTCACCTAGAGGACTGTGGTTCAAATCCCAGACCTGGTTGCTTAAAACACACTGGGTGCTTGTACGTATATACCTAAAATCCCAAAAGGAGAATGGAGAAGGGATTACAGTGTGGTCATCTCCCTTAGGGGGTGATTTCTAGTTTTCTGTCTCTCTCAGTCTCTTTGGTAAGTGCATGTACCCTATAGCAAAAATATCACTCTAAAAAAAAAATACAACTAGAAGTGATAAAATGATATAGTTAGTATCTACTATTTTAAGACTGATCAAAGTAGAAATGTAAATAGTCAACTTTTCTTTTTCATATATAATACAAACTAAAGATTCAGTCAACAAATTCAACACATTTACTGAATGCCTCATGTGGTAGGTGCTGAGAGTTTAGAGTAGTTAAGAGAAAGTCCCTCTTATAAAGGGACTTCTGAAGTTCACTCTATTAGTAGAGACAAAATACACACACACACACACACACACACACACACACACATATGTCAGATGATAATAGTGCAATGAAGAAAAAACACAGGATGAGTGGGAGAGAATAATAAAGAACAGAATATAGAAGCAAGACACAGATGACTTTCACATGCAGGCAGTCAAAACATATAGCAACTAAGTTAGGGAAAATGAGTAGGAGATTTTAGAATCTAAGTTTCTTGTTATCAGGATTGGTCTGTTATATACCCTGATATAGCCCTAGCACATGAAACAGCAACTGGCACATGTCAGGTACTTAACAATAAATTCACTGAATGAACTGTTTCATATATTCCACTGTATCTTCTTTATATTTTGATCACAGTTTACTTAGTAGACAAATAAACAGAGCTCAGATCTAGGTAAAGAGTGAAGAGGTGTAATTAAAGATCCCAGGAAGTAATGGGAAAGCAAACATCAAAAATTTTTACCTCTGCTACTTTCCAAGAATCTCTGATTGACTTTTTAAATTTTTTTAAGAGATGTTTTTGCTGTAGGGTGCATGCGCTTGCCAGAGACACAGAAAGAGAGAGAAATCACCCTTTGGGAGGATGGCCACTCACAATCTCTTTTCATCTAGTCTCCTCTTGGAATTTTGGGCACTCATGCACGTGCACCCAGCATGAATTTCAAGTTGCTAGGTCCAGGACTCCAACCACGGTCAGCATGTGGGAGTCCAGCACCTTAACCACTATGACACCTGCTGGCTACTCTGATTGACTTTCTAATCTATGTTCTTAACGTATAGAAAAAATTTTTAAGTGATTTATTCTGTTGTCTGAGTTAACATTAAGTCACTTAATATTCAAGAAGTTTAAGGTTGTCTTTAAAAAAGTCTGTTTATTCAAATCTTCCTGCACACATTTAGTTATTATACTCTCTCAAAATGTTCCTATACTTTTCAAAATACCCTCTTGATTCTAATCATTCATGATTAATTTTCTAAAGCATACTTTCCCCTGAACTTCCAAAAGTTTCTGTGAGAAGTTCTGTGAAGAGTTAGCTCTCTCATTTTATTTTATTAAAGTTATTATAATTCAAATGCCCTGTGACTCAGTTATTTTATCTAGGAATCAAACCAATATCTGTATTTATAAAAGGACATTTAACACAAGATTGTGTAAGTACAAAAAACTAGAACCAGTTAGAGGTATAACAATATGGCACTTAGGGACCAGCAGATGGCATAATGGTTATGTTGCTGAACTCTCACATAGTTGACTGTGGTTCAAGTCCTGGACTTGGCAACTTAAAACTCATGCCAGGCGCATGTATGTGTGCCCAAAATTCCAAGAGGAGAATGGAGGAGAAGGGATTGTGGCCTGACCACTCCCCCCGGGGGTGATTTCTCACTTCCGTCTGTCTCTCTGGTGATTACATGCTCCCTATAGCAAAAACCTCTCTTTAAAAAAAATGGTACTTAAATTATGATACATTCCTCAATGGATTTATATATGACAATATAGAAACCTCTTATAGATAAAGAATTTGGTGAAAATTACATGTTCCAGAACAATTGATAATATGTAATCCTATCGATGGGGACAAATTTAAAGAATTTAAAAGGATGTACATTATATTTTTATGTTTACACAGACTTAGAAAACTTCCAAAAGGATACATCCACAACTATTTAAAAAAATTATATTGTGCAGTAAGACTGGGTAGGAGGTACTAGAGGAACTTTTGCTTCATTTTTTCGGTTCTAGATTATGTAATCCATTTTATTATATTTGCATATAACTTTTATATTTGAAGATAAGCATATTAAAAACAGTATCAGCCTTGATTTTTGGAGAGTTACACATTATAAAGGAGAGCAATGTATATACAACTATCTTTTTTTTAATTCCCAGAGGGTGTCTCTATTTGTTAGCGAAAAAAACAGGACGTGAGAGAGAGGAAGAAAGCAACCCTCGATAGGCTGCAGTCATGCTGCCATCCCTTCTTCTATGTTTCTCCCTGCTGTAGGGATCTTCGCCATGTATGTACATACACCTGGCATGTTTTCCACGTCAGCAGGGCCAGGGTTCAAATCATGGTCATCTATGGGTTCCTTAATCACTAGGCTATGAGGCAAGTCTCACAACTAATTTTAATATAACAAATGTTATGCTAATTCTGTATAGTTCAACAAACATTTGTTAGGTTCACGCTCTAATTCAAACATTGAATTAAAGCACAGAGGATTTAATGTTTAACACAATGAGAACAAGTGAAGTATGTTGAGTATGTTTAAGGATGGATTAATTCTGTTTTAATGTTGGAGAGGACTTTTTTCCCTATAGTTTTTCAGAAATTTGTCATTACATTTGAACTCTGAATCTTAAGAGACAGGGAGGAAACAAGCACACAAGTAAGACACACAGACACATAATTTCTGCCTCCCAAGACTTTGATACTAGTGAGAGTGGACATAGTGTGGTGGTAAATGTGATCTTAATTTTATACTATTTCTCTTTCCTCTAACAATTTATGAAGAACACTATATTTCCAACTGCAATTTCTCTTAGCCATTTAATGTCTAATATGTTTGAGCTCTGGAAAACTGGTTGAAATATATCCTCCACACATGTATTTTTCTCAAATTTATTAGACCTTCAAATAAAAACGCAATAGAATTGAGCTGAGATTCAATGAAAATCTAATTCAGTGAAAGATCTAGGTGAATGGGTCTAGACAATAAAGTGCATATATAATACATCCTCTCAAAGTTCTTGTTAAGAGGAATTGATTTGTGATAGTAAGGTGATAGACTGACAGAATACAAATGGGAGATATTCATTAAGCAGTTCAAGGACTGCTGCTGGACCTAGCTCCCAGGTGTTCTGAAGATCTATCTGCTACATTCCTTAGAATTCTTTTAGCTTCAAGGGCTTTACTCATAGTCATTTCACTAAGACCAGTAAACAGACAATTCTTAGAGGGAGCAAAGTCATTAACAAAGAACATATTTCTCTTTCTTGCAATTGGAGAAGTGCGTCAGAGTTAATATTATTTACCTATTTTTTAAAAAAAGAAACTTTGCTATAGGGTGCATGCACTCACGAGAGAGACAGAGAGAGACAGAAAGTGAGAAATCACCCCCTGGGGAGATGGCCATACACAATTTCTTCTCCATTCTCCTTTTGGGCATGCATGCACACACACATGGCCTGAGTTTTAAGCCACCAAGTCTGGGACACAAATCGCAGCCAACTATGTGGAAATCCAGCAAAGTAACCATTACACCATCTGTTGGTCCCTGTTTACCTATTTTTATGAAACAATCATGACTTTGAAACAAGTGTCCTTAAGCAATTTCATATGCTAACTGAAAGCTATTCATAGCTTTTCCTTTCTTGTATAATCTCTTTCTTTTCTCATCTAAAATGCAGGCTGACTTGTGTTTGTTACAAATAAAATACCTAAAATCTTCACCAATTGTTTAAATCTTCTCTCAAAATGTTTAGCTCTAAACATTTTATAAATTTAATCTTGAATAAATCTCTCAGAGCCTTGGTCATATTCAATCTGGACAGATGATCCGCTTAAAGTTCTCTCACTTGTTTTCTGTATTCCTGACTTCCTTTCTGGTTTATATGCAGTTTTGATGGCGCATATCCTCCCCACTTACTGATAACAAGTGCAGGGAGGTTGAGACACTACATAGCTAAAAACAGAATTTGAAATTGGAATTAATTTCCTTTCACATTTTGGAAGAACTGCTCCACTGGTTTTAGGCTTTTTATACTGTTTTTGATAAGTCTGAAGCCATTCTGAATCCAGATCTTTTTTTTTGAGAGATTTTTGCCTTAGGGAATGTGCGCTCACAAGAGACAGAGAGAGAGACAGTCAGTCAGTCAATGAAAGGGAAAGTGAAAAATCACCTTTCGACAGGGGATGGCCATACCATAATACCCTCTTGTCCATTCTCCTCTTGGGTTCTTGGGCACCCATGCACACATGCCCAGCCTGTTTCAAGCCATCGGATCTGGGACTCGAACTGAGATTGGCCACTTACAAGTCCACTGATAAAACCACTACACTATCTGCTGGCCTCAAATCCAGATTATTTTTATAAGACTTTTATTCTCCCTATCTTTGGAAGCTGTGAGATCTTTCACTTCACTGAAATTTCATAATGTTGTGCCTTGGTGTGGGTTGGTTTTCATTCACTGAGCTAAGACTTCTTTTCTAATTCATGATAAAGCATGTGTGTGCACACAACAGTGGGGGTGAGGAGAGGGGGAAGAGAGAGGGAACACTATCAGTAGGCCTCAGGCATCCACAGTTCCCTTCTTCCAGTCCTCTGACTCTCCAGGATCCTTAACACGTGCATATGCACCCAGTGTGTTTTCAGGCAAACTCAGCCAGGAACTCTAACTTAAGTGGGCACATGACTGACAGCTCTGCAATCCAGCATACTACGACGGAGCCACAGAAGCTGGACCCATATTTTATTTTTTAAGTAAACTTTTAATAAGTTAAAATGGCCCAGTCTCTGTAGTACAGTGGTAATGCTAGCATCCGGAAATGCTGGAAGTCACACAGAAATCACATTCAAATTCTAGATGGGCCTGAAAAACACTCCATGTATGAGTGTTGGCACCCAGGAGAACTGAAGAACTGGAATGCTGGGGGAAAGGAGACTGCTGTAATGAGGCCCTAACAAGGGTGCTCCCTCTCCCTATCCTCTGCTGGGCATACACACGCGCAAACTTTCTATCATAGAAAGAAAAATAAATAAAAAATGAAAGTATATCACAGATACATAAACATGCACAAATCTTATAGATATAGATATATAGATAAACATTTCAAGGTCAATATCGTTTATTAATATTTGAAAGTAAGGCACTAAAATGCTGATTGGAAACTACAAGTAGGTTGGCATTACTGGTAGATTCTCTATTGAGGGATGGGTGAGGATATGGCCATTCTCTTGAGAGAACCTCATGTACCATAGCTACAGTTTTTTTCTTGTGAACTAATCCACTTTCCGAGAACAAAATCCTCTGATCTGTCTAATTTTGGCTGCGCTTGGTGCCTTATGTCCAGTCTCTATGGTTTGACCCCTTCTGACAAGAAATCTCCAGTTTCATTTAAGACAGAAATAAAGCAAGAGGGGATTTGGAGTCTAACTATTCCTTTTGGGATAAACTTTCCAAAAATAACCCCATAATTTTGAATCCTACAGTGGTTCTGAAGTACTCATCAGCTTGTTTTAGATTAACTTTCCTTGATGTAGATATTTAGCTTTCTCTGGTATGTTTTTCATCTTCTAAATATGTGTGGAAATCTCTGAGGCCAGCAGGTGGTGTGGTGGTTGGGGTGCTAGACTCCCACATGACTGATTGTGGTTCGAGTCTTGGACCTGGCAACTTAATTTTCTCATTTTCACTTTCTCTGTCTCTGGTCAAATTTAAATAAATAAATAATTCTTATACAAAAATAAGTGTTGGAAATTTCTTGCCTGCTGTTGATTTCTTTCTCGTTCTCTTCATCCTTGCACTTTATATATTCCTAGCCCTCTACAGTTATTTTAATGGCTTTCAAGAGACAGTGGAAGATAAATGCATGTGTTCATTCTGCCAAGCTTAACTGGAACTCCCTCTCATTTGTCAGATGAAGGCATCTTCAAAGGATCAGATATATGCCTTCTTTTCTCTTCATACTCAAAATCTCTCTGAACTTATCTTTTGAGCTCCAGATTTGTATTTGTAACTGCCTCTTGGGAACATATGTCAAAACTAATTCATTATCTTTTCTGAAAATCTATTTCTTCGTGCAACTTGGCATCATAATCCTTCCATTACCCACTCTGGAAACTTCAATGCTCTCTCATTCTTCTTTCTTATTGAATCCCTCTATATTCAATAAGATATTAAGGTTTGCCAATACTATCTTTAAAGCTCTCTTATATTATTCTTAATATTCCATTGTCTGATAGAGCCACTCCTCTGAATATCCCTTCATCCTAATTTGCCTAAATTGCCTTCAAGTCTGGTTTTAATGCCACCACTTCCATGAAGTCTTCCTTTTTGTTTTCTAGGTTAAGCATTCTTCCTCCTCTAAAAAGACTTGCATTTTGTTAACATTTTCTTATGCACTTAATATAGTTAAATTTTATTGTATATTATTGCATGGTTTTATTTTCTGTACTAGAATCTAAGAGTTTTAAGGGAAGAGGCTTTGAAGGAATCCATCTCTGAACTTGCTCATGACCTAGTTTTGTTATGCCATTAGTATGTATGATAAATGGATTAAGGACTACCGAGGGAAACAAAAGAAACAGAGGACAAAACCCCTTGTCTTCTGGGGGAAAAGATATCGAAGCTATAGCTAATCCACAGTATATTATCTATAACAATATGTAAAAGGTAAAATGGTCCTTGACTTAGGTTAAGATCACAAGCTTTTCATTTAAATTTGTCACTGCTGTACTGATCATTTGCCATCTCCAGTATATAAAACACATGGATTGTTACCCTCTAGTAAAATCACAATTAATTTAAAAACACTTGATAAAATATACAATCTTAAATTAACAGTTCCTCAACTTCTGACAAAAATCTTTTTGAATTAACTGGTATCTGAGAAAAATAAGGTGTCACAGTAATCTTTATGTCTCTATAAAGTTTTAAGCTCTATCTTTATAGGAAAACTATGAACCTACACTAATTTAGATCTCCACAGAAATGACTTTATTCAATAGCATTTAAATATTATGCCATCAGTTTTTTTTTTTTTTGAGAGGTTTTTGCTATAGGGTGCATGCACTCGCCAGAGAGACAGAGACAGAGACAGAGAGTGAGAAATCATCCCCTAGGGGGGATGGCCACGCTGCAATCCCTTCTCCTCCATTCTCCTCTCGGGATCTTGGGCATGCACGCACACACGCCCGGCGTGAGTTTAAGCCACCGGGTCCGGGACTTGAACCGCGGTCGACTACGTGGGAGTCCAGCGACATAGCCATTACGCTAACTGCTGGTTCCATCAGTTTTTATAAAGAATATGAAGTATACTTCATATGAATATGAAGTATACTTCTGTACCTTCTCTAACATCACTGAAAATATTTACCATTATGTATTTGGTCAAACCATATAAAATAGTCAATATTCAAATGTTTTTAGCTTTGTAAAAGGACAATATCACAGAGATCACTTAATAGCACAATATTTTTTAATGAGTTATGCAATTTAAGTCATGTTCTAATTTAGCAGTATGAGAAATTTCACTTCACTGGTCAAAGTAAGATGCTCTCTGCCTCCCCTACATGAGAATGACACTGTACAGGATGCTTTCTTCCTGCTTTAGCTGCCAGGAAGCTCAACGCTGAATGAATGCTCAACTGTGATCATTTCCTTAGCGTAGGTGTTGTTATAATTATCTGTATGTTTACACTTGTTCCACTCTTTTCATTTTAATTGACCCAAATGTATGTTTTCTGAAAGCAAACGCGTGCACGCACACACACACACACACACACACACACACAATCTGGTTACCTACACAGCACTGTTGTGCTGAGAAAGACTGGTTGAAATTAGCAGGGTGAAGTACCAAGATCGAGTGGTGCTATTTCATACAGATATTAAAAGGGCACGAGGTAGCAGATCAGCTATTTCCAGCACTATGTCATGTGCTAAAATGCTCAAGGTCTGTACTGATGACGAGACTTTTGAGAATTAATTATAAAAGTCTGCAAGAGATGAGATCTGAAGTGAATTTAGAAATGAGAAAAAGGCATTAGGTGATACAAAGCATTAAAACTTTCTTGCTAGAGGCAGCAAAATATATAGACAATGGAATGCAAAGGGAACAAACGTTACACATATGTGAATATGTGAACACAGATTAGTTAGGTTTAAGGATAGAATTCATAAGTAAAAGAAATGAGAAATGATGCTAGAGGAATGAAAGAAACAATATAGCTTTTGAGCAGGAGAGCAGCATGGGGAAAATGGTTTATTACATGAATCAAATACTTTTTTAAGAAAGAGGCCTAAAATTAGCATATTACCATTGCTACATGTATATTTGATTCAGACAAGATGCTAATAACACTGGGTGACCATGGGGTTCAGATCCTACGGTCAACTTGAAAACATACGTGGTACATGCATCCAGGAGCTAGAGACTGGGAAGAAGGAACTGTGGCATCATGAGATCCTGCAGAGGGTGAGTCTCTCTCATATATGAGCACATGCTAACACACACACACACACACACACACACACACACACTAACCTGTGATCTAACTTAAAATCACCAATATCGGGTTAAACTGCTATCATGTGTCTCTTTATAAGATGCAAGGATTATAAAATATTGATGTAAAAAATATTTTACCAAATCTGACCCTGGGAAAACAGTAAGAGAAATCTAAATTGAGAGACAGTCTTCAAAGTAACTAACTTGAATACTGTATTTATTTATAACTAAAACAGCTGACAATTTTATTTTCATATTTCACAATACAAATGAAAACCACCCTTTTTTGTCTCACTTCTCTCCTTCAAAACTATTCTTATTTTTAATTTTTTTTTTTAATAGAAAGGGGGGAAAAGTCTTCCTTGACATGCTGTAGAAAGACCCAGAGTCACAGCACTATGATCTCCTGGTGAAATAGAACAAGTTCATATAAAACTGACAAAAAGAGGCTTCCCTCCATCCTTATCTGTCTGGCCGAGTCATCCCTGGCCGAGTGGGCACCATCATGGGCCGGGCAGCAGGTCTCATCACTGGGGGCCTGGCATCCTGGGCATGTGGCCTCCCATGGTGGCCTCATTCCAGGAGCAGGTCCTTCTGGCATCATCCCAGGAGGAGGAGGGCCCATCATTGGCTTCATGGGAGGGCCCCTCATATGGGGTGCTGGCATCATGCCAGGGCAAGGAGGACCTGGGAGACTGGGGTGAGGTGGGATCATCACTTCTATAGGAGAAGAAGCAGAGAATGGAGTAGGAGGTATCTTCCCTTGTTGAAATGCAGCTGTTGTTCTATCAATCAGACTTTGAGCCTGCTCTTCCATCCATTTCTGATAGTAGTCTTTCACATTCCCTTTGTTTCCTACCACTACAGTGTGTTTTTCTCACAGATGGAGAATCATGGGTGAGATAAGTATTGAATAGTCACAATAAAACTTAGGTATGTTGCTCTGCAGGCTGTTGGCCACTCTCTAGCCTGAATACTTTAAAAATGTCAATTTCAAAAAAGATAAAAGAAAAACAGAAAGGCTTTATTATATTGGGTTGTTGGAAAAGTCATGACATATTTTTGCATAGAAAAATAGAAAACTACATCATGACTCTTCCAATGACCCAATAGATTATGGGAGACTAAAGAGACCTAACAACCAAATGCAATAAGTTATTCTGTACTGGATCCTGGCCAGAGTAAACAAAAATAGTCATAAAGTACATTATTAGAACAGTTAAGAAATTTGAAAATGGGCTACATTTTAGACCACAGTATGATTGTATGAATTGTTAAAGCTCCCAAATGTGATCCTGAATTGTGATTATATAAGAAAATGCCCTTTTCTTAAAAGTTCTTGTTGAAATATCCAAATATTGGTGACTTTCAAAATGTCCAGCAAATAAAAAGTATATGTTTATGTATGGTGAAAGGAATGTAGGAAACTTGGTAATATAGAAGGAAATGTAGAAAAAACTTGGATGAACCTACATGAAAAGCAAACACTGTACTAACTTACAGTTTTTCTTAGGTCTAGAAATTTAGAGAGAGAGAAAAACAGATCCAACATAATCTAGGTCAAATTCCAATTTACAGATATGCAAACTGAAAGCACCGACATTTTATTTTGACATGTTCATTCAATTAGGATGTACCAAGTAGATAACTAAAGTTCCTATGGCTTTATCTTCTGGTTCAGTGCTCTTTCAATTATCTTATAGTCTCAAGCCTAATCATATAGGATAAATCAGAACAAAGAATGCCTCAAGGTAGGAAACTGAGTACTAGCCAGATATTCTAAACCATCCTAACAGTAATACGGGTCTGCTTAGCATCTAGTTAGGGTCAACTGCAGATATGGAAAGGAGAGACAAAACAAAGAAACAGAACAGAGGAAAGTGTAGTAAAGACAGTGATATATTAGGAGGAGGAAATAAATAGCTGTATAATGTACACACTGAAAAGAGGGGAATATAATAGTACTAGGGGATAATAGAAGAAAAACTGGAATAATATGGACATGTGGGACAACAACTTTAGCTTGAGAGATGTGTATTTCCGAAGTACCATACCAGAATGTAGACTATAAGAATGCTAGAATGTAAAATTCAGGAAGGCAAGTAACTTGAGCAGCCCCCTGGCAATTAACATTTGTTGAACAAATAAAGTATTTATGAGGCATTCAGATATACAGAAAATAGAAATATGAAATTTAAAAAATGTCATGAAGAGATATTTATCTTATAGGTTTTTAGGGAGGGAACTGGGCAGGTTTAAAGTTTCCACCTTCTTCCAGGCCAGTTTGCAAAGAGCTCTACATGGGGTTTGAATATAAATTCAAATTATAAAGCTTCTTTTTTCTTTTTCACTGTTCCTTGTATGTGATCTTTATGGGAAACTTCTATTGAGAGGATGAGTGTTTATAGCCATATATCATTTAGTATCACGATTATTACTAACAAATTTCATTAGCTAGAGTGGGCAGCTCAGGTGGTCTCAGGACAAGCATCATCAATATCACCTGGAAGAATGTCAAAAATGCCAATTCAGAGACCCCAACCTAGACCTACTGTAGGAATTAGCCTAGTTACCTTTGTTTTAGAAAAACTTCCAGTTGATTTTAATGTACACTAAAGAACAAAGAATAAAATAATTTGAAGATTAAACACTTATTTGATAAAGACTTACATATAAGCCACCCTTCTTGAGATGCTGCTAAAAATGTACAAACTTAGCTACATAAACAGTCTTATAATGAAATTTCACACAATACATATCAGATAGTCGTAATCTTTTTTCTTTTCTTTTTTTTTTTTTTGAGAGGTTTTTGCTATAGGGCGCATGCGCTAGCCAGAAAGACAAGAGATAGTGAGAGAGAAAGCGAGAAATAACCCCCTGGGAGGATAGCCATGCTGCAATCCCTTTTCCTCCATTCTCCTCTCAGGATCTTGGGCATGCACACACACGCATCTGGTGTGAGTTTAAGCCACCAGGTCTGGGACTTGAACCATGGTTGATTACATGGGAGTCCAGCGACATAGCCATTACGCTATCTGCTGGTCCCAGTCATAATATTTTATCTAGTGATCATATAGCAAAACGAGCCTACAACAAAAAACATTATTATTTTTTTTTTTGAGAGGGTTTTGCTATAGGGTGTGTGCGCTCATCAGAGAGAGAGAGAGAGACAGAGAAAGCAAGAAATCACCCCCCAGGGGGGATGGCCACGCCACAATCCCTTCTCCTCCATTCTCCTCTCGGGATCTTGGGCACGCACGCACACGTGCCCGGGGTGAGTTTTAAGTCACCAGGTCCGGGACACGAACCGCAGTCGACCATATGGGAGTCCAGTGACATAGCCATTACGCTAACTGCTGGTCCCAAAAAACAATTTTTAAAGACATCTACTTACTTTAATGTTTCGGCAAGAAAGAAGCTCTGCTGTACATCATCATGTGTGGGAGTAGTGGCATATACATCCTTGACCCCAGAAAATCCACCACTGACTCGGCAATACTTTTCAATAGCCTACGAAAAAGATTGAAAATAGTCAATTTTACAGAACTTCAAATTGTTTTTGTAGAAGAAATCAAGGATAACATAAAGTTCACAGAGATAGAAATTTAAGAATACTATATGATCAAATGAAAATATTTTCATACTGGAAAAATTAACTCCTATTAGAAACAAGATATTTTCCACAGTTATAAGAGAAATTTCTCCCTCTTATAGCTATACTGAAAATCCGCTCTTTAAAAGACTATTTACAGTTATTCGGTAAGAACAATGAGTAAATACTAGTAGGAAAGTAGTCCCAGTAGAGAACACAATTGGATACTAATGTTTATTTCTACTGCTTAAACAGACTAATTTAATACAGTTTCTTCATCAAATAAATAAAAATGATCCTATTGTTTCTGAAAATGAAGTAATGGGAACGAGAACATATGGCACTATAGGAGGGCTTGATTTAACATTCTTGCAGCGAAAATAAAATACTAGCATATTTACCAGTGCTGCTTCCCAGCCCCACTCTCTGTAGCGTGGATCATGAGTGAATCGCCACAGGTACCAATAGGTTTCAATTACTTCTGGACGGAGGATGTAATACTTTTCAGCTTGCCGGACAGCCACAGCCTCCACTGCACCATCAAACTTGAATGATTCAGGACCTAGCTTTAATGCTATGATATGACAAAAGACATAAATGAGCAAAATGAATCATTTGTGTTTGTTTGCAAGAACTTTTTTCTCTCCTGAAATAATAGGGGATAATGTAACTTGTTTATTTTCCTTTTATTGATGCTGTTTTGCAAAATAAGTCACTTCACTTTTTCTTTCTTCTTCTTTTCTTTTCTTTTTTTTTTAATGGCCAGAGAGCATGCGTGCTTGTGAGAGAGAGTGAACCCTCAGTGGGACATGATCATACCACAATCCCTTCTACTCTATTTTTTCACCCTGTTGGTATTTTAGGCATGCAAACACACACACACATCCCTACTTGGTGTCCTTCCTTTTCCTTCTTTCTATTTTTTCCCAGAGTTTTTTTTGCTATTAGAGTGCATGCTCTTGTCAGAGATTAAGAGGTAAAAACCAAGAAGTTACCCACCCCCCTACCCAGGGGAGCATGGCCACTCTGCACATTGTCAAATCAGGGGTCTTATGTTTCTTTTTTTTTTTTTTAAATTATGTATTCTATTTTATTTATTCATTCATTTAATTCGACCAGAGAGACGGAGAAGAGGGAAAGTGGGAAAGCACGCTGCCAGACCTGGGTCTTGAACCGTGTCGGCCACGTAGGAATGTCCATCATGTTAACTACCATGCCACCTGCTGGTCCCAGGTTTTATGTTTCTTACGGCATTATTTCTTGGGTGCTCTTTTATTTAGAAATATTGTAAAAAAAAAATTTCTTAACACGCTACCTTACACTTCATTACTATTTCCTATTTTAAACTATTCTACCACATTTCAACATACACACACATACACATACACACACACATATATATGAAAAATATTTTGAAGGTTTTTCACAGGGGGCAAATGCACTTGCTGGAAAAGAAAGAGACAGAGAGGAGGAGGAAAAGTGAGAAATCACCCCTCCTCCAGGGGAATGATCATGGTGCAATCCCTTGTCCTCCATCCCCTCTTGGGATTTTGGGCACATACGCATGCTCTCATGTACCACATGATTTTTAAGCTGCCGGGTCCAGGGCTTAAACCATGGTTGACCATGTGGGAATCTAGCATCTTAACACCACGCCACCTGCTGGACCCATTTCGTATGTTTTTAAAAAGAAAACAACAAACCCAACAAGTAAAATTTTAGTCAAAACAATAAATAACTTAGTGCTTAGGTGTAAGAATTCTAGAGGATAGGTATCAGCAGTTAGCGTAATGGCTATGTCGCTGGACTCCCACGTAGTTGACTGTGGTTCGCATCCTGGACCTGGTGGCTTAAAACTCAAGCCGGGCACGTGTGCGTGCGTGCCCAAGATCCCGAGAGGAGAGTAGAGAAGGGATTGTGGCATGGCCATCACCCCGGGGGGTGATTTCTCACTTTCTGTCTCTCTCTGTCTGTTTGGCGAGCGCATGCACCCTATAGCAAAAACAAAAACAAAAACCTCTCCAAAAAAAAAAAAAGAATTGTAGAGGATACAAAAACCATTAATTAGATTAAGTAAATGAAAGGGGCATGTGCAAATAAAATTGTTATGGCAGAATAACAAATATGATAAAAGTCAGTACTAGATAATAAGAGGAGATATTTAAAGAAGGCACAGATTAGCTAGCTTGGAAAGTCATGGGGAAATGCAATTCACACAAGTCCTCCAAGATAGGCAGAATCTGGAGAAAACAGAAAAGTAAGTACACTCAAGTCAACAGAGAAATTTGACCAAGGAAAAAAGCATAAGAAATATTCTAGGACAAGCATTGTGACTAGAGTTTGAATAGGCTACTAAGTAAGAGGAAACCTTAAGCTACTTTCTGATTTTCTTCCTTAACTGTCTCTAAGAAAAATATATCAATAGTTGAAGATATTCTTCAAATATGTCCAATACTCCCTATCTGTGACAGTTAATTTTAGGTATCAACTTGACTGGACTAAAGAATACCTAGAGAACAGATCAGAGCATTACTCTGGGTGTGTCTGTAAGAGTGTTTCCAAAAGATACTGGCTTAGGAGTTGCTCAATGGGGAAGTTGTCCCCTCAACATGGGCACATACCATCCAATCAGCTAGTGACCTGAATAGAACAAAAAATTTCTTTTTTTTTTTTTTTGAGAGGTTTTCGCTATAGGGTGCGTGCGCTCGCCAGACAGACAGAGACATAGAGTCAGAAAGTGAGAAATCACTCCCCAGGGGGGATGGTCATGCCGCAATCCCTTCTCCTCCATTCTCCTCTCAGGATCTTGGGCACGCATGCACACGTGTCCAGCGTGAGTTTTAAGCCACAGGGTCCGGGACACGAACCGCGTTCGACTACGTGGGAATCCAGTGACATAGCCATTACACTAACTGCTGGTTCCCCTCTCTCTCTCTTCTTGTAGTTAGGATACTTCTTGTTTTGCCCTTGAACATCAGAACTCCAAGATCTCTGGTCTTTGGATTCTAGGACTTATATTAGTTGCACCCTTCCTATTTCCAATAACTGTTCTTAGACCTTCTTGGTGGGGATTCTCAGCACAGTCCCAAAGTGGCATAGGGCATGACATGACAAAAATATCTGGTTCCATGTGTCTGTTCTTCTTATAAAGCTACCAGGTTTCAATCACAGGAGCCTCACCGTGATCATCTCATCCAGTTCCAATCACCTCACAAAGGTCCTTCCTTTCAAGACCAAAATTGGACTAAGTTTCCACCTCTCAACACTGTTTCAATGGCTCACCAGATTTCAGCACATGAATGTTTGTGGAATGCATTCAAATCATGGTACCCCCCTCTCAAATCTACCTTGGTTTGAATGTGTCCCACAAACATTCATATATTGAAATTTGGTGAACCACTGTAACAGATTCAATGATGCACACACACACACACTCACACACAACTCAAGTAAATATTAAAACAGATCATACATGACCAATAGAGAAAATATTAAGATCACACAATTTTGAATTAATAATTCTAATACCAATAAATGGAAGTAAAATTCCAAACCAATCATTACAGTATGAATTTAGCTGAAATAACTACTCAGAATAAGTAGATAATTTTAAACATGGTGGCCAAAACTTGCAGCAAAGCTTTAAGAATACCTAGCAGAAGATATAATAACCTTGTTAAGTTAGCAAAACTAAAACTATTTAGCTGAAGGATCTAAGATAAGATTAAAGACAAGTGAAAAACAGCAAACAACTTGAAAGTACAATACACAAATCACATCCTAATCTTTTGTGGTACACCATGATAAAGAGGGTTATAGGCTCATCAACTCACAATATGAGAATGACAATCAGAACAACAATCAGCAATGCCATTAGAAAATGTGAATGTCAGAAATACAATCTAAGGAAATCCTTTCATAATTTCTGGATTCTTTTTATTTTCTCAAAGGCAGGAGATACATCTTGTTCATACTTTTACCTATAAGCATCCAGCATAATGCCTGGTATATAATGTATGCTCTACATTTAATGCTTAAAGCAATTATGTGGTATCATAATTTTTAGTATTTTTGCTACATGATATTCTGTTGTTTTAGATATTACAGGTATATCTTGTCTTATTGAGCATCACTTCATTATGTTTCCAAGATATTACATTTTTTACAAATTGAAGGTTTTGAAGTAACCCTATGATAAATAAGTCTGTTACTGTCATCTTTCCAATAGCATGAGCTTACTATTTCAAACTTTTTCATTAGCACTAAATCTGTAATAGTGATCTATGATCAGTAATGTCTGATGTTACTGTTTTAACTGTGTTAGGGTACCATTAACTGTGTCATGCAGGATGGTTGAACTTAATAATAAATGTGTTGGACTGGCGATGGCATGACAGAGCAGCTGGATCCACACGGCTGACTTTATGGTTCGAATCTCAGAGCCATTGGTTTGGAAAACAAGCAGGGAGCATGTGCATGCATGACCAGAATCCAGAAAGGAGGGAAAAATGAAGGAAAAGGGATTACACCATGCTTTCTCACTCCCTCCCATCTCCTCTGTCGCTCTCTGGTGAGAACACATGTCCTCTGGCAAATTAAATATTTTTTTAAAATTAGGTTTTTAGCCATAGAGCATGTGTGCTTGCTGGAAAGAGACACAGAGAGAAAGTGTGAAAACGGAGGAAAAGGGACTATGGTGTGGACAGCCACCCAGGGATTATTTTTCACTCTCTCTTTGTCTCTCCCTGGCGGGTTTATGTACCCTATGGCAAAGATCTAAAAAAAGAAGACATGACAAGAAGCCATCTCCATAACACAGAAGTGCAAGGTGAAACAAGTGTTATAAATAAGCTGCAGCAAGTTATCTAAAAGAGCTAGCTAGGATGAAGGTGGCTACACTAAACAACAGATTTTCAATGTACATGAAACAGATTTCTACTTAAAGAAGATTGCACTTTCATAGCTAGAGAGCAGTCAATAATGCATCAAAGGACAGGCTGACTCTTCTTTTTTTGTAATTTTTTTCACTATAGCAAGACAGAGACAGAAAGAAAGAGAAGCAACCTAGACAAGGACTCACACTGTGATCCTCTCCTCCCCCATCTTCCCAGTCAGCCAAGATCATGGGTATGTGCAATTCTGTATTCATCAATCAACTGGGGAACCAAACCTGTGATGTTCCATGCAAATCCAGCTTTACTTCAGCAGCACATTACTGCTGCACTACCATGCTGGCCCAGGCTCTCTTGCTAAAGGATAATACAACCAGTGATTTTAAATGGACGCCATTGCTCATTTACTATTCTCAAAATCCTAGAGCCCTAAAAATATGCTAAATCTACTTTGCCTATACTCTATAAATGGGACAACAAAACCTGGATGACAACATATCCGTTTATAACATTGATTTACTGAATATTTTAAGCCTACTATCAGGACTTATTGCTGAGAAAAAGACTACTTTCAAAACATGACTACTCCTTGACAATGTGCCTGGTTACCTAAGAGCTCTCAAGGAGAGAGAGGTACAGAGAAATGTTTCCATGCCTGCAAACACAGCATCCATTCTACAGTCCATGGATCAAGATATAATTTCAAGTTTCAAGTCTTACTATTTAAGAAACACATTTCAAAAGGCTGTAACTACCAAGGATAGTAGCTCTCTGATGGATCTGGGCAAGGTCAACTGGAAACATCTGGAAAGGATTCATCACTTCAGATGCCATTAAAATCTGTGATTCATGGGATGAGGTCAACATATCAACATTAACAGAAATTTGGAAGAAGATGATTTCAACTGTCATGAATGAGTTTGAGAGGTTCAAGATTTCAATGGCAGGAATAACCACAGATATTGAAATAGTAAGAGAACTAGAATTAGACGTGGAACTTCCTGAAAATGTTACTGAATTGCTGCAATCTCATGATAACACTTGAACAGATGAGGAGCTACTTCTTATGAATGAACAAAAAGAGAGATTTCTTGTGACGGAATCTATTCCTGGTGAAGATTCTGTGAACACTATAAAAATGACAATTAAAGATTTAGAATGATTGATTTAGTTTATGTAATAAGGATATTACATAAACTTAATTGATAAATAGTGGTAGGTTTGAGGATTTACTCTGATTTTTAATGTTCTACTGTGGGTAAACTTCTTCAAAATTCTAAGAACTTCTTGGAAGAAGTTCTACTATGGGTAAAATACCATCAAACAGCACCACAGGCTACAGAGAACTCTTTCATGAAAAGAAGAGTCAACTGATGCAACAAACTTTATGGTTGTCTTATTTTAAGACATCTTCACAAACACTGAGACCACCATTCCGATCATTCATCAGTCATTAGCACTGAGACAGATCCTCTATCAGCTGAAGGTAGAATCTGCTGAAGGTTCAGATGATCATTAAGTGTTTTTTGGCAATAAAGTATTTTTTAGGTTCATTTATTTCCTCCAAGAGTATGACAGAGAGGTAGAAAGAGAGGAAAAAGGCATGATAGAGTCAGACAACACCTCAACAAGGTCTTGATGTTGTCCTAACTCCAGTCACTGCAGGTCATAGGCACATATGTACCCACACTTATGGGGGTCTCCATATGTGAACCCTGGAACCTTTCGGTATAGGTCTGCCTCACAGAACACTGTGTTTTACCACTGTGCTACCATTAAACTCTAATAAGGTATTTTTCTTGGTTTCTTTTTTAGACATAATGCTATTTCACACTTAACAGGCTACAGTATAGCGTAAACTATTTTTATATGCTATCTGTAACTCTAGTCATTGCCTTTATATATGTGTTATTTATATACCAACGCTTTATCCACCATAACACATTGCTTCAATGTCATTTTGACTTAAAGTATATTGTTTTTTAAAAAAATTGAGCCCTTCACTTAGTTAATGAAAAAAAAAAAAACAAAACTGAAGGGCCAACATCACCATAAGTTCAATTGCTTACTATATAAAAATAATTAAGACAGGGACCAGCAGCTGGCGTACTGGCTATGTCACTGGACTTCCATATAGCTGACCGTGGTTGGAGTCCCAGATCCAATGGCTTAAACTCATGCCAGGCATGTGTGCATGCGTACCCAAGATCCTGAGAGGAGAATAGAAGAGAAGGAATTGTGGCATGACCATCCCCCGGAGAGGGGGTGATTTCTTGATTTCTGTCTCTCTGTTTTCTCTTTCTGGTGAGCGCATAAGCCCTACAGCAAAAACCTCTTTAAGAGAAAAAAAAAATTAGACTTATGAACAAGGATAAATTTTAAGTCAAATACATTTGTATCATGATATTTGATGATAAATTAATCCTAAAACAAAAATCCAGTTATGTGGAGCCAGCAGTTAGCGTGGTGGTTATGGTGTTGGACTCTCACATGGCCAACTATGGTCTGAGTCAGGAACTTGCTGCTTGAAAATCACCCTGGTAATGTGTATGTATGCATGCCCAGAATCCTGAGAGAAGAATGGAGGAGAAAGTGATTGTGGTGTGACCATAACCTCTGCAGGGGATGATTTCTCACTTCCCCTCTCACTGTCTGTTTCTGTCTTTTCCAGTGAATAAACACACTGTGGCAAAAATCTAAAAAAAAAACAGAACAAAAAAAAAATAACAACAAAAAACTTTCACGTTTAAAAAAAAAGAAAAAGAATCCAGTTATGTGATAAGTGTAACAATTCAATATGTGAAATAGCAAATAGAAATTACTAGTTTTTAGACTTCAGGGAACTCATTATTCATTACATTTTACAGAAACATACATTTCTAAAATCAGAGAAAACTTTGGAAGGTTTGGTCCAGCGTTCCTCAACCCTTTTATCATTACAACCCCTCTACAGAGCCTTTTTAAGCTTTTTTTTCTTTTCTTTTTTCTTTTTTCTTTTTTTTTAATGTAAGTGCCTTGTTCCTCCATGAAATTTATACCAAATAGATACTCTTCACCTACATAGATAAGTATGAATACCTATGCTTTACATATAAATAATGATATTATTTTTCACATCCCTTTCTCCCAGAACCAATTTTGGTCATTGTTAAGAATCATCTCATTTTCTAAGTAAAGACACTAAAGTTCAAAATATACCACATGTTTGCCCAAAGCAATGTCAATAGGATCATTTCAATTAAAGGCACAGAGAGAGAGAAAGAGAGAGACAAGGAAAGAGAAACACCCCCTAGAGGGATACCACACTGCAATTCCTTCTCCTTCATTCTCCTCTTAGGATTTGATCATGCATACACATGCACCTGGCATGTTTTTCAAGCAGCAAAGTCCAGGACTCCAACCATGTAGTCAGTCACGTGGGATCCAGCCACCTTAACGATATCACTGGCTGGCCCCAAGGCAGTTATTTTTAAGATCAGTTTCAAGATTGTTATTTTTTTATTTTCTTTGATTATTTTATTTTAGCTATTTGCTTACTTCCATTTCTTTTGGTCATTTTTCTTTTCACAAGAAAATAAGCAAGACTATACAACCTAAATCAGTCAGTTTCATGTACTTCTAATTAACTGGTTTTAGACACTAAAATAAATAGCTAAAATCAGTTATTATATTAAAACAAATAATGTTATTCTGTAAATGCCATACCCTCTTGTCTTTATAACAATTACTTTGAGATCTTTAATAAATACAATAGCAGAATTCAGAGTTTAAAAAATGGTGCAAAATACACACATTTCCAGAATTAAAATTTAAGCTCTTAAGAAAATGATGTACTCTGCTATAGTAAACTATTATTAAGTAAAAACTGTCCATTTATCAAGGCCAACAAGTGGTGTGGTGATTAGGGTGCTGTACTCCCACATGGCCAACCACAGTTCAAGTCCTGGACCTGGCAGCTTGCCTTCTTACCTTCCCTTTCTCTCTCTCTCTCTCTCTGGTCAAAGTTAAAAACAATAATAATAATAATAATAATAATAATAAATTAAATTAAATTAAATAATTCTAAAAAAATTCCTACATATTTTCTTTACAATTCCTGGACATATTTTTAATTTAGATGTTATTTTAGATTAATAATTAGAATTATTAATATTCTTACCAGTTCTGTCATATGACTCGTGACATGTACGTGCAATTTCTGCCCCCAGCTCTAAATAATGACCAGCTTTATCCTTTCTGGAACCGTCTGCTCCTAGTGCAAACATTCCCCCAGCAAAACAGGCCAAATGCCCCATCTTCTTTTCTAAGTGCCCGTTCTTCCATTCTCCAATAAAGACAAGACCTCCACGAGACTTCTTAATAAGATGCTTTTCTATAGCCTATGAAAATCAGAAGATACACAAAATTTTAAAAACAAGCCATTAGTGTTTAAACTTATCATGTCCTTCTGGCTATCATAAACCTTGATAATACAACATTTTATAATATACTAGTTTCATAAACTGGGAGACTTAATATATAATAAGTTAGTTTTAGAGTGAGTAACCAAATTACATATAACCTGGAACAAATATCCTAGTCACTACTACAGACAGAAAGGGAGAGAGGAGACTTGTCCTAAAGATTACCTTTCTACACAAGACAAGCTTTGTCTTCTTCAGCTAAATAAAATTCATAATCACCAATCAAGATCATTATAAGTTATAACCCCAAAGCTTTACCAATTTATTTTCTATTTCATACAACAAAAATTGAACAGGAAGTTCAATAAGAAAGTATGATTTTAATAATTACTTAAAAATCAGGGTCCCCAGGTAGCATAGTGGTTAAGGTGCTGGATTCCCACATGACTGACCACAGGCTCGAGTCTTGGACGTGGTGGCTTAAAACTCATGCTGGGAACGTGTGTATGTGTATGTGTGTGCCCAAAATCCTGAGAGGAGAATAGAGGAGAAGGAAATGCAGCAGCATGGCCATCCCCCTCGGAGAGTGATTTCTCACTTTCTCTGTCTCTCCAGCTAGCACATACGTCCTATAGCAAAAATCTCTCTCTCAAAAAAAAAAAAATACTTAAAATGTGTTCTCATTTTCCATGTAACTATACCATCTAAGCAAAGTACTTCAAAAAGACACCATTAGGTGAGCTACCTTATATACTATATAGCTTC
The DNA here is from genome assembly GCF_000334495.1 of Tupaia belangeri chinensis. NCBI lineage: Eukaryota > Metazoa > Chordata > Mammalia > Scandentia > Tupaiidae > Tupaia > Tupaia belangeri. The sequence goes on along the minus strand of NW_006198412.1, from coordinate 2,431,461 downwards.
TAAAACTAGTTGAAAGTTTTCTCTTAACCCTTTGTTCTTTACTGCTCAAACTTAGGCAATTTTTTAGATACTTTGCCCCAGATTTAAAAAAAAAAAAAA
>NW_006198412.1:2373110-2427994 GCF_000334495.1 Tupaia belangeri chinensis | reverse complement strand
AGTTAAAAACAATAATAATAATAATAATAATAATAATAAATTAAATTAAATTAAATAATTCTAAAAAAATTCCTACATATTTTCTTTACAATTCCTGGACATATTTTTAATTTAGATGTTATTTTAGATTAATAATTAGAATTATTAATATTCTTACCAGTTCTGTCATATGACTCGTGACATGTACGTGCAATTTCTGCCCCCAGCTCTAAATAATGACCAGCTTTATCCTTTCTGGAACCGTCTGCTCCTAGTGCAAACATTCCCCCAGCAAAACAGGCCAAATGCCCCATCTTCTTTTCTAAGTGCCCGTTCTTCCATTCTCCAATAAAGACAAGACCTCCACGAGACTTCTTAATAAGATGCTTTTCTATAGCCTATGAAAATCAGAAGATACACAAAATTTTAAAAACAAGCCATTAGTGTTTAAACTTATCATGTCCTTCTGGCTATCATAAACCTTGATAATACAACATTTTATAATATACTAGTTTCATAAACTGGGAGACTTAATATATAATAAGTTAGTTTTAGAGTGAGTAACCAAATTACATATAACCTGGAACAAATATCCTAGTCACTACTACAGACAGAAAGGGAGAGAGGAGACTTGTCCTAAAGATTACCTTTCTACACAAGACAAGCTTTGTCTTCTTCAGCTAAATAAAATTCATAATCACCAATCAAGATCATTATAAGTTATAACCCCAAAGCTTTACCAATTTATTTTCTATTTCATACAACAAAAATTGAACAGGAAGTTCAATAAGAAAGTATGATTTTAATAATTACTTAAAAATCAGGGTCCCCAGGTAGCATAGTGGTTAAGGTGCTGGATTCCCACATGACTGACCACAGGCTCGAGTCTTGGACGTGGTGGCTTAAAACTCATGCTGGGAACGTGTGTATGTGTATGTGTGTGCCCAAAATCCTGAGAGGAGAATAGAGGAGAAGGAAATGCAGCAGCATGGCCATCCCCCTCGGAGAGTGATTTCTCACTTTCTCTGTCTCTCCAGCTAGCACATACGTCCTATAGCAAAAATCTCTCTCTCAAAAAAAAAAAAATACTTAAAATGTGTTCTCATTTTCCATGTAACTATACCATCTAAGCAAAGTACTTCAAAAAGACACCATTAGGTGAGCTACCTTATATACTATATAGCTTCTAAAACTAGTTGAAAGTTTTCTCTTAACACTTTGTTCTTTACTGCTCAAACTTAGGCAATTTTTTAGAAACTGTGCCAAAGATTAAAAAAAAAAAAAAAAGAAAAGGCCGTCTGAAAAACAATCCATCCTCCTGGAATGTCAGTTTTATTCAACATCAAAGGATGTACGGATGGTAAGGACATAGTATATATTAAATCAGAATATAACATTAAATAGAGAATCTTTTTTTAAAAAAAAATTTTTTTGCAAGAGCAAGTATGTGCTCACCTGACAGATACAAAGAGGAAGAGGGAGCAAAAGTGAGAAAGCAACCCCCATGGGGCATGGTCATGCTACAATCCCTTCTCCTTCATCTCTCCTTCCTGCTGGGATTCTGGGTATGCATTCATACATGCCTGACATGATTTTCAAGCCACCAGGTCTGGGACTCAAACTATGTAGTCAGCCATGTGGGATGAGGCTACCATAACCACCATGCCACAGAGCAGCTCCCTATTTCATTTTAAAAATGAGATTTTTAAGACCTTGGTATTCCTTTGAACTACATTCTTAGACTTTAGTGAGAAAAGTTATGGATTAGTTCCCTACCATCAGAGATATTTCTATGGAAAATGAACTGATATGGCATTAATTTGGTCCCTTTTGGGAAAAATTACTGTATATAATTAGTGACTATACTTTTCACTCTGACAATAAAAAGAATATTTAATTCAAGAATTAATCCACATTTTCACTTTGAGCTATTCTCTAACAAATCCAGTAACAATCAGCTTTGGAATGAATTGTATACTCTATAACAATAATATAAGTCTTACATAACTATAGACTATATCTTTTTCATCATCTTATACTAGAAGACCTATACTGTAGTGTGTATTCAACAACTGTGTAATTAGTAAGCAATTTTACAAACAAATGTTGTTATTACATAATTGCATTTGACCTATTAGGGGAATAAGAGGTGGTTGACAAACTAAAAATGACAAGGGATTACCATTGGATAATAAGTTTTTGTTGTTGTTCTTTAACAATAGTATTCTGAAGCACAATGAAAAACTTAGTTTTTTGAATATGGGGACATTTTTCATCTTTGTGGATCTCATGATACTATTATGTTTTCTGTATACCAGGTACTCCATAAATGCCCAAAGAAAGACATCCATAGCTTTGGTTCTAAATTTTTATATAATTAATATTGTCATTTCAGTTCATTATAACATAAATCTTACTTTGTTATAATTAGCAGATATCCAACCACATCCTCATGAACTTATAAGGACTAAAGTCAAAGGTAGGTAAATATAGGGCTTTTTACCAATAATTCACTTACAGAGCCTTAACCTTAAAACTGCTTTTAAGGTTCTCTTCTCTAAAAATATGACAAATGCCTAAAAATCCAACTTACACAAAATGCAAAACATCTTAATGGCAGCTAAGAATAATAGGATATTATTTTTCTATTACAAGGTGTTAAACCTTTACTAATATTGGCATTGTTTTCCCGTTCTAAATAGACCTATAAAAAGATAAATTTTTGTTAGCTACTTTAAAAATTGAAGATTAAACATAAACTTGATCAAAACATAAAACACATAACTATAAATCGTTTTTTGGGGGTATCAGCTGTTGGCATAATGGCTTATGTTGCTTGACTCCCAAGTAGTTGACCGTGGTTCAAGTCCCAGATCCGGTGGCTTAAACTCATGCCGGTGCGTGTGTGTGTGTGTGTGTGTGTGTGTGTGTGTGTGTGTCAACTATCCTGAGAGGAGAATGGAAGAGAAGGGACTGCAGAATGGCCATCCTACCTGGGGAGGTGATTTCTCGCTTTTTGTCTCTCTGTCTCTTTCTGGTGAGCACCCATGCCCTATAGCAAAAACCTCTCCAAAAAAAGCTTTTTTTTTTTTTTTTTCAAAGTTAAGATGTAGGAACCAAAAATATGGGTATTTCTAAGTGTAGAGGAGGGTAAGATGGGGATGAAATAATTTAAATAGAATGGCACAGAGTAAGGCAAAATTTAAATATATTCCTAATTAGAATGAATTTTAAAATTAAATGGTCACTCTTATCTCTTCCATGCATTCCTTATGCCATTTACTTTATAATTTGTACATACTGTTTCCTAACAATTAAGAATTATTGAAGAGAACTAAACATGGAAAAACTACATATTAAGATCATGCTTCAAAATGAATGCTAAATAATTGCTATTAAAAAACACTTAGTAGGTGCCTGATCTGGACTTAAGAACTCATACAAATGAAATAAAGAAGACAAATATGAAGGGATTTATAATACAGGCACTCTTTACTTAACAGAATTCCATTCTTAAGACTGGGTCATTAAGTGAATTGGTCAACAAGTGGGAGCTTAAATATTGATGTCTTGTGTGTTGTGGCACCACAGGATGTAATACAATACCACAGCAGAATAATTAAGTCTATCCATGCAAAAATCATACATTAGATAGATGCCAGAAAGTGACGAGACTCACAACACAATAACGTAAATCTAGCATAATTGTTTTTATTTAGTCTCAGTACTATTATGGGTGCACAATAAAGTACATATTTATAAACAAAATTTGTAGTCTTGAGTAATTACAAATGTTTCATGTAGTGAATATTAACCAATTGCAGGACAAAACAAAGACTGAGAAAGGGGATTCTTGAGACACAAAGAATTTCCTGTGCTGGAGAACAGGCTATAAGTTTAAGCACTTAAGGCAGATAAGTTGTTAAGTGAGGAGTGGCTCTACATATAACTTAAATAGCAGATAACTGGAGGAAAAAAAAATTTGTAAGAGATTTTTGCTATAGGGTGAGTGTGCTTGCCGGTGAGATAGAGAGATACAGAAAGGGGGATTCCTCAGGGGGATGGCCAGGCTGCATTCCCTTCTCCTCCATTCTCTCAGGATTTGGGGCACGCACACACATGCTTCCAGAATATGTTTTAGGCTGCGGGGCCTGAGGCTCAAACTATGGTGGACTACATGGGAATCCAACAACGTAACCATTACACCATCTGCTGGTCCCAATAATTTTAATTTATAAGGTTAACTTTCTTCTTTTAAATTAATTTTTAAAATTATTATTCATACATTAAAACACTATACATCATTTAGTTTGTGAAGAGACTTTATCCAGCATGATATACACCTCAGTCCAGCCCAGTTGAGACTATTATACGCATCCTCGTCAACAGATAAAAAAACCTTATCTGTGTCCCACAAGTGTCCTACCTGTCCATTTTTCTCCCAAATTTCCTCTCCTGTGCTCTTCCCCTCCCACACTCTCTTTCCACTTTGTCTTTAGTGTCCATTACAATTTTTAATGCTTTTTATGTTCTTTAGTCATAAATTAGCTTTCAAATAGATATTAGGTCTTTCAAAGTATATACGATTATAAAAGCAATGACAAGGACCAACAGGACCATAATGGTTATGTCACTGGACTCCCACATTGTAGGTCGCAGTTTGAGCCCCAGATCTAGCGGCTTAAAACTCATGACAGGCGCATGTACACCAAAAATCCTGAGAGAATAGAGGACAGGGTACTACTGCAGCATGGCCATCCTCCCTGGGCAGTGATTTCTCACTTTCTGTCTGTGTCTCTCCAGCGAGCACACAGTTCCTATAGCAAAAATCTCTCTTGAAAAAAAGAAAAAGAAGCAACAACAAATATAAAATTATTTTCTTTTTCTGTTGGCAAAAACTAAGCAAAGTGAAAAAAAAAAAAGGCTTTAGATTAGGAGTGTTACAAAGAAGCAGCGAATTATGAAGAAAAAAATGACAAATTGGGAACCAGCAGTTAGTGTAATGGCTATGTCGCTGGACTCCCACGTAGTCGACTGCGGTTCGCGTCCCGGACCTGGTGGCTTAAAACTCACGCCGGGCGCGTGTGCGTATGTGCCCAAGATCCCGAGAGGAGAATGGAGGAGAAGGGATTGCGGCGTGACCATCCCCCCTGGGGGGTGATTTCTCGCTTTCTGTCTCTATGTCTCTCTGTCTCTGTCTGTCTGGCAAGTGCACGCGCCCTGTAGTGAAAAACCTCTCAAAAAAATAAAATAAAAAAGACAAATTACCTGGTATACAATAAATCACCTTCTCAAAAACACAAATATTAAATATATTTATCAAATACTTATTGAATACCTATTATGTTTCAAGTATAGTATTAGGTGCTGAGACAATGATGAACAAATTAGTTTCTGTCTTCAAAGGAGCCCCATAATCTAGTATAAATGACGAAGAGCTATTTTCAACACTATAGTTCTAAAAACATTAAGAATATTAAGTATTTCCTACATAATGTCTTTTCTTGGATCAAAAAATTTCTAGGTTTAAATTCTAATAATAGAATGGCACTATTTAACCTTTCAAAATGTAAGAATTCATAAAGAATTTTAAAAATAACATTAAAATTTGGATCTTGATCACACCTTAATTTAGTTCAATATATTAGTTAACATAATCCCTCAATAAACAGTGAATGCCTACAATAGACAAAGCACTGTTTTGCCACATTGACGCTGCACATTTTTTAAAAAACAATTTTTAAAACAAGGTAAAGAATTAGGTCCCTAAAAGTTAGGAATACAAAATGGGTAACAAGAGCCTAGTCTTAATTATAAAGAAAAAATAAAACAACCTCTGAAAACTGATTACTGTCTATGTTAGAATGGTGTTGATATATACAAAATATACAACTCTTTTTTTTAAAGGGAATTTTGCTATAGGGCATGTGTGCTTGCCAGAGAGACAGAAAGTGATAAATCACTCCCTGGGGGGGGAATGGCCATGCATGCCTATGCTCCCGGAGTGAGTTTTAGGCTGCCAGATCCAGGACTCAAACTTTAGTCGACTCCGTGGGAGTCCAACAATATAACCATTACACTATCTGCTGGTCCCCAAAATATACAACTTTTGAAAAGTAATTAAGGGCCAGCAGGTGGTGGGTGTGGTACTTAAAGCATTGGATGCCCCATATTCAGTCTCGGACCCAGCAGCTTGCTTTCTCTCTCTCTCTCTCTCTCGCTCGCTCGTTCGCTCCAGTGAGCACATGTATCCTAGAGCAAATTGAAATAATAATAATAAATGAAATAAAATAAATAATTTTTAAAAATAATAGTAAATTGAATAATTCTTTAAAAATAAATTAGAAATTAAAAAGTAATTAAAATAATTAAAGAGATATGAGTTAACAATAGATCAGAAAGCCAGTAACTTAGTAAATGGTTTAACATGCTTTTCAATTTCACTTTTTGCTTGGAAACATCCCACATAAATGCTTCTTAGAATGAATCTTGTTCCAACTTTAAATTTCCATCATCAAGGAATGAGGTTATATAAACATAACATTAAGAGTAAAGGCTTGGGGAACCAGCCGATGGCATGATAATTACATCAGTGGACTCCTACATGACTGACTAAAGTTCGAGTCTGGGACCTGACGGCTTAAAACTCATACCAGGTGCATGTGCGTGCGTGACCAAAATCCTGAGGGGAGAAGGGATTGCAGCATGGCCATTCCCCTAGTGGGAGATTTCTCACTTTTTGTCTATCTCTCCAGCAAGCGCATGCTCCCTATAGCAAAAATCTCTCTTTAAAAAAGAAAGTCACAAATACAAAAAATTTAATATAAGGCTCTTCTACTAAAATATTAATAAACTTTATAGTGAATGCATCTAATAAAACACTTACATATATTACATACATTTCCTGAAAGCATACAATAAAATGGTTATGACAGTCATCTAGTCACTATCAAATACACTGTATATCAATATGTTAAGTAGAAAAATGTTTTGACAATAATCACCTCAATAGCATCATCATACATCCTTCTAGCCTCATGGTCTGTTTTATCTGACATCAACCATGCTTTCAGTAAGTACTCATAAAAACTGTCTCCCAGGCCACCAACTGATGTATGATCTGTAACAAGAGAGAAAAGACAAAGGAGGAAAAAGAAGACAAAAGAAAATTAAATCACATAATATTCTTTCTATTATATTGATAAATTTAAATTATACTGACAGCTCTATTTCCAAAATATTTCAAATTTAGTCTGGTAGAAGTACACTGTAATCACTCTCCTCTACACATGTATCCAATTTTCTAGAAATTCTTTCTCCTCTGGATGTGATATTTCAGATACTTAGTAGTCTTTTTCTTTGATCACACAGTTTATACATTGTTACATAGCCAAATTTTTCTGGAGTAGAAAGTAACTACCTTTTATATATTAATGACTTTAAATATTAAGCAATGATCAAATGAGAGACATACTTAATTCTGATATTAACTAAAAAGAGCTAAATTTTAGACATTCTTCTACATGATGGCTAATATAAGTCTTTACCATAGACAGTAAGTTAAAATAAATCAAGGAAAAAAAGCCCCCAAATTCCTCTCTAATAACACCTGCATACTATAACTGAATATTGATTCACTACCCTTATTATTTATATGTGTAGATATTTTTACCTATTTGTTTGTCTTAGGTATAGTCTTACTCCATCCTATCTGTACTTTAAATCCTACCCAATTTAGCACTGTAGTTCCCAAGGGAACCATTCTCTTTTACCCTTGACTTTCTACAAACCTTGCCCTCTATTTCTGAACTTTTTCAAAACTCACATCCTCCTCACGTGAAAAGAAAAATATTACAATTGTATAACCCTTTATTGATCCATAGAGTACTTGCACTGGTTTTTCTAGTTAGTAAAGAAGATGGACTATCCAGTGGTTTATGGGTAAAACTGGCTATCCATTTAGAAAAAAATACGTATTAATATTTATAACAAAATTTATTCATGGATGATTAATGACTTAAAAGTAAAACAGAGGGACCAGTAGGTGGTATTAACAGTTCCATCGCTAGACTCCCACATAGTCAACCAAGGTGTGAGTCGTGAACACAGAGGCATAAAACTCAAGCTGGGGCGCAAGTGCTTAAAATCCAGAGAGGAGAATGGAGAAGGGATTGCAGTGTGGTCATACTCCCCCAGGGGGATGATTTCACACTTTCTGTCTCTCTGTCTCTGTCTTTCCAGCAAGCACACATATCGTATAACAAAAATCTCTCTTAAAAAAAAAGTAAAATACAAAGCCATAAGTATATTAGAAGAAAATAACATGCCTAGTCTTCCTAAGTAAATGATCTTAAACAAAATACAAAATGTAGGAGCCATAAAGGAAAAGGTTAAAGGATCATATAGTACCAGCCAGAAGATAAGCAAAATCTAAAAGACAAGAAACTGAATAGGAGGAAGTACCTGCAACATATGTAATATAATAAGAACTAATACCCTAAAAGAAGCCCTCTGACAAATAAGAAAACTGAAGCAAGGCCACACACAATTAACAAAAAAGGAAACACAAATAGATTAATTAACATAAATAAGAATGCTCATCTTCACTAGTGATCAAAAAGTAAATGAAAACAGTAAAATTCCATTTTTGCCAATTAGATTGACAATCATTTCAAAGACTGATAATATCCAGTGTTGTTAAGACTGTAGCTGGGATTCAAGGACAATTTTGCAGTAGCTATTAAAATTTGGGAACCAGCAATTAGCGTAATGGCTATGTCGCTGGACTTCCACGTAGTCGACCGTGGTTCGTGTCCCAGACCCAGTGGCTTAAAACTCACACCGGGCGCGTGTGCGTGCGTGCACAAGATCCCGAGAGGAGACTGGAGGAGAAGGGATTGCAGCGTGGCCATCCTTCCTGTGGGGTGATTTCTTGCTTTCTGTCTCTCTGTCTCTCTGGGTCTGTCTGGCGAGCGCACACGCCCTATAGCTAAAATCTCTCCCCCCCCCCAAAAAATTTACTTTAGGCATTATTCTATAGTACCACTTGCCTAAAAACACAAGACGTTAAAAAAAAATTCATCATGGCATTATTTCCATTAGAAAAAAAAACCCAAAAAACTAAAGATAATCTGAAATGTCTACAGAAGTGGCTAAGTAAATTACAATATAAACATACTATGATGGATTATACAGTCATAAAAAAGAATTACATGGATCTGTAATAGGACACTGAACGATGTTGAGTAGGGGGGACAAGTTTCAGTTTGATAGTACTAAAAATGTGTATGTTTGGGGCCAATAGGTGGCATAGTGGTGAAGGTGATGGACTCTCACACAGTCAACAGCGGTTCAAATTCTGGACTTAGTGGCTTGAAAATCAAGTCAGGCGTGTGTTGTGCAGCCAAATTCTCAAGAGGCAAATGGAGAATGGATTACAGCATAGCCATCCCTCCACAAAAGTGATTTCTCACTTTCTCTCTCTCTGTCTCTACAATGCTGGATCCATATGGAAGCCTAGGGGTTTGGTTCCCCAAGATGACATGTAGATACTGCATGCCTGTGATCTTGGCTGGTTGGGAAGGCTGGAAAAGAGACTATGTCAACTGTTTAAAATAACACTGTATTTTATTAGGTTGTCAGAAAAATCATGGCATATTTTTTTCTATGTTTCTCTATGCACAAATATATCCTGTCTTTTCTGATGACCCAATAGTTATTACCATATTATAACCCCGACTTTTTAATTTTTTGAGAAAGATTTTTGGAATAGGGCTCATGCACTAACCAGAGACACAGAGACAGAGACAGAAAGTGTGAAAGCACCCACCGGGGGGACAGCCATGCCACAATTCCTTCTCCTCCATTCTCCTCGTGGGATTTTTGGACTCACATACACACACGCCCCAGCGTGAGTTTTATGCTGCTAGGTCTGGGATTCAAACCACAGTCAACTATGTGGGAGTCCAATGAAGTAACCATTACACCATCTGCTGGTCCTAACCCTGACTTTCTCATATAATTTATATTGACAGTTCTTTCCAGACTTTCTAGCTGCCTGTTGTCTTTCATCACTTTCTTTTATCATTGTTTCCTAGACTCTGTCATGTTACTTACACTTACATTGAGTCACCTCACCAGGGCCTTTTACCCAACTTGATCATTCTCTAGGCATACTCTGTAGCTATCATCCTCAGACTTCTCTTTTTTCTGCTTTCCCGAGTTAAATTAATTGTTTCCTCAGCCCTATCTACTTGGTCTATATCTATTTTACTGAATCGCATTCTTAGATAATTTCCTAAGATAGAATATGTGAATGTAAACCTTGCTGTATGAAAATGTCCTTATTATGTTTATTTTACATGGGTATCAGATTTGAAAATAATTTTTCCTCAGAGCTTCTTAAATGTGCTTCTCAAATATCTTTTAACATTCAGTATCACTGGTAAAATGTTATAAGTTCAATGGGTTTCTAATCCTCTTTCTACATACTAAACTCACTTTTCAAAGGTTTAGAATCATTTTAACACTAGTTAAATTTAGGTAGAATCTTTATTTTTTCTACACTTATTGTGCTAGGCACTTTTCAAACTAAAGATGAGTATCTTTCAGCTCCGAGAAAATTCTTTTTCTATTACTTTTGCATTTCCTCCATTCTATTTTCTCATTTCTCCTTCCAGAAACAGTGTAGTGAAAACTGGACCTCCTGGTACAGTGTAAAGCCCAAGAAAGATCAGTAATAAAAATGATTTACATGGGGAAGTGAGGGTAGCAAATTTTTTTCTTTAGGAGGCCAGATAACAGGCAGACTCTGTTGCATATTCCTCCATTTTACAGTTGTAGATAGAGGATGAAGATCTTGTTGGTTGAAACAACCAATTAGAAATGTAAAAACTGGGACCAGTAAGTGGCGTAGTAGTTAAGTCCTTGGACTCCCACATGGCCAACTGTGGTTTGAGTGCTGGATCTGGTGGCATGAAACTCATGGCGGGCATGTACAGCCATGTCCAAAATCCCAGGAGGAGAATGGAGAAGGGGATTATGGCCATCCTCCCTAGGGCGTGATTTCTCACTTTTGTTCTCGCTGTTTCTGTCTCTCTGGTGAGTGCACATGCTCTTTAGCAAAAACCTTAAAAAAAGAGAGAAATGTAAAAACCATTCTAAGTGGGGCTAGCAAGTGGCATGGTGATTAAAGTGCTGGACTCCCACATGGTCGACTGCAGTTCAAGTCCTGGAACCAATGGCTTGAAACTCCCACCAGGTGTGTGTACGTGTATGTGTACATGCCCAAAATCCTGAGAGGAGAATGGAGGAAAAGGGATTGCAGCATGGCCATCCCACCCCCTCCCCACCGCCCATGGGGCGATTTCTCACTTTTTGTCTGTGTCTCCTTCAAGTATAGGAAAAAATATCTCTCAAAACAAACAACCAACCAACCATTCTAAGTTAGCAGACCATACAAGAACAGGCCACAAGCTGGTCTGCCAATCTATACTCATAATATGGATCTCCTATAAGAAGAGACAAGGTTGGTAAGGTAAAATAAAAAAAGAATAGGAATATAAATATTTAAGAAGCTGCTTTAAGATTAAACAAATTCCCATCCCTTAAAAGTGGACCAACTGGGACCAGCAGTTAGTGTAATGGCTATGTTGCTGGATTCCCATGTAGTTGACCAACTGCGGTTCAAGTCCCGGACACAGTGGCTTAAACTAATGCTAGGCATGTGTGCACACATGTCCAAGATCCTGAGAGGAGAATGGAGGAGAAGGGATTGCGGCAAGCGCACGTGCCCTATAGCAAAATCTTCTCCAAAAAAAAAAAAAAAGACCAACCTGTGTCATGTTCTACCTAAATTAATGTGGTGAAAAGTAAGTGTGTCAATTTCAAACATAAGCCTATAGAGGTCTTCTATGTTCCACTTCTTTTTGAAGCACTCTGATACTGTCATATAAAGAAGTACGACATAGGTCTAGCAGATAGTATAAAGGTTAAGGTAGCTGGATCCCACATGGCCAACTGCATGGTTCTAATCTTGAACCTGGTGGCTTAAAAACACATGCTGGGCATGTGTGTGTATATGGACAAAATCCCAAGAAGACAATGGAGGAGAAGGACTGCAGCAAGGTCATCCCTCCTACAGGGGGATGCTTTATCACTTTCCTTCTCTCTTTCTGTCTCTGATGAGGTCACATACCCTATAGCAAAAAAAGAAAAACAACCAATGTGATATATCTCAATAGAAGATAAGGAAACATAAGAAGCAGAGTTGAGTCCTTCCACCTGGGGATAAGCTTTCTCGTAATTACAAAAGCAAGATTACAAAGCCTCCGGTCAACTTGTCAGCTAACTGTAGATATGTGAATAAAGTCCAGATAAAGATAAATAAATTCCAAGTCTGATCAACCAAACTACTTAAGGCACCAATAAATTCTGGAAAATAATACATTGTTTTAAGTCACTAAGTTTTTCATTTTTTTTTTCTTTAGAGGTTTTTGCTATAGGGCACATTAGTTCACCAGACAGAGACAGAGACAGAGAGACAGAAAGCGAGAAATCATCCCCCAGAGGGGATGGCCATGCCGCAATCCCTTCTCCTCTATTCTCCTCTCAAGATCTTGGGCATGCACATACATGTGCCTGGCGTGAGTTTTATTCCACCGGGTCTGGGATGCGAACCGCGGTCGACTACGTGGGAGTCCAGCGACATAGCCATTATGCTAACTGCTGGTCCCAAGCCACTAAGTTTTTGAATGGTTTGTTATACAGCAAGAGCTAACACTATCTTTCTTGGACTAGTCTATAGAAGACAGTCATTAGGCCACATAAGAAATACTTTTAGTGGAATAGAGGGAATTCTACCTGGTGGTTGCAAAGAGCCTACTGATAACCCATTCTCACCAGCCAGACTAGAAAAAAATCATAATTCACAAGACATTTTGTAGAATACCCAGGAAGAGCTCGCCTCAATAGAAGGACAATTCAACAAAATGCACCAGATTTACCTAGCAAATCAAAATAGGAAAAGGTCAAATTGATTCCACTTGTCTTAACTGCATCCTTGAATAGAGCTCAAGAAGAATTCCAGGATATCCACCTCCTAGTAAGGTAAAATACATAATGAGACACCTAGTCAAAGATTATCAAACAAAGAAGCAGGAGAAATAATCCACAACGAGGAGAATGAGGAAAAGGGCCTAAATAGAAAAACAACTTTTTAAATAAGTTTATTTCCTAAGGAGAAGGCACCCTTGACAGAGTCTTCATGCTGCAATCGCCGCCCCCCCCCCAAGTCAGAAATGTAGACACATCCAGCTTTTTTGGGCAGGCCCAGAACAATAACCCAAAGCTTTCCCATACAACTTCCAGCATGGTACCTAGTGCCTGCATCACCACGGCTGGTTTCAAGGACAACTTTAAGAAGAATAAATTTGGAGAGCTAACACTAATTGATTTCAAGACTTCAATAAAACTGCACTAATTAAAACAACATGGTATTGGTTTAATGATAGATAAATGGACCAATAGAACAGACCAAAAACAATGGACAAATAATTTTTAACAAAGGTACCAAGGTAACACAGTGGAGAAAGGATTGCCTTTTCGACAAATGGTATGAGAATAATTAGGTATCTATATGCAAAAAATAAACATAGAAGCCTACAGACAAAAAATCAACTCAAAATTGATCATAGACTTGAATATAAAATCTAAATCGATAAACTTTTAGGGAAAAAACATAGAAATCTTTGTGAGCTTGGGTTAAGCAAAGATATCAATTCACAGAAGAACAAATTTACGAAATGGACTTTAAAATTTAATCTTTTGTTCTCCAACATTATTAAGAAAATCAAAAGACAGATCACCAGCTGAGATAGAGTACTTGCCAAAATATATCTGATAGGACCTCTTCTGTGGCCTGGTAGTTAAGGCAGCTGGATCCCACAAGGCCAACCACACAGTTTGAGCTTTGGATTCAGCATCTTCAGAAACATGCTAGTCACTTGTTTGTGGATGCCTACAATCCCCTCAAAAGGGAAAAATGGAGGAGGAGAAGGGGTTAAGGGGGGACCATTCCTTATGAAGGGGGATGCTTTCTCCTTTCTCCTTGCGATTGTGGTGTGGCCATTCCCCCTGGGGGATGATTTCTCACTTTCTCTCTCACTGTCTCTGTCTCTCTCCAATGCCTACATGTGCCCCTATGGCAAAAACCCTTAAAAAAAATAAAAAGAAGAAAAGGCTGTGTTCTACCTTACAAACTCGATCTATTAATAGCCCTGAACCCTAAACATTTCAGTTTCCTTCTCAGGAATCTTTCCCCTCTTAATTAATTTTTAACTTCTACCTTTCAATTGAATCTACTTCTTACCATTTAAATACTTAATCTATATTCTTACCAATTAAATACTTCATCTTTCTTGACTCTATCATACTCTTTTTGTTATCTATCACGTGTTTACTAAAAGAGAAAAGGAGAAATCATGATGATGCCTAGATTTCTAGCTGGAGCAATAGGTAAACAATGGTGTTCTTCACTGAAATAGCAAATACAGGAGTGGAAAATGGTTTAAAATGCAAGGTGTTTTGTTTTAGGCATGTTAACTTTTTTTAAATTTTTAAGAGAGAAGCAGTGAGACAGACAAGCACCCTCAACATGGTCTCATGCTGAGATCCTCTCCACAGCCTTCCCAGCCAGCAAGGGCCATGCACACATGCACACACACTTTGTGTGTACAGATCAACCTGGACACCAAATCCGGGTCTCCCATATGGCTTCCAGCATTGCAGAGTGTGTTGTGTTACCACTGTATCTCCAAGGCTGGGCCTGGGCATGTTGAATTCGAGATACTAAACAGATATTAAAAAGAGTAACTGACTCTACGGTACTATGTGCTAGGTACTGTCTTAAATACTTTACACATATTAACCAATATAATCCTCAAAATAACTCCATGAAGTAGGTTCTATTATTATTATTTCCACTGCAATCAAATAACTAGCAGATGAGATAGCCTTATTGTAACAGATGTAGGATTCAAACACAGGTATTCTGACTCCAGATTCTGTGCTCTTAATAAGTATGGAGGAAAAGGATATAACAAAGTATGTACCTATAGGTCAGAGCAGTAACAGACATTCTAGATAAAGATGACCAGGAAAGAGTTGAGAAGGTAACTTTTGAGTTAAAAACCTAAAGAAAGTGAAGAAAGTGAAGAAGTGAGCAATGTATTACTGGGGAGATCATTCCAAACAGAGGGAATAGCAAGTGCAATAGCTTTGTAATAAAAATGTGCCCAGTGGGCTCAAGGATTAAGAAGAGGTCAGTTAAAGCAGAATAAATGAGGAAGAAGAGATAATGGGAGCCAGTTCATACAGAGCTTCACGCAGAGCATCATAATGACTTTGGAGCATTACAAAATAGCCTAATATATCTTACATTATAAAAAAATAATTGGCTTCTGCATTAAAAATAGACTGAAAGAGAGCAGAAGCAAAAACAGGAGAATAAAGCAGGATGCTAATACAACAATCCAGACAGGTGATGGTGATTCAGCCCATGATAGTGGCTGTCGGATTCCAGCTATACTGCAAAGAACAAAATTTGCTGAGGAACTATAGTACAGGTGTAAAGTAAGTAAGAAAAGGATGGGGCCAGGAGATGGTGTGGAGGTTAAGGCAGGTGATTCCGCATGGTCAACTCCACAGTTTGAGCCCCAGATTCAGTGGCTTGAAAAAAAAATCACATTGGGCACGTGTGTGTGTATTTCCCAAATCTTAAAAGAACAGAGGAGAAAGGACAGTGGTATGGCTACTCCCCAGGGCATGATTTCTTACTCTCTGACTCTCTGGTGAGCACACACATCCTATAGGCAAAAATCTTAGGGAAAAAAAAGGAAAGGATGACACCAAAATTTATAGCATGAGCAAGAAGAGCTCCCATTAGCTGAAATTTAGTAAAGAGTGGAGGAGTAATAGATTTTGAGATAGAAAGAATTATAAAGAGCTCAGTTGAAGATAGTAGGTTTGAAATACCTATAATATATTTAAGTAAAGAGGTCAAATAAATAATGTAATATATATGTACAGAGGCCGAGTTCAGCGTGGGGATTGGAGTTCTAAATTTGAGAGACATCAGTACATAGATGGCATTTAAAAACATGACACTGGAGAAAAGAGGACTGAACAATTCGATAGTAAGAGGCTAGGGTTAAAGAAGAAATTAGTTTTTTTGTTGTTGTTGTTAAAAGTATAGCTAACTAAGGCAAAAAGTAAAACTGCTTCAAAAAAGAAGAGAAATAAAGGTGCTGATGAACTCTGAAAGATGAAGCTTGAGAACTGATCACTGTGTTTAGCAACAAGAAGATCCTTTGTGACTATGACTAGAACAGCTCTATTAGAATTCTTATTATTTTATGACATCACATCATCTATTGGCTTCCTGTAGGCCTCTTCATTAGCATACAAGTTCTACAAAAATATCAGGGTCACTGTCTGCTTGTTTGCATCCATATGCCCAGGATCTAGAACAGTGGTGTGTATTTAGCAGGAGTTCAGTAAGTATCTGTGAAATTAATGAATGCAAAAATCTTGTAAGTGAGAGAAAAACATATCCTTATGATTCTCTCTCCCAAATAAAACTGATATTATTATTTTTATGAGTGTGTATACATATATATACATACAGGTGAAACAGGTGGTTTTAAGAGAGACTAGTATATTTAAAGAGTTATTTAATTTAGAATTTTCCTATTCGTCTTTAACAGAATGGGCAGGAATTTACTGATAAGAGGATATAGAGAAGAAAACAGGTACTCAAATGGAAGTGACAGTTGGAATGAGGAAAACAATATTTTAGAAATAATCAGAAATGACAAGACTTGGTGAAGAACAAATGTAGGTTATAAAGGAAAGGAAGACGTCTAAGATAACTACCATTCCCACAGACAGCTATTCTAAATCCAGATCCTTATTACAACAGCTTTCCAGTAGATATTTTTGGTTTAAGCCTCATAATTAAACCTATTTATTACAATGTGCTTTATAAACAGTTTTGTTAGATAAAAGTAATTATTTCCTCATTAGAGTTTTCTCAAAACCAGGTCTAGTTTTTTTCAGTTTCCAAAAATGACAACTTATTCCTTACAGTACATGCCTTAACTGTTTAGTGTTTTTTAAATTTATTTAATTTCATTATTATTATCTATTATTATTTTTTAATTTGACCAAAGAGACAGAAAGAGAGAGCAAGAGAAGGGGAAAGTGAGAAAACAAGACACCAGGTCTGACACTTGAACCGTGGTCTGCCATGTGGGAGAGTTCAGCACACTAACCACCAAGCCACCCGCCAGCCCCAATTGCTTAGCTTTAACAGAATACATATTCGCTAAGTGAAGTAGGTAGAATATGAATTTTAAGTTATAATAAAAAACCATATTAAAATAAAACTAAACCTATTACTGAAAGATGTAGAGAATATTATATTTTCTGTCAAAAAATCAATTATCTCCATTGAAAACAAAATATAAACTTTCCAAGAAAGAATTCTGTCCATTTTAATTTATAAGCCATCTGAAAATACATTAAAACAACAGAATTCTACTAAAGAACCTGAAGCTACTTCTTTTTCCTGTATATTTTAACCAAGAAAATAATGCTAATATTACTTAGTAAATATATGTAATTAAATAATGGTTTCTGTCATTGGATCTAAATATCTATTTGATATTTCCAAGTGTTTTGAAAAGAAAAAAAAAAAGATTATCATTTTGTAGTTTCTAAAGTCGTGGGGAAAGTTAATGAGTAGGGTATGGAGTGGTAAGCCTATCCCAGGCTTGTGAGTGCAGTAGAGGAACCCAATCACCACATGGTCAACATAACTAGAAGACAAGCCTCAAAGGCAGGGCTCATGGCCTTCCTATACTTCATTGCTGCATGTTAAGAGACTTCTCTGCTTCTGACAAATTGTTTAATCATTTTTAGGATAATTAAGCTATGATTAACCATTTCACAACTTTAAAAAATAACTATCACAGTAAAAAATGCATTATTCCTAACAATTATAATAAAAATATTTACGTTATAAATTTATTCATACAGAAAAATTTACATATTTCTATCTGCAATGCTAGTCTAATACATTTCATTGCATTTGAGACCAGTGATTTTACATGTAACAACTATTGGGTGACTATAACTACACTTTCTGAATGGAGTTCCTGGTTTACAGTAATGGGCACATTCTATAGTTCCCAGTAAAACTTCTCAAATCCATACATAATTTGATCCTCTATTTATAATTTCTTGTACCAATTATTTAAATAATAGAAACATTCTAAATCAACATTGATTTTATTTCTAATGCCTCTAGTGAGATATACTTTTGTGCAATCCACATATTATCATCACTTACATAAAATTTTCCTCTCCAGTCTTAAAAATCGAGAAAAAAGCCAGATAGGTGGTGCCCACCTATAATCTCAACTACTCCGGAGGCTGAGGCAGAAGAATTGGGAGTTCAAGGCCAGCCTGAGCAACAGGGTGAGACCTTGTCTGAAAAAAATGCATTGAGACCAGCAGATAGCATAATGGTTACATTGCTGGGCTCCCATGTAGTTAACTGCAGTTCGAGTTCCAGATCTGGTGGCTTAAAATTCACACTGCGTACATGTCCAAGATCCTAAGAGGAGAATGGAGGAAAAGGGATTGTGGCGTGTCCTTCCCTCCTGGGGGGTAATTTTTCACTTTCTGTCTCTCTGTCTCTGTCTCTCTGGCGAGTACATGCACCCTAAAGCAAAAAACCTCTCTTAAAATAAAAATACAGCAAGAACTGAAAGCAACATAAGTCAACCTTCTTCAGAGTAAACTATAGCTCTCTTTAGCAGTATCTTTTTTTTTTTTTGCTGTATGGCACGAGTACTCGCCATAGACAGACACAGAGAACAGAGAGAGGGGGAAAGTGGGAAATCAGACCGCAGAAGGGACAGCCACACTTCAGTTCTTTCTTCTTCATTCTTTTCCTGGGATTTTGATCACATACACATATGTCCCTGGTATGATTTTCAAGCTTCTGGACCCAGGACTTAAACCACTGGGTCGGCCATGTGAGATCTAGCCATTTTAAGCTCCATGTTACCTCCTAGCCTATAAAATAATTTTCTTTTTAAAAAGTTAAGTACTACCTTGTCACCTGTCCAAAAATTAAGAGGTACATCTTAATAAATCAACATTTAAATAAATGTGCTAGGAACTAAAGAGGGGAAAAAACTCTTGGTTCAGGAAATAACAGAATCAAATGATAACAAGTAATAATATGTCTAGAAAGGTACAAAGTACCCTAGAGAACTAATGTTCATAATCAGGAGTCTCTTTAAAGATATAAAATACTCATAAGGAGATAGGCAAAGAAGTCTTAGCATAACATACATACAAGAAAGAGTCATTAAAATAATACGGATTTTATTTTATTTTGTACTTTGGCTTTATCCATCTATTTCCAGATTTGTGGTAAAATGAAAGGATTAACAAATGAACAAGAAAGAAATAAGATTTTAAAACACAGATTAAAGAAAAGAAGGGAAAGGCACAAGTCTTTAGCCATGGTTTAAAGAATATGTTTATTTGGGCTGTCGGAAATACATCATGACTTTACTGACAACCCAGTATTTACTGCCAGAGGACAAGTGCACCACAGAGAGAATAAGCTCCCCAACAGGGTGTGATCACACTGCAATCCTTTTTCCTCCATTTCCCCTTTCTGTCAGGCCGTTGGGCCCACATGCACAGCACTTAACCGTACTACCGTACCAGCCTAGAAGAGGTTTTTAATATCAGTGTATTAGTGCTAGGACTTACAGAGTCTTAGGTTACAAAGGTCATAGGACTTAGTTCCAGTCCTGCCTGACACATCATTCCCAGGTCTTCTAGGAGATGGTCCAGTGGAACACTATGTGCTTAATAAATACATAGGAAGTCTGAGATGCATGGCTAACTATGGGATTTATCACTCAGCAGTCTGACTTTTTTATTTGAACCATTGAATCATGCGTTATCAATTCCTGAATTGGTCTTAAAAAGCATTCCTAAAGATCAATGATTCACATGATCTCAGCATGTCATTCATTTAATGGCAGGTTTCTAGCAGAAGCTGTATCTTAAAGTGTTTTTACAGGAAATTCTAGAATGAAAGTTAAGATAAAGCATCTTAGAATTTATTATTCATAAATATGACCTACATGATTATCCTATTAAATAAGTACAATCAGAACAGACAAAATAACAGAGGCATGGGGAAGCTAACTCACTTACCTATATTATTAAGCAAGAAAGTCAGGGTTAGCCTTCTAACTATGAATGGTATATCCATTCTATTTCTTCCACAATTTTTATTTTAGTAGATAAAATGTATTAAATCAGTAAGGACTAATTCCCTTTATTTTCCTCACTTTAATCACTAAATGGCATAGGCTAAGTATTATACTTAGAACACTAGTAAAATAATTTTAAAAAATTGATTTGCCTTTAAATCTAAATTCTTTACTATATTCTTTTAAATCTGTTGCCAAGTACTTTTCCTGAAGGTAATTACCAATAATTATTCTCTGTGATTGCTATGTGCATGTCACAGACATTATCATTACTCTAATTATAATACAGTTAGCCAAAGTTGAATTGTTAAATTTCAGTTCAATTAAATGTTTGTTTTGGAGACTATTTATAGATATGACAGATGTATATTGCTCAATGATAATACTGCAATTTGATATACTTTTCACACACTGATATAAAATACACAAAAACATTAAAAGGAACAAATTGGTCAATTTAGTAAGGACTGCAGCTGCTAAAGGGTTATCAGGGCAGCTCGCTAGAATTTTAGACCTCCTCTCAAAATAACCAATGAATGCTCTTCTATAACATTCTCAAAATTAATAACTGCTGAGAGTGGATGTACTATAAAATAATTTGAATTTATTTTGTGGGGAGGAAACAAAGAAGAATAAAGAGTTGTTACTTTTTAGCTACATTTTTTTCTTTTTTATTGCAGTGAAATATGTATAAAAGTTACCATCTTAATCTTTTCTCTTTTTTTTGAGAGATTTTTGCTATAGGGTGCATGCACTCACCAGAAAGACAGAGAGACAGAAAGTGAGAAATCACCCCTCAGGGGGGATGACCACACCACAATCCCTTCTCCATTCTCCTCTCGGGATCTTGGGCATGCACACACACATGCCCGGTGTGAGTTTAAGCCACCGGGTCTGGGACTCGAACCGTGGTCACTGCATGGGAGGCCAGCAACATAGCCATTATGCCAATGGCTAGTCCCAATTTTTAAGTGTGTACCATTCAGTGGCATTAATTATATTCAGTGCTATACAACAATCACCGTTACTTATTTCTAAAACTTTTTCACCACTGCAATTAAAAGTCTATAGTAAAAACTCCCCATTGTATTTCTCCTCTCACTCCAATCTACAGTAACCTCTAATCTTTTTTCTGTCTATAAATTTGACTAGTTTAGACATCTGATATAATAGAATCATACAATATTTGCTCTTTTATAACTGGCTTTTTTTCATTTAGCATAATGTTTTCAAGATTCGTCTATGGTGGAACAGGTATCAAACTTCATTACCTTTTATGGTTGCATAACATCCTATTGCATGTTTATGCCACATTGTGTTTATCCATTCAACTGCCGGACTTGGGTTGTTTCTATCTTTTGTCTGTTAATCATGTTGCTGTGAACACTGGCTACAAGTATCTGCCATGAGTCCCTGTTTTCAAATCTTTTGAGGATATACACAGAAGTTGAATTGCTGGGTCATATGGTAACTCAACAGCTAGCTTTTTGAGGAACTACCAGCTTTTCACAGAGGCTGTACCATTTTACATTCCCATCAGCACTGAACATTGGCTTCAATTTCTCCATGTCCTTATGAACACTATTTTCTATCCTATTGATTATAGCTATTCTGGTGGCTGAGAAGTATTGTCTCGTTGTAGTTTTCATTTGCCTTCCCTAATGATTAATAATGTGGCAATTGTACCACATTATTTGTGCCATGGCCACCATCTCAAGGGGTGGTTTCTCACTTTCCCTCTTTCAACTCTTCACTTACTCAATTCTTTCATGTACAGTTATCCCTCAGTAGCTGTACAAATTGGTTTCAGGATGTCCACAGAAACCAAAGCCTCAAGAAGCTCA
The DNA here is from genome assembly GCF_000334495.1 of Tupaia belangeri chinensis. Classification (NCBI taxonomy): domain Eukaryota; kingdom Metazoa; phylum Chordata; class Mammalia; order Scandentia; family Tupaiidae; genus Tupaia; species Tupaia belangeri. The sequence continues at coordinate 2,405,808 of NW_006198412.1, read as the reverse complement.
AGTCCTTCATACAGAATGGAACAGTATTTGAACGTAACTTACACACATTCTCCAGTATGCTTTGAATCATCTCCGGAACACCTGTAATACCTAATACAATGCGAATGCTATGTAAATAGTACTTACACTGCACTATTTTTATTTGTATTTCTTTTTATTATTTTTTTCTTATATATTTTCTGTCCACAGTTGATTTCATAAATGCGGAACCTCTAGATACAAAAAGTCAACTGTACTTACTTTCCATTTCTTTTTTTTTTTAAAAAATGACTATTCATTTTGCCCATATTTTATAGTTTTTGTAACTTTGAGTTGGCATTTTGTTTTTTTAGAAAATTTACTTGTTTCTTTCTGAGAGAGAAGAGAAAGAAACAGACAGATAGAGACACTCTCAGTAGGGGCCTAATGCTGTGATGCACCCCCAAACAGCCCAGGTCATGAGCATACATGTACATACACAGTATACATGGGGAGGCTCCAGGACATGATCCTCGAATCCTCCATGTGGGTCCAGTTATATCACTGCTATGCCACCATGTGGCCCCACCATTGCCCATTTCTTTAATTGGGTTGACTTTTTGGTGTTACATTGTAGGATAAAAGTCTATATTAGAGTATAGATATAGACGTTTACCAAATACAATGTTTGCCAGTATTTTCTCTCATTCTGTGGGTTGTCTTTCTTTCTTATGATTATATCCTTTGATGCACAAAGTTTTCTTTTTTAATCAAACCTAATTTTATTTTTTTCTATCTCTTCCTCTGCCTTTGGTATCATATTAAAAAATCCAGTGCCATTCAAGGTCATGAAAATTTCCCCCTGCATTTTCTGAAAATTTTACTGTTTGGGTTCTTAAATGTAAGGTCACTGGTTTATTTTAAATGAATTTCTGCATGTGATATAAGGTCCATCTCCATTCTTTTTTACGTAGCTAGCGTTTTCTCAACACTGAGTACAAGTAGATGACAATTTATTAGTCAAAGAATAGTCTTGATTCTAAAGCTACATTGATTTTATTATTGGTGTGATGAAGTGGAAAGAGAGAAGTCTCTGATAACCAGTGTATGGACATGCTACAGATACAGTAGTCTTGTAGTATTAGTACAGTGGCAGCACTCTAGACGTAGAGAACTGTCATCACATCACAGTCTCCAAGTACCATTTATCTTCATTAACAGCACTTTTAGAGCTAAACATAAACTTCTGTTTACTGTTTAGTTGTGCTTTGTTTTATCACAAATAAACTTTTCTTAGACCATTTTAAATTGAGATAATCATCTTTTTTGATCTTACAAAAGGTCTTAATATAAAAAGGATAAGAAAACTCTGTTTTCCAAATATGTTCACATTTCTTTCCTTAGGTTTGTAATTTACCTTTTAACTGTTATAAACTGTAGGAGGCTAACATCTATAGACAGTAAGAATGCATACCTTTTCCGTTACTGTTTTCTGCTTTATGTGACATGCTTAGATAAGGCTTTACTGATTAGGTATTCAACCATTTCTTGGTATTTTATGGATTCATCTTTTACATTTAAATAGTTATATCACATAGAATATATCACTGGCATAGGGTACAAGGCAGGATTGATCATAATTTTTTCACCAACGCTGTAATATTCCAAAATCTTAGTCTAACACTAAGAAATAAAAAATTTACAACAGAACTCACCCAAATTACTAAGTAGACATTCAATATAGTCACCCTTATCTGGAATAAGAAAAACTACACTTTTATATTTTAGAAATGTACTTTTCAAGGTTTTTTGTTTTTGTTTATTCAGAAAATATCATTTCCATTCAGTACAGACATTAGATCTTTATTTTCTTCAAAAGAAAAAGAAGAATGATCAGGTCAGCCGGTGGCGTGGGGTTTGGGGTAACGAACTCCCACATGGCTAAATGTGGCTTGAGTCCCAGACTAGTAGGTTTGAAACTCACACCAGGTGCATGTGTGTGTATGACCAAAATCCCAGGAGAATAATGGCACCAGCAGGTGGTGTGGTGGTCAAAATACTGGACACTCCCAGATGGCAGACCATGGTTCGAGTCCCGGACTTGGTGGCTTGCTTTCTCGCTTTCCCTCTCTTTCTCTCTCTCTCTCTGGTCAAATTCAAATAAATGGATGAATAAATAAAATTACATAATTTTTTAAAATTCTTTTTTTGGAGAGGTTTTTGCTATAGGGCACATGCACTCGCCAGAAAGACAGAGACAGAGAGACAGAAAGCGAGAAATCATCCCCCAGGGGGGACGGCCACACCACAATCCCTTCTCCTCCATTCTCCTCTCGGGATCTTGGGCACGCACACACACGCACCTGGCATGAGTTGAAGCCACTGGGTCTGGGACTTCAACCGCAGTCGACTACATGGGAGTCCAGCAACACAGCCATTACACTAACTGCTGGTACCAAAATTACATAATGCTTTAAAAAAAAAAAAAAAGATTCCCAGGAGAATGGAGGAGAAGGGATTACAGCCATCCCCACAGGAGGCAAGGGTGAGGGTGATTTCTCACTTTCCCTCTCATTGTTCTTTTCTGTTTCTCCAGTGAGCATGTGTACCCTACAGCAAAAACCTCTAAGAAAAAAAAATTTTAAGTAGAAAAGGAAAATGATCTACACATAAAGATTTTCAGGAGACAGGAAATGTATATAAGAGGATCCAAAAAAACTGAGATCTATTCTCAAGTTCAGGAAAGCCATAACTGCACTGACCAATCTATTCTTCTTTCACAAAATAAAGGACAATTTCCAAGAAAGGAGTCTAAAAGACAATTCTATGGCAGATGTTTTCCTACTCTTGATATTCATACCAGCACGTACTCTACTGACACACAAGCAGTGTTTTCAACACATAAAATTAAATGATTATTATTTTTGTCTCTTGCTATTTTATTATTTCACTAGACTCAAAAATAATCCAATTATTTTATTAGGGAACAGAGTTGCAATTTCTACTATTAATTTCAATTTTCGTACCTTTAAGGGAGAACAACATTGATAAACCCATACTTACTAAAATTCTGTAAGTTCTACATTTCCAGATTGATGATTATTTTTTTAAGGCAATTATTTCAAAAATAAAAGTACAGCTTTAGTGAAAAAAATTACCCCCTACCCAAAAAGATATTTCCTCCTCTAGCAGAAGGAATCACTTCTTTTACAGTTTCACCTAACAACTGGTACATTCCTCTACTGAAACATTTATATCCCAGCTACTTTAATTAAATGATTATTATTTTTGTCTCTTGCTATTTTATTATTTCACTAGACTCAAAAATAATCCAATTATTTTATTAGGGAACAGAGTTGCAATTTCTACTATTAATTTCAATCTTCGTACCTTTAAGGGAGAACAACATTGATAAACCCATACTTACTAAAATTCTGTAAGTTCTACATTTCCAGATTGATGATTATTTTTTTAAGGCAATTATTTCAAAAATAAAAGTACAGCTTTAGTGAAAAAAATTACCCCCTACCCAAAAAGATATTTCCTCCTCTAGCAGAAGGAATCACTTCTTTTACAGTTTCACCTAACAACTGGTACATTCCTCTACTGAAACATTTATATCCCAGCTACTTTAAAGTGTGTCCACCTATCCCGCTAGCCTGAAACTCCTTTCATTCAGGTTGGCCCCTATATATTCTTTCACCATTTCCAGTATCATTCAAGAACTTGGCACACAACCTAATAATGAATATCACGATACCATCTAAAATGAATGACTACACATAGCTCGTCCATGAGCAACTCCTCTTCTTTAGTCATGTCATATACTCACCTGTTTCTCATACTCCTAAAAATATCTACCCAAGCATGGTCTTATTTACATGAAGATTTGGTTTTATTATAAAGAGTGTAAAGCACAACTCTTCAAAGTACCATGTTGTATTTTAGCAAAATAACTTATACATACATGAAATAAAATACCCTTGCAAAACAGATTATTAATGTTTTCCTTTTATAAACAGGAAAACTAAAGCTATAAGAGATTCAAAAATTGCCAAAGGTAACAATACTAGTAGATTACTGAGCTAGACACTAACAGAGAGCTTCTAACTACACATGGTGTACTCTTCACTACATGAAACAAAGAGTTTTCAGACAAATACCTGTTTAACAAAGCATCAGTTGTACTAGGAACACTTACACTGACCCCAGCGCCCTGTTCTTGGGTTCAAATAATTTGGATAAAGACCATTTGGACGATCCATTTTCTGAAGTAGTTTCCGAATGTGCATGACCTGAGCATAATAAAAATAAGAATGCAATTAACAAAAACAAGTGTCATCAAAGCTTGACATTAATCTAGGTTTGTGCTTCTTCCTCATTCAGAACCTACACCCACAATAACAAAAGCAATATAAAGAGTACAGATAGAAATCATTTAAAATCCCAACGTTCATTACCAAGAAACTGCTATCGGAAATCTCAGTGACGAACATCATTCCAGACATACTCGAGATGTAAATATTAAATATAAGAGCAGAAATAACTTTGTACAAGTAGAATTTTCACATGACATTTGTATAAAAATATTAATTGAATTTAATAGATGAAAATAAAGTATTGAATAAAACCAAATTGCTGAATTTTAAATATTATTCCCACTATAAATATCCCTACATTCCTAACATTCCAATTTATAAAAGATCTAAGATTAAAAGGAGGAAAATCACAAAATATATGAACAGGCTAAGGACTTTAGCAGAGATTTATTTTGATTCCTTTCTAAATTGGTTAGATTTTGTAAGGTTTTCTAATGATAACCTTTCTTCCTATTTTATGACATGAAATATCAAGTAGCTCTTAATTTTGTCAAAAATGAAATTTGCACAGCTGTGTGATGGCCCAGTGGTAACACAACTGGACCCACCTGGGATTTGTTTCCTGGAACCTCCTTGAGCGTGTACATGTGCCCATGATCCACGCTGGCTGAGAATAAGGGGGGGAGCAGAGTGGAAGACCCTGCTCAAGTGCCTAACTCTCTGCTCTCCTTTCTGTCTCTCTCATATAATAGATAAACTTTTCTTGAAATGTCATTTGCAGTTGTGTTTCTTCTTGCTGCTTCTAAGTGAGTACTATGTGTTAGGGCTTCTATTTTAGAGATACCCATATGTTAGATTATCTGCCAGTCATAAATTTATTATTTTAATCACTTTATGATTTGTGTTTTTACTCTAATTAACTCTTGTTTTTTAAAAAAATATTATTTCTCACAGAGTGCATACACTTGCAAAAAACAGACAGAGAAGGAGAAAGCACTCCCCATGGGGCACGGTCATACGGCACACTCTTTGCCTTTGTTCTGTCATCCTGTTTGGGATTCAGGGCATTATTCACATATACCCAGTATGTTTTTCAAGCTACCTGGCAAGGACTCAAACCAGCGTCAATTGTGCAATACAGCTTCTTAAGGACTAGATCACAGGACAAATCCATCTCTTGCCCTTATTCCACAATCAGTTTTCAACTACGTATCATCAGCTCTTTGTTGTTTTTCATTTTATTTTATTAGCTATAGAAACATAGTATTTTGAGTCTCAATTTGTTTCTTTAGCACTATAGCCTTTTTGCATCATTTTATTATTTTGTTTTTTAGTTCTAATTTTATTGGATTAAACTTCTATTATAATATGAATTACTCACAGTGATGTTTTCTTTTGACTTTTTAAAATACAAAACTAGGTTATTTATCGGTCTTTTACATGTTATAGAATCCTGCTTTTGTTTCTGCTGTATATTTGCATAACTGCCATGATTTCTCTGGAATACTGGAGTACTATCTAATATCCTAGGGTCTATGTGTTCAAGCAGGATAAAAGATAAGAATTCTCAGGGGGCTGGCAGGTGGCGTAGTGGTTAAGAGCACTGGACTCCCACATGGTAGACCACAGTTTGGCGGCTTGCTTTCTCACTCCCCTCGCCCCCTTATTCTGCCCCTTTCTGGCCAAATTAACAATAAATAAATAAATAAAGTTAAATCAAATAATTCTTTAAAATAAAATCTTTCTAAAAAATAAAAGATAAGAAAACTCTACTGGGGCTGTGGGCAATTGGATAACCTAAGCACTGATCTAATTTGCAGCATTAACAGGAAATACCAAGAATCTGGTGACTTTCTTTCCCCAATAAGGATTTAGAACAAGAGTAGTAAGCAGACTCAGTAACCACGGAAGAATTCTTTGTTTTTGTTTTTTTTTTTTTAATTTTTTTTGTGTGTGTGTGTTCCCTTTACTGTCACATGTTTATAACATTAAGTTACAGCCTTTCCTTCCTTTAATGCTGTTGATAAATGCTTTGATGGCCTTTATTATTTTTGCTGTTGCTATTTGCTCAGGACAGACAAAATTCTGTGATCTGGCTCGATTTTGCAGTCTTTACCTAAAAATTCTTAACTGATGACATATTTCATACATAGAAAGGGATAAGTATAGATTCTACTCCAGTTTTAAAAATCTAACACTACAAATATCTTTGATGATCTGTTTACCTCTACCTATTTACATATCACTGCTTTCATCTTATATGTATTTATAGTCTTCAATTTCATATTCATTATTATCCTGACTTTATTAAAGCCATTTCTGAATCCTTAAACAATACATTATTTAACTCTTTTGAACTATATAAAAGTATCATACTGTTTTAATGGATAAATATAAGCATTATTTATTTTCACTATATTTATTTCACTATATTATGTTGTATTTTATTATAAATTGCTAATACAAAGTTTCTGTGCATCTGATATAAATGTTTATACCAAAGAATGAAATTCTGGATTACAGGATATATATATTTTTACTAGATAATATTTTTATTTCCTATTTTAAAAATCATTCTTTACCCCGAGGGTATATGCTTCTTATTCTAAAAGTATAAAAGTTTTATATTTTAAAATTAGTCTTTCAGGGTCAGCAACTGGTTAAGTGGTTAGTGGTTAAGGTGCTGGACTCCACATGGCCGACTGTGGTTTGAGTCCTGGACCTGGCAGTTTGCTTTCTCACTTTCCTTCTCTTCCTCCCTCCCTCCCTCCCTCTCCCTCTCCTTCTCTTTCTCCCTCTCTCTCTCTGGTCAAATTAAAAAATAATGATAATAAATAAAGTTAAATAATGATTCTCAAAAATTAATCTTTTAATCCTAAAATTTTTATAATCCATAATATTATCTTGTTATAACAAGTTTAACATGAATGTTGGTCTGTTTAAGGGCTTTTTATCCAGCTCATCACTATTGGTCTCTTTGTCTCTATATTACACTGTTAATTTTGATAATTAGGTAAATGCAAATGTATCGAAGGTGCTTTTCCTCAGAAGTTTCTTGATGTTTCTCTTCTATACACATTCTGAAAGTGTCTTGTCAAATTCCATTTCAACAAAACAAAAAAATGCCCAGTAGGGATTTGACTGACATTAAAATTAATACTTTAGAACAATGTGTAGATGAATGAAAATTTGATTATATTGTTTGCCTAAACATGAATATGATACATCTCCATTTATTTAGGTCTTCCTCAGAGTCTTTTAATAAAGTACTGAACTCAGGCCAGCAGAAGGTGTGATGTTTTAAGGTGCTGGATTCCCACATGGCCACCCGCAGCTCATGTCCTGGCCCCGGCAGCTTGAAAATCATACCAGGGGTATGTGTGCATGTGTGCCTGAGAGGAGAATGGAGGAGACAACATGGTCACCCACCATAGAGGGTGATATCTTACTTTCCCTCTCTCGCTCGCTCTGCTCCAGTGAGCACATACACCTCATGGCAAAAATCTTAAAAATAAATAAATAAAGGATTGGGGCCAGCAGTTAGCATAATGGCTATGTCACTGGACTCCCACTTAGTCGACCGTGGTTCGCATACTGGACCCAGTGGCTTAAAACTCACGCTGGGTGCGTGTGCGTGCGTGCCCAAGATACCGAGAGGAGAATGGAGGAGAAGGGATTGTGGTGTGGCCATCCAAGGGATTGTGGTGGTGCCATCCCCCCTGGGGGGGGGCGGTGATTTCTCGCTTTCTATCTCTCTGTCTGTCTCTGTCTGTCTGGCGAGCGTACGCGTCCTATAGCAAAAAAAAAACTCTCCAGAAAAAGAAAAAAGAAATAAATAAAGGATTGAACTATACCTTTTGTTAGATTTACAGGAAGCTTATATTTCTGTTCCCACCATATGAGTTCCTTTTTATAAAATGATATTTTATTTCTTTTTGTACTTATTAAATTTGTACTTCTAGTAGTTCAAATATGACCTGTCTTAATATAATAGGAGGGTAATTATGTAGTCTGTGAGTAATTATTATTTTCTTTCTTCTTCTTCAATTCTTAAAACTTTTGTTTGGGGACTAGCAGTTGGCATAATGGCCATGTCGCTGGACTCCCATGTAGTCAACTGAAGTTTGAGTCTCAGATCCGGTGGCTTAAACTCATGCTGGGCACGTGCGTGTCCAAGATCCCGAGGAAAATGGAGGAGAAGGGACTGTGCCATGGCCATCCCACCTGGGGGGTGACTCCTCGCTTTCTGTCTCTCTGTCTCTGTCTGTCTTTCTGGCAAGCGCACGTGCCCTTATAGCAAAAACCTCTCTCAAAAAAAAAACTTTTGTTCACTTTTTTTTCTTGCCATGCTGGCTAGGAGCTTACATACAATTCCTAATAGTATTGGCAATAAAATTAAAAAAATAAAAACTTAATTAGTGGTTACAACTTCTCAAATAGTAACAATAAATATTTTAAATACGTTCTACATAGATAGGAAGGACACTTCTTTGGATAATTATTTTTTTAAAAAAAGATAAAGATTAGAGGCCTGATAAAAATTTATTTAGGAAGTCAAATAGTTTAAGCATTAATCAAGTCTCTGGGAAAATCTTCAAGCACTCCTTTATAACCAACACAGAAAAGAAAACTAACCTTTTTGTAGTAAACCAGGTCCCCTGTCAAGTAGCTGAGGTGGACAAACTCCATATGCAGTGTACCAAATTCAGCCAGAATGCTGCTGCCTGCAGATGCCCAGCCCCAGTTTCGCCCTACTCCACTGAAGGAAAGGGAAGATAAAAGGAAACAGGATTGGGAAAAGATCAAGATTTTTTTTAAATGAATACATAAATTTTAAATAAATCTCTTATAAATATTAATTCTAATGCAATAGCTTATTTCTATCTAAATTTTATTATTTAAAATTTCTGGATGGGTAATACACCCATGTTTTAAAGACCCTTTGTATTTCATCCATCCTCACCATCTTTCATTTCACTAGGTCCCACTAATATTTTCAGTAGTTTATAAATTTATGGGAAATGAAATTAAAACATGAATTTGGATGCAAAAAAATTCTGAAAGTCATGCATGGTTTTTTCCATAATATTCATTTTCTATGAATTTTTTGAAGACCCTCTACATATTACCATAGAATCTGTTATGCATACAAAACCAATCCAAATATATATTTTTATTTTCTTCTTCTCTTAAACAAAAGATATCAAACTATACCCACTGCTCTGCATTTAATGTTTTATTCTTAAAAATGCACCTTAGTGGTCTTTCCATGTCAGTTCATGGTTTTTCTCATTTTGTTGTTTTTACAACTGCACACAATTTCATGATATTAATGATTTTCGATGGAAATATCCCATCCCAGAGGAACATGAAAGTGTGAGAGAGCATTTCAGTTATCTCAAATCTTGCAAGTGCAATTTGCATTATTATGCTAGAATCAAAGCTATAAAATATGCTATAATCATCAGAACAGTGTCATCATCAAGACCTTTCCTGCCCCAAATGCTGACAGTGCCTATGTGAAAATTACAGCTCTACTTAAATAGACAGTTTATTCAATTAATCTGCTACAGATAGTCCCTTGGGATATTTCTAGTGTTTTGTTATTATGACAATTTTTATAGTGAATAAATTTGTATATATTTCATTTGTTCAGATACTAACTGTAAGATGTGTTCTTGCTTTTTTTAAAAAAAAATGTGTCTTGTAATTTTTTATTTAAAGCTAGACCATACAAATGAAAAATTGTATTTGTTTTGGATAATGTTATTGTTAGGAAGGTTACATTTCTTCGCAAACAGAAGTTACCTGTAATCTGAAACAGGCAGATTACCTTGGTTTTAGGCTTTGTTAAAGATACTCAATTGCAATTTTATCCCTCCTTCTAGACAATGGCCCTGTGGGAACTCACTTGATAGAGATCTTTACCTAGGCCATTTTATCTTGACAGACTTAAATACTAACCACTGTCTCTCAGGACCATGTGGTCGTTAAACTTTCTCCTTAACCCCCTTTAGGATCCTTTTGTAATTTCTGCTGTGTTGCTTTTCAGTCGTGTGTAATGTGTGCGCAGTTATGGAATTATCAAAGACTTAAGGGAATTTTGTACAAAAACTTGGGGGCTTTTTCTCTGAAATTCCTTCCTGAGATTTTTTTGTCCCTCATCTCTCTCACAACTCCAAGACCTGACGATTGCTTCCTCTGCCTAAAATTACTGCCACTTTAGGCTTACCCTCAATTGTTCCACACAATTTAGAACATGTACACAGGGAAAAGGCAATATTTATATAGAGATGACCTTCTTCCAAGATCACAGCCCCGAAGTCCTGCCTGAGTTAGTTGCTCTGCAATGACTTCCAAATCATTTTACTTTATATATTTTGTCTAGCTTTTAAGATTGTTTTTGGTAGGAGGGTAGTCTGATAAAAACTATTCCATGATTGGAATGGAAAGCCTAGATTAATTATTCAAGCAGTTTATGAGATTACTCCTATAAAACTCCAAACTATTCACAAGAATCTTTTCTTACTTTTAGGAGAAAGTAAAAATACAAATCTTGGAGCTAGCAGGTGGTATGATGGTTAAGGCACTGGACTCCCACATGACTAAACACGGTTGAAGTCCTAGACACAGAGGCTTGAAAATCACCGGGCACATGTGAATGAATGCCCAAAATCTTGACAGGAGTAGGGACTTCGGCATGGCCATCCCCCCTGGGAATTGATTTTCACTTTCTCTCTCATGTTCTGTCTCTCACTGGCAAGCACACACACCCTATGGCAATAAAAAAATTTCTTTTTAATCTTTTCTTATCTCACATCCCCCTGTATACTAGTAATTCATTTAATATGCTAAATGTTTTGTACCTATGTTGAAAAAACATTAAAATAGACATCAAGACATATCATCACCTTGTTAAAAGTTGCTTCATTATTTGGTGCTATTTTTACATTATCTTTGAAAATACAGAAGCCAAATAATCACTGACAGATGAGAATCAAAGGACTAAAGATACAATAATTGTATAAGGCAGTCATTAGTTTTACAAATATTAAGTCCCTGCTGTGCTATAGGATAGTGACAAATCTCTCATAATGAATAAGACAATTTTAAATAGTGATAGTAGCTATGAAAAAATTAAAAGAGGGACCAGCAATTAGCATAATGGCTATGTCGCTGGACTCCCACATAGTTGACCGCAGTTCGAGTCCTGGACCTGGGAGCTTAAACTCATGCCGGGCACGTGTGTGTGCATGCCCAAGATCCCGAGAGGAGAATGGAGGGGAAGGGATTGCGGCATGACCATCCCCCCTGGGGGGTGATTTCTCACTTTCTGACTCTATGTCTCTCTCTTTCTGGTGAGCACATGTGCCCTATAGCAAAAAAAAAACCTCTCCAAAAAATAAGAAAAAAAAAATTAAAAGGGAAATAAGATATCGAGTAAGTAGGGATAGAAAGTGAGTTACAACAAAGGTTCTTTATGTATTTTATTCAGAGAAAGGGATTCCAAAATGACACAATTTGAACTGAGACTTGAATAATAAGAAGTTAGTGATGAAGAAATGGAAGAGAACTCCCTGCAACAAAAAGAACAAATGCAATGGCCTTGAGGGAAAGGAAGGGGACTAATGTGGTTAGAGCCCACATAGTAAGGAAAAATGAATAACACAGAATAAGGTTAGACGGCTAAATACAATCTGGACTGTGCAAAAATTCTGTAGGCTGTGATAAAATTTTGGAATTTTAATTTTAAGTATGATTCAAAATCATGGAAGACTAAAGAATATGACAGAAAATTTAATAGTGAAACATATCATTTAGAAAGATTACCCAGATTTCAGCCTGTCAAATGGATTAAAGATTAAAATATTTAAGTACAAACACAAAGCCTGGAAAGTACAACAGGTGGGCCAGTCAGTGGTATGCTGGTTAAGATGGCCAGATCTCAACTGGTCAACTCTGCAATTTGAGTTCTGGATTTGGTGGATTGGAAAACATGCTGGGGATAAGTGCATGCGTGCCATAAAGTCAGACAGGAGGATGAAGGAAAAGAGACTGTGTGTGGTGTGGCCAGTCCCCTGGAGGGTACTTTCTCACTTTCTCTCTCTCCTTCTCTCTTTGTTAAGCACATGCACCTTACAGCAAATTTTAAAAATACATACATAAGAAATAAATAACAAAATTAAAAAGCTTAAAAATTTAAAAAAGAGAAAGTCTAGTAGTTTACTAGTCTCTGCAATACCTTTCTGGCCAAAAGTCACAAAAAAAAAAATCTTACAGACAATATAGTCAGCCACTTCTGAAAATACTAAATAGTAAGTTTTTTATTCTTTATTTTACACATAGCCTCACAGGACATATCTAAAATATCAAATTTAATACCTACATATATTATAACAACTCAGAAAAGTAAATCCTTAGGCATAAGATACAACACTGCTGAGGGTAGAAAAATTCTATCTAAGAATGTGAAGTTGCCAAAACTCAAACAGATCATAATTTTATGCAAGCATTAGGGTTTCCTAACCAATCAAAACAAAAGATATAGATATTAAACTATATGTATTTTTATATACTCATGGAAGATGAATTAACAGAAAAAATTAATAAATACCAAAAAACAAAAATAAATAACCAAAAACTGTGATGTCTCTTTTGACTGACAATTGGTAAGAGGATTTTAGAAATGCTTGTTATACTTTTGATGATTTACACAGTAAATCAAACTAAGTACCCTAAAATCATACTACACTGGTTTAATAATGAATCATCTATATTATGGTTTGTACTTCATTCAAAGTCACTTGAAAATCTTTAATCAATATGTTTAAGAAATGGAGTAAAGCATTTAGTGAATTGCAACTATAAGAAAGTTTGTTAACATGTTATTGAACATTTTTTTTGAAAGGTTTTTGCTATAGGGCGTGTACACTTGCCAGAAAGACAAAGAGAGACAGAGAGACAGAAAGTGAGAAATCACCTCCCCCAGGGGGGATGGTCATGCTGCTATCCCTTCTCCTCCATTCTCCTCTTGGGATCTTGGGCACGCACACACATGCGCCCAGAGTGAATTTAAGCTACTGGGTCCAGGACTCGAACTGCGATCAACTACATGGGAGTCCAGCGACATAGCCATTATACCAACTGCTGGTCCCAACATGTTGTTGAAATTTATGCCAATGATAGGAATAAAAAAAGAAATTAAACCACTCAGTACACAGGTTTAAATTGTAATATCCTGATTTGCAAGAATAATTTTTTGATGAAACTCCTGTTTTCAATGACATCTATATATATGTATTGCATATAATAGTGGAAGGAAACTGAGAAGTGCTATGATTTTACATCATCTAAATTGGAATATTAAAAATAGATTTTATTTTCTATGTGAAATATCTAATATTTCTAGAAGCAAAGTGGTGGCATTTGTGAAAATACCTAGTTTAATATCTATACAATAATGTATAAAAATCTACAACTTAGAATATCCTGTATGTAAGCAGAACGTTTTTCTTTTTTATTAATTAATTTTAGTCTTATTATGGGGCACTTGTGCTTGCCAGAAAGGAATTGAGAGAGAGAGAGAGAGAGGAGAAATCATACCCTAGGGGGTTTGCTATGACAGGTCTATAAGTTATCTTTACTGTATGGGTCATAAACTTCTTTACCAAGTTATGATTCTTCTGAAGTTTTAATCCACTGTTCCAAGTGTTCAAAAAGATTTTCCTTACTTTGTAGCTGATAATTTTATTAAAGTCCTTCAGTATTCTTACAGTTTTGTTAATTGATCATTTTTCCCCCAGGAAAGCATGATGGGTAATTAATTACAATTTGCCTCTGATTTATCATATTTACTTTATCCTTTCTTTTCCATTTTGCTATTGTTAAGACTTCCAGAAAAACGTAAACTAGTAATCTTGGTTTTTATTTTAGTGTGATGTATTAGACTTTTCATTAAACCAACTTTTTACAAAGACTGTACAACTTCCAGGCTTTGTACCATATCTGGAAAGCCTTTTGCCTGCTAAAGTAGATAAGTAAAAGCTTTCTCCATGTTTTCCTCCACCATTTTAAATAAAAAAAGAATACAAATAAAAATAAAAGATTAAACATGTCTGAAGTGAACCTAAGAAATGTCCAGAATCTACATCAATAAAACCATATATCTATACAGACATAATATAAGGCTTGTTGTGGTTTATGTGTATGAGAGAGAGAGAGAAAGAGAGAGAAAGAGAGACAGAGAGCGCCATGTAGGATTGGAATGGAGGAGGCCTTTTTTTTTTGGTTTTTTGGTTTGTTTGTTTTTGAGAGGTTTTTGCTATATAGGGTGCGTGCGCTCACCAGAAAGACAGAGAGACAGAAAGCGAGAAATCACCCCCCAGGGGGGATGGCCACGCCGCAATCCCTTCTCCTCCATTTTCCTCTCGGGATTTTGGGCACGCACGCACACGCGCCCGGCATTGAGTTTAAGCCACCGGGTCCAGGACTCGAACCGCGGTCGACTATATGGGAGTCCAGTGACATACTTACGTTAACTGCTGGTCCCTGGAGGAGGTATTTTTGACAGGGTCTCACTATATAAAACTTCCTATTCCAGCTTCCCAATTGGCAAGGATGTCAAGTAGATACCACATACCTAGCCTGCCTAAGTTGGGCTGGGAACTGAACATGGGCCTCCTCTACGAACTCAGCCACCATGCAGTAGCACCTTTTTGTTTGTGCCACCATAGCTGGGGCCATAAAACAAGATTTTAATAAATGAAAAGACATAACCTAATAAAAGGAAAGGAGGTTCCTTAAATTAAAACCCAAAGTTAATGCAAACCCAACTACAATATAAATGATCCAAGAAAAAAAGGAGTAACTAGATATATAAATAACAATAATTCCTAATATCATATGAAAAAAATAGACATGAGAACAGCTAAGAAAAATTCTAAAAAATGGGACATAGCAGAGACTAGTAAAACTGGAGAGTAAAATGACAGCATTATAATAATTAAATCAATAAACTAGAGTTAGAATAAATACACTAATAAATACAACGGAAGATAATCTGGAAAACAAATTCACATTTATATGAAAAGACTTTTATACTTAATTACATTTTATAAAATTATTGCCTCAGTGAGAAATGTGATTTAATAAGTAGCACCCCAGCAATAATTTAAACAAGTTTTTTAAAAAATAATAAAGCTCAATTTCTATCTTCCTTCTTACATCACAATAAATTCCAATTGTATAAAAGAAAAAAACATTGCACAACAAAAACATAGAAACTTATGAAAAAAATTATCCTAAAGAGCAAAAAAAAGGACAAAGTCTAATTTAGCTAACATATAAAAAGGTCATAAAAACCGATTTTTTAAATGTCCAATAAAAAACACGAAAAGCTGTTCACTGAATAATATACCTAACCTCACACAAAAGTCAATGAGATGGAAAATAAAATAAGATTTTATGTTTACCTACTTCATAAAGTTAAAATAATATTTCTAAAGTATTAAGAAATATTCTCAGATGTTTTTTCTGAATTTTTTAATTTCATTTTATTTATTTTTAAATTTTATTTTATAAAGCAAAAAGTTACAGAATTTTTTCCAGCAGAGAGCTTTACATTCTTTTGTCTGTGAAATGTTCCTTCCATTTTCCCCTTCCATCTATCCTCTACCATCTACTACCCTCCTTTACAGTCTCTGGTATCTAAATTTATCCTCTCTACTATTAGATCTAATTCTCAAATGCTTATTAAGCAAATGTCAACAGCATATCTTTGGAAGGCAATATCTACAAATATAAAAACTACATGTAACTCTTGATCCAAGATTTCTACCATAGTCACATCCACACATGTGTATGGGTATGTATACACGTACGTAGACACTTCACAGCATATGCAGGCTATTTCTTCTAGCACATCTTAATAGTGAAAAAATGAAAATAATGGTTCATTGAAGATTAATTTTAAATAAGGTACAGTATTTTCATATTGACATTACAAAATTCTCAGAAAAGAATGAGATAAGTAAACATAACTGTTGACATGAGAGAATTTTCAACCTACCGTTAAATGAAATTGACAAGAAAATAATTTATACACATAAAACATATTGCTTATATAAGTACAAGCCTAGAAGAATACCATGAAACTTTTAATAGACATTTTTCAGAAAGTCTAGGGGCTTAGAATAGAAGGCTTAGTTTATAACAAAAATGTGCTATTCCAATATATGTATAATCATCAAATACATGTATTTACTTTTCCAATTAAAAAATCTAGCTAAATAGAGGGGCCAGCAGGTGGCATAGAGGTTAAAGCACTGAATTCCCACATGGCCAATCACTGTTAAAAACCCAAACCTGGTGGCTTGAAAATCACACTGTGCACATGTGCATGCATGCCCAAAGTCCTGAGAGGAGAATGGAAGAGAAGGGATTGTGAATGTCATCTCTGGTGGATGGTGATTTCTTCCTTTCCCTCTCTCTGTCTCTCTCTGGCAAGCATATGTGCCCTATGAAAAATAAAACAAAGTAACAAAAACAACTAGCTAAATAGAAGGAGAAAAGAAGCAAGGAAGGAGAAAAGGGAGAAATGGAAATAGAGGAAGGAATCTATTTCGTTGTTGCTTCTGCAGTCTAAGGAGAAGGAAGAAAAGATAATAAGAAAGTGAAATCTGATAACTACTTAGAAGCGATTAGCCAGTGTGATAAAACATGAATATATAATACAAAAAGTCATACTTTTATATGTGATTTTTTTCACTTAATACATCACAATATCCTTTTACAGAAATTCCCTCCCAGAACATCATTTCAAATGGCTCTTATTACTAGCCACTGTATAGACATGCCAAACTTTTGTATTTAATGTAGTTTATTCTATATTTATTAATATAAACAGCATCACTATAAACATCCTTACAACTAAATCTCTAAAAAATATTTATTCTTCAGCTTACTTCATTAAGATAAATTTCTACAACTGAAATTATAAAGTCAAAGGGCAGCAGACATCAAGACTTCTGAAACCTATTGTCAATCTGCCTTCCAAGATATTCAAATTTTCAACAGCTAAATATGAGTCTTAATTTCTTTACTCATGACAATCCTAAATAGCATTTCTCTTTTTTGCCAATTTACGAGGTATAAAAATAGAATAGTAATTTAAAATATAAATATTTTTATAACTAAAGTTCAAGTTGCTGTTATGGTGTGGATTATGGTTTGTCTCCCAATGTTTTATGCTATGGAATTTGATACTGTGAAGTAGTAAGTAAGGCCTTGGGAATAGTGATGTGTCCAGAGTGATTGCATAATTTTTGTATGTTTTTCAACTATTTCTTTAATTTATTTATTCATATATTCAGCTGCTTTTTAAATTATATTTTTAACAGTCTATAAAAGCTATTTATATATAAAGAATGATACCCTTCTATTATCAATACCACTAATTATTAACATTTTTTCCTAATTTGTTATCCACTTTGAATTTTGTTCCCAATATTTTCATAATGTCTTTAAGCTCAACTTGCTTGAAAATTTCAAGCAATATTTGTGGCAACTATAGATGCTGACAAAAGAGGAAAGAGGAATCCTAGGGAGAAGAGACCCAGATAGAGGAAGCTTCTAATTCTGTGTATGAACTCTGTTTCTGGCTGCCCTTTGACTCATAAATGCATAAAAATACATTCAAAGTAGCCCAGTTAAAGATAAAAGAAATAAACTGTGACAGAATTTGAAGTCTGAATCTGAGCTAATGACTAATGAAATCAATCTCTCTCACAAACACACTTCTTCAAATTAAAACATAATAAAGTCACCACAATATAACTTTTACAATATCCAAGCTATATTCAAACTATGATCCAACCTCATGTCAAATGAATGGTAACCAACTGAGACTAACCCTGAGATGACTCAGATGTTAGAATTACAAAGATTTGACAGCAGCTATTCTAACTGTGCTTGACAAAATATAGGTAAATATGTCCACAACGGAAAAGCAGATAGGAAATCTCAGCAGAGAAGCAGGATTAAAAAAAAAAAAAAAAAAAAATCAAGTCAATATTCTAAAAAAAAAAAAGTATTGGATGGACTGAAGAGCAAATTAGATAAACAAGAGTAAGAGTCAGTGGACATGAAGAAAAATCAATGAAACTTATTCAATCTGAAGAGAGAAGAAAAAAGGACTGACAAATATAAACAAAAGCTTTAATGACCTGTAGGACAGTAATAAAACTAAAATGTGAGTAATTGGATGTTCAAGAGAAAAGAAAAAATGAAGCAGAAAACTCCTTGAAGAAATACTGGCTGAAATTTTCTCATTACATTTAGTAATATAAATACAAGCTCGCCAAAGCCCAAGCAAGGTACATGAAGGGAAAAACAAAACAAAACAAAAAAAATGGGGGGGGGGCACATCTTAAATAGCTGAAAACTAAAAATAAAGAGAAAAAAAAGTATGTGGAGGGCATTATATAAATGCCCTTCAAAATGTTCATGGATAAGATAGCCAACAGGAAACATCTCACACATATATCCTTCACAGTGAAAACATAGTAATTATTCAGACACATTCCAAACTAAATGGAATTTCTAAAAAGAACACATCAAATCACCAGGAAAAGATAGAAAGTTGAAATGTTGAACATGAAAACTTGAGAAAAAGAACATAGAAAGGAAACTACCTGGCCAGCTGAGATTGGCAGGGTATAATCAGTGAAAATACTCCTTTTCTGGGAAAGGGTAAGCAAGAAATCTCTAATAGTTTCTGATACCACAATGGATGGTACTCCTAGCTCCCTGGGAGTCCAACTCTCCAAATGGCCCCAGGCCCAGTGAAGGGAAGTTCCAGAAACCCACAGGGCTGCATAACTCTAAGGAAGGATCTCATCCTGGTTAACCCCAACTCCCAAGACCCAAGCTATTTCAGAGCTGTACCATTCTGGTAACAAACCTACTGCTAGAGTAGCTAAAGTAAACTTGTCACTGAGAATGGATACCACATATGTCTTCAAATTCCTGACAACTCACTGAATCCCAAATCTATGTGAGCAGCTACAGCTACTAACCTAGCTAGAAGAATAGAGGGCCAAGCTCATGAGGCATTATATACTCCAGCACATAAAACAGACCAGTGCAGCAGGAGGAACACAGTTTCATCATTTCGAGAACAGAGCAACAGCTATAGTGAAACCTGCATCATGGTAATGACAGGGCTATTTCAAGGAACAGGTAGTCAAATACAGCAGTCTGTCTACTGAGTTTGGCTGATGCTATGGCACAGCACACAACCCTGATCACTCCGGTTTCTTCCTCAAAACCCCTCACAAAACCCTAAGCCCAGATCACACAGCAACTCCAGAAAAAAAGTTCCCAGCCTTCTTCAGGAGCCCTTGAGGTACTAACGGCCTCTGCTACAGTCAGGTAATAAGCACAGAGTTCACTACAGCTCAAAGACATAGACTCATGCCTACTACCAGAGCACACCAGACTCGGCTGACCCCCTACTCTTGACCAGCCCTGAGCCTAACACCAGCCGTAGTCACAGTATACAGGTCTCATCCCCAGTGAGGGCCTCTAGCCTTTGCAGCCAGTGATCCTTGGTAACTGCTACCTCTCCACTGCTGGGGATGACAGGCTCTCTAGAGACCGCAGACCCATCACCCCAGCTGCTACCACTTTCTACAATCAAGCAGCTCACTTAGTGATCCCTACACCCTAAACATCTGCACCCCTACTACTACTAGAATGTTGATGCACTTTAAGTCATCACTGTCAATAAATAGAAGAAAACCTGCAGAGACTACATGATATGTCTACTCAAATCCAAAACATTCCATCTAATCGCTAAAGGGCACATTCTAAAAAAAAAAAAGAAAAGAAAATCTTCTATTTAGAAAGTTACCCCCAAAGTCAAAAGAAGCAACTATCCCATCAGATGCACATATATCAACAGAGAAACAACAAACATGAAAAAACAAGGAAACTTAACACCTTCAAGGAACACAGTAATTCTCTAGTAATAGATCCTAAAGACAAGGAATTCCTGAAACACTGAAAAGGAAATTAAAAATAATTCTAAAAATACTCAGGAAATACAGAAAACTACTTATAGGCAATTCAATAAAATAGAAAAATAATAAATAAGAAATTCAATGAACAAAATAAAATGATCAATTCAATGAAGAGCTGAAAACCATAAAAGAGAACCAAACAAATTCTTGAATGAATACACTCAATAAATGAAATTTAAAATATAATAGTTTCAACAATAGATTAGAATTAGCGGGAGAATCTCAGACCCAGAAGATAAATCCATAGAGATCATAGAGTCAGGGTAAAAAAACAGAAGAGTGAAAAAGAATAAAGATGCCCTATAGGATATGGGATACCATAAATCAAACAAATATTCATATTATGGTAGTTCCGAAGGAGAAGAGATAAAGATAGGGATCAAAGCTTTTAATAAAACACTAACTAAAAACTTCCAAAGTATTAGAAGAAATATGGACATCCAGGGGGAAGAAGCTCAACGATCTTCACACGGATTTAACCCAAAGAGGTCCTCATGGAGGTATACTCTAATTAAAACTTTAAAAGTCAGAGATAAAGAGAGACTTGTGAAGTACCAAGAGAAAAGCTTCAATGTATAGAAATCTTATCGGACTAAAAGCGGATTTCTTAGCAGGAACCATACTGGCCTGGAGAGAATAGAATGGTATATTCGAAATACTAAAAACCAAACAACCAAACAAAAAAATCTGCCAGGACCCATACATGGTGTAATGGTTACATCTCTGGACTCCCACATAGCTGACAGTGGTTTGAATCCCAGACTCGTCAGCCTAAAACTCATGCTGGGCACATGTGCATGCATGCCCAAAATCCCGAGAGGAGAATTTCTGTGGAGTGTCCGGCTTTCGGGAAGGTGATTTTTTGCTTTCTGTCTCTCTGTCTCTCCAGTAACAGCATGTACCCTATAGCAAAAAATCTCTCTTAAAAAAAGAAAACTGCCAAGTCAAAAATAATATATCCAGCAAATCTATCCTTGAGGACAGAAGGAGAAGTAGAGTCATTCTCAGACAAGCAAGGCTGAGAAAATGCATCTTCACAGCCTTATAGGAAATCCTTAAGGAGTCCTACATGTGGGAATAAAAGGGCAAAACTACTCACATAACAGAAAATTAAAATATAAAATGCACAGGTAGATTAGCTACAAAAATGAGGAACAGGAAGGTAGATAGCAAAATCTACTACTATTACAAATTGCCAAACCATAATCATAGACAATAAAAGTGAAAAAAGGACCAAAAAAAACCAAAACAAACCAAAAAATATCTGACAAAATAATATAAATAAGTTCCAATCTATAAAAAAGGCTGAAATCCTGTAATAGGATGTTAAGTGGGCAAGCATAGAGGACATTACGCTAAGTAAAATATGCTAGACACGCAGAAATATTCTATGTTCTCCCTCCCTAATGTCAAAATTGAAAAAATATGGCCTCATCCCTGAGGTATAGGGATAAAGAATCACTTAGAGGGGCCAGTAGGTGGCATGGTGGTTGAAGTGCTGAACTCCCACATGGCTGACCACAGTTAAAGTCCCAGACCCGCTGGCTTGCTTTTTCACGTTCCCCTTCTCTCTCTGTCTCTTTCTGGTGAACTCGTATGTGCCGTAGAAAATTAAATAATGATAATGATAAATAAAGTTAAATAAATAATTCTTAAAAAAAGAAAGAAATAAGTAAAAAGAATAGCTGCTATAACCTGAGAAAGATGGAAGGTACGACGGTTCAGAAGAATGTTGATGAATGGAAATAAAACTGCAGATAGAAGAACAACTTCTAGTGTTATAAGAACAGTGAGGAGAATATAAATGGCAACAATGTGCTTTATATCTCAAAAGATACTAACAGGAAGATTTTTAAATGTTCCCAACACAAAGTAATGACAAATGGCTGAAATGATGGGGCTATTAATTATCCTGAATGAATTACTACGCACTGCATTCTTCTACTGTAAAATCACACTGTATCCCCACAAATATGTACAACAGTATTACAGCTTAATAAAATATGTTTTTAAAAACTCATGGAAAATGTGTTCTATGAAAACATTATGCACAGATTTTAAAAAATTGTATGCCAAAATAAAGTTGTACCTTAATATCAATTTCTCAGAAACTTTTAAAAATACATATGACAAACAAGTTCTTACTTATCAGAAATAATGATGGCTAGATGAGAGAATCTACATCTTTTGTTTTTGTTTTTTAGAGAGAGAGATTTTTGCTATAGGGCATGTGAGCTTGCCAGAGAGAGACAGAGAGAAAAGGCGAGAAATCACCTCCTCCCCCAGGGGGGATGGCCAGGCTGCAATCCCTTCTCCTCCATTCTCCTCTCAGGATTTTGGGCACAAACACGCATGCACCCAGTCTGAGTTCAAGCCTCCAGGTCTGGGACTTGAACTGTCGTCAGCCATGTGAGAGTCCAGTGACATAACCATTACACCATCTGCTGGTCCTGAGAATCCACACCTTAAAAGTGTTATTAAAAAACAAAACAAAACAAAACAAAAAACAAGGCAGAATTCTACATAGACTGGAAATGTCCTTTAAGAAGGAATGCAGAGGGGGACCAGCAGTTGGTGTAATGGCTATGTCACTGGACTCCCACGTAGTTGATCGTGTTTTGAGTCCTTGACCTGGTGGCTTAACCTCACATTGGGTGCAAGTGCGTGTGTGCTCAAGATCCAGAGAGGGGAATGGAGGAGAAGGGATTACAGCGTGACCAACCCCCTTGGGGGGGGGGGCGATGATTTCTTTCTCTCTCTCTCTCTGGCGAGCATACACGCCCTATAACAAAAACCTCTCAAAAGAAAAAAAAAAGGTAAGAATGAATGCAGAGGGACTTGTAGATGGTGTAATGGTTATGTAGCTGGACTCACACAGTCAACTGTGGTTCAAGTCCCAGACTTGGAGGCTTAAAACTCACTCCTGGCACGTGTGTGTGCATGCCCCAAGTCCTGAGATGGGAATGGAGAGGAGAGGACTGCAGTGTGGCCATTCCACCTAAGGGATGGTGTCTCACTTTCTGTCTCTTTGTCTCTCTCTGTGTCTCTGGTGAGCACACATACCCTACAGTCAAAAAAAAAAAAAATCTCTCTTAAAAAAAGAAAGAAAAAGAAGAGAAAGAATGCAGGGCCAGCAGGTGGCATAATGCACATGCCTGCCCAAGATCCAGAGCAGAGAATGGAGGAGAAGGGATTGTGGTGTGGCCACATCCCCTGGGCAGTGATTTCTCACTTTCTGTCTCTCTCTCTCTCTCTCTGACACTCCCGTGAACACTCATGCCCTACAGCAAAAATCTCTCTCCAAAATAAATAAATATATAAAAGGAATGAATGCAAAATAGAGACTTTTCTGAACAAAGGAAAACTATGAAAATCTATCTCTACAGATTAACAATACAAGAAAAGCTAACCAAATTCTTCAGACTGCAGTGAAGTGACACTAGATTAAAACTCAGATCTCCAAGAAGAAACAAAGAGCACTGGATATAGTAAACACCTGGGTAAATTATTAGACTATTATTCTCCCATTAATTTCATTGAAATACATAGATCTGTTTAAAATATATATTTTTAAAATGTATTTTTGAGACTTATACTATATTAGCTGTAATTCACTTGACAACCATGTAAATGATGGGAGAGAGGATGTAAATGAACAGGTTTCATTGCAATGTTTGTATATTTTATGTGAAGTAGAATCATATTTATTGTATATTTGAATTTTGATATAGGGTGCATGCACTTGCCAAGTGGGGTGATAAGAAAGCATCCCCAGAAGGGTATGTGAACACTGCAATCCCTTTTCCTACATTATCCTCTCAGGATTTTGGGCATGCATGCATGTATGCACATGCATACACACACACACACACACACACCAGCATGTTTCTCAAGCTGCCAGCCCTAGCCAACTGTGTGGTATCCAGCTGCCTTAACTACCACACCACCAATTTGCCTAAAGTGGTATAATATTTATTAACTCTGTAAGTTGACTGAAAAATTAATTATGTATGGTATGATTCCAGAAGCAACCCTAAAAAGAAAAGCTAATAATTAAATGAAAATGCTAATAAACTAAAATAGAATTCTAAAAGATTTTCATAAGCTAAAAGAAGTCAGTAAAAAAAGAAGGAAGAAAAAACAGAAACTAAATCAAACTGTATTGATAATCACATTAAGGATTAAACATTCCAACTAAAAGGTAGCTATTGTCAGACTGGCAAAATTTAAACATATGCTATCTTCACAGAAAAGTATTATAATTAGGGCCCAGCAGGTGGCGTGGTGGTTAAGGTGCTGGACTCTTACATGGCTAAACCTGGTTCAAGTCCTAGACCTGTCAACTTGCCTTCTCTCTCTCTTTCTCTCTCTTTCTCTGGTCAAATTGAATGATAATAATAAATAAATGAAATTAAATAATTCTTTTTCAAACAGTATCAAAGTTAAAACAATACAGTGAGAATGAAAATAGGTTAAAAAAAAACAAAGTTAAACCACAAGAAGAGTAAATATAAGAAGAATGGAATAGTTACATCAATATCTAACAAAACAAACTGGAAGCCAAAAATATTACCAGAAATGAACAGGTATACATAAAAATGATAAAAGGGTAAAATCTTTAGAAAGAATTAAAAATACATAAAGCAAAAAAATTATAGAAATGAAAGAAACAAAGAGAAATAGACAATTCCACAGTCATACTCAGGATATTTTAACACCTCATCTCATCAATTTATAAAACAAGTACACCAAAAACAAATAAATGAAAAAAAAGCTAGGAAGGTCACAGAGGACCTGAAAAACATCATCGACCACCTTAATCTAACTGGCATGCATAGAACACTACACCTCAAAAAGTCCACCTACTTCTCCAGTGTAGTTACAAACACTATATGCTGACCCATAAACAACTTTCAATACATTTTTTTAAAATTCAAATTATATTTTTCTTATCACAATGAAATTCAATTAGAAATTAAGACAATAACATATCTAAGAAACCTCCTAAAATTTGGCAACTGAACAACACAATTATAAATATGTATCAAAGAATAAATTCTAAGGGAAATTTTAAAATATTTTGAGGTGAATGATTAAAAAAAATTAAAATTTCATGGGATGTAACTAAAGCAATCCTTAGAGAGAAATATATAACTTTATTTTTTAAACTAACAAAAAAAGTAGCTTCTAGGAAAAAAGAAAGTTCTAAAAATCAATGATCTATGGTTTCAATGTAAGAAGCTAGAAAAAGAACAAAGTGATTCCAAATTTAAAAAAATGAAAAACAATAAAAATAAAGGAGACATCAATGATATGAAAAAGACAATAGTGAAAACAAGAGAAACAAAAAATTCTTCTTTAAAAAGATTAGCAGAATTGATAAATGAGTACTTGGGCTAATAAAAAGAGAGAGAAAACACCTATCACCAGTATCAGGAATGAAAGAGGGATTATTATTACTGAATCTAGAAAAATAAAAGGCATAAGAAACATAAACTTTACACCGAGTTTGATAATTTAGATAAAATTTTAAAACTTCAAAATACAATCAGCTGAGGCCAAATGGTGATGCAGCAGTAATAGCAACTATACCAACAAAAGGTCATCAGTTCTCATCCTGGTTCCTTGCTATTCACACTGAGTGGATGCCCATCATCCGGACTGGCCAAGGCTGGCAGTGGCTAACAATGTAAAGACTCTGTTGGGAATGCCTCTTTCTTTCTCTCACAAAAGAAATAAACTTAAAAAAAAAAAAAGATAATTAACTAAAACTGACACAAAATGAAAATAAAATTTGAATAGTTCTCTCTACATATATTCATTGGAAAGATCGGATTATTAGAAACCTTTCCACAAAGAAAACTTCTGGCCCAGATAGTTGCACAGGTGACTATCATACATTTAAGGAAGAAGCAGCACTAGTATTACACAATTATTTCAAAGTACTGAGAGAGAATATGTCCCAGTTCATGTTATAAAAACAGACAACTCAGCAATACTGTACAAAGGTATTACCAAAAAAAAAAACCTTCTACCAATATCCATCATGAACATAGTTTCAGAGAACTAGGAAACAAATAGAGTAAAATATTAAAAGGATAATACATTGTGACAAAAAAATACCAAGGAATTCAAGGTTGATGTAACATTTGAAAATGTTATTAAGTAATTTACCATACAAACAGAATGAAGGCAGATATCCTCATGATTTATCTCCACAGATAGAGAAAAAGTACCTGGCAACACTTAACACTCAACCATGATTTTTAAAACACTTTCAGTGAAATAGTAATAAAAGAAAGTATCTTCAATCTAATAAAGACAATGGATGAAAACTCTACAATTAATGCCATACTTACTTTTTTTAAAAAAGCAGTATTTAAAAAGCTTTAATGGCTGGGAACCAGCAGTTAGTGTAATGGCTATGTCGCTGGACTCCCACGCAGTCGACCGCGGTTCACATCCCGGACCTGGTGGCTTGAAACTCATGCCGGGTGTGGGTGTGTGCATGCACGAGATCCCGAGAGGAGAATGGAGGAGAAGGGATTGTGGCGTGACCATCCCCTCTGGGGGGTGATTTCTCGCTTTCTGTCCCTATGTCTCTGTCTGTCTGGCGAGCGAGTGCACGCGCCCTATAGCGAAAAAAAAACTCTCCAAAAAAAAAAGCTTTTATGGCATCAGCCAGTGGTAAGATGAAGGTGGCTGAATTTTACATGGTTTACTAAAGTCTGAGTCCCAGATCCAGCAGCTTGAAAAATATGCCATGCACATGTGCATGTGTGCCCCAAACCCCAAAAGGTGAAATGGAAAAAAAGGGGTTGTGGCATGACCATCTCCATGAGGGGTGTGCATTCTCTCCTTCTCTCCCTTTTCCTCTAGTGGGTGCAAACATCCTCTAACAATGCTTTTTTTTAGAAAAGGAAAAGGTTTTATGAAGATATATACAAATATAAAATATATAGGTGGAGACTTACAAACCAAGATATAAACCCAAAGGTTACAGAACATGTATTTGAATACATATAAAATTTAAATGAATGAATGACAAATTATTATAAAGGCAACAGACAAGTAATAGAGTAGAGAGAGAAGAATTAATCCTGTAATCTACAAAATGCATTACAAATTTATTAGAAAAAGACAAACAACCCAAGCAACATTCAGGAATACACATTTCACAAAAAAGTAAATCTTGATGTTCAATAAATTTATGAAAAGGATGTTTAAATTCACTAGTCAGAAAATACAAATTAAAATAACAATGCATAATAGTCTATAGCCACCAGCCCCTCAAAGACCAAAAACTTGAACCTATAGACGTTTAGGTACTCTTATATGCAGTTGGTAGAAATGTAATATACTATAGTCTTTTTGGAAAATATTTTGGCAGTATCTATTAAATTTAAAAATATATCCCTTTGATCCAGCAATCCCACAGCTGGGACTCTGTCCTGTATAATTAAAAGAGGCATATGCCCTTTGATCCAGCAATCATATTCTTTCTTGAGAATAATTTTTTAAAAATTCCCACTAGATAAAGACACACACATATATATAATCGGGTGCTACTATAGACATGTTTGTAGTGGGAAAATAATGGAAACAAGTATCACTGATACAGAAATCAATAAATTATGGTATTACTATCCTGCATCTAACTACATAATCATTACAAAGACTGATTTAGTATTTTATCAGATGATCCTGAAGAGTACTTCCCTGAGGTACAACTGAGTGAAAAAATAAGTAGAACATCCAACAAACTTTTTAAAAATCACCAGATATGTATGCTTTTATTTCAGTATACAGTATCATACTGTAGTAGATAAATCTGCTAGATTGTTAACACAGACTGATGGTTTTCATTCAGCAAGATTAGGGTTAGGCCTATATGTGAGAAACACACAGACCATGGCCCCACTGCTCCCAAAGGAACCTTAAAAAGGTAAATAATTACATTTATGATATATAAACATTTATGATATATAAACTCAATGTATAAATACATTCAAAGAAATTAAACAAAAAATAAATCTATAAAATGCTCTAGACATAGTCCTTAAAAACCTTTCTACTTTAATCTCAATCTCTTAAATCTGAAATTCTAGAATTTAAGCTCAACTCTTTAAATTCTTTTATTCTATGCAGACAAAAAAGAAAGGCCTATAAACTTTCTTATCAGAATTAAATTTTAATTATTACCTAAGAATACTGTGTGATTCTCACAATGATCTGAAGAAAAAACACTGGAAAGTCTGTCACGAAACTCAGTAAAGAGAACGAGTATGTCCACAACATCACTTGGCCACATCCTCTCATGGAGGTTGTTCTATTGATAGAACTCTAGTCAGCTTTTCCCTCATACAGGAGGTAATCTGCTTTATATACAATGTACGAAATCAGATGACAGTAAAGTTAGATTTAATGTTCAGTATTAAATGCTGGTTTCTCAATGTAAAGCTGAACTCACTAAAGTTCTCCATTAGAAATAAATAGCTAAAGCAGACCACTTTTTTTCAAATAAATTTGCCAGGGATTCACACCCTCTGAAAAACAAATGTTCCCCACTTTCATTCTAAACAGTCTGTATACAAGGAGAGCAACAGTCAACTTTTCATGAAATTTCTAAACTCCAACATTAAGATAAATAATAAAATTTAGTTGGAGAAAAATGAGCAGCAAAAATTTCATCATAAATTTAAATGCAAGTTAATGTTGTCATTATTCAAATTTTAATTATGTATCTTTGCATATCTATAAAGTTGTCCAGGAATTCATCTACTTCTAAGTTGTAAAAGCTAGTGTTTTCTATTAAAATGAGACAGATTGGAAAGAATGATACTTAAGTAGCACAGATATTATAACAAAGACCCTACAATCAAGATTATTAATTATTCTTCCCTTATCAATACAGGATAGAAAGTCAAGACCCAGACATATTGCTTTCCACTTGATTTAGAATTATCGCAAGATGATATATAAAAAGAAAAAGGGAAGGAAACAACTTTGAATCCAGGATAATAAGAAATGGAATGAATAAGGAAATAAAAGAAATCAGTGGTATGTAACTACACAGGTGAGGAAGAAAAATCTAAATGTAGAGAAACAAGTAGAAAATGGAATTAAGGTATAGTAGGTGACTTATTTGTATGTAAAGAATCAATTTTTTTTTTAAAAGATGTTATAAAGAAACATGCTCCTACATATCTGTGTAGAAAAGAAATTTAAGTCTTAAAAAGTATATTGGAAATGGATCATGGAAATTTCTAAGACTAAAAAGGTAAAAAAAAAAAAAATCAGTTAATTTAATTCTTCCAGAAAAGACAAAACCACATAGAGTACCTTTTCAGATTCACCATTGCCCAGGGAATTCCAGTTGGTGTGTTAAAGGCAGGAAGGAGTTTCTCAGCCAGTTGTACTGCTTTAATCTTGAATATCTGAGATAAAAACATGAATACTCATAAACTATACCATTAGTAAGCACTGCTTACTTCTCTCTTATGGCATGTATACCACAATGCACTGAGCATGAAAACACTGGAGGGAGGTAGGGAAGGTATCTCATTGGTACCATACAATCACAGAAAATGTTTGCAAACTGGATACTGAAGAAAAGTACCCAACTGCAAAGGCCTAAACACACAATGAAATGAAATGAATAGACATGGTTTTGATGTTAACATTATCTGTATTTTCACCTGGCAAAAATCTAACAAAACATTAGGCTTTGGAATTTTCATCCAGGGTATGAAAATATATGAGCTAGTTCAAATATCAAAACAAAACAAAAAAGATGCAATCCAGTTTGGATAAATGTCCTTAAATTACAATAAACATGTATATGTATCAACATTTTTCATCAGAGTTAAACCACGTTATAAAAAAGGGGGGAAAAAAAAACTGAGTTCACATTCCAAGCTTACTCTGAGAGTTATGTTTCAACCATCAGTCCCAATTGCTGCTTTTTTGGTACCCCAAAAATAAATTTGTCTAATTATCAGTGGCTTCCAAACTTTGAGAATTTTACAGTACATTTTTACTGTAATATAATGCAGTCAACCTGGACACAACAGTTTTGGTACCATCAAACAGAAAGCCTGCTAAACTTTAATTGTTCAGTCAGAACTGTGTAAGCTGAGGGCTAGCCCCATGGCCTAGTGATTAGGGTATCCAGATGCCACATGGCTGATTGATTGTGCAGTTTGAGTCCCAGATGCAGCAACTTGAGAAACACACCAGGGACATGTGTGTGAGTGCCTCAAATTCTGACAGGATGAGACATAGAGGACAAGGTATTGTGATGTGATCACACCCTGTGGAAGTGCTTTTCTCTCTCCCTCTGTCTCTCTGCCTTTATAATACACATTACCAAGATGTATTATATACAGTAAAATTTCTATTTTTGTAGCATGTACTGTTATCAAGATAAATATTGTAAAAGTTATAACATTTTCTTAGCATATCTCCATAGACAGATTTATGTACTCTACATTAGAGACCACTGACTTACAAACTCCAAACTGGGACTAGATCTAATGTTCTATCAGGAGAAGAAGTGTGTTTTATATACTTCAACCCTATTTCCTCTCAGATGGATTCTAGACTGACTGGTTCTAACTTTTTACTGTAGCCAAGTATTTTTATTAAAATGTTATTAAACATAAAATTCTTCAAATCATAAATAGTTAAAGGTCTAAAACATAACACATGTTGAAATGAAGTTATATTAAGCAAAACAAATTTACATTATTAGGGTATAACATATTAGAGAGGAATATGTACAAGTAGAAAAAGAAACATGGCATTAAAATGTTCTGTGAAATTCTTTAAATAAAATGAAAGCTACTTAGCCAAGCTTTTTATTTTTTAATGTTTTTTATGATAAACATCTACAAATAACATTTTCTTCAATAACTACTTTAACATAAACCCCAAAGTAAAACACAAGAATATAAAGTTTTAATAATCTTCTTACAGTCTCTCATTAATTGAGAAAAGCAAATATAAATTAGGTTTTTACTGTATTAATATTTATGTGCTAATAAAGACAAATAACACATTATATTAAACTGTATAGCTTCTGTTTACCATGAGGACAAAGGAACTAAGTTTTTTATTTAGTATTAATGCCACATATAAGGGGAGGACTGTGTCTTCAAAAGTTAATGGAGGGACCAGCAGTTAGCATAATGGTTATGTCACTGGACTCCCATGTAGTCGACCGCGGTTCGAGTTCCGGACCCGGTGACTTAAACTCACGCTGGGCGCATGTGCGTGTGTGCCCAAGATCCCGAGAGGAGAATGGAGGAGAAGGGATTGCGGCGTGGCCATCCCCCCTGGGGGGTGATTTCTCGCTTTCTGTCTCTCTGTCTGTCTGGCAAGCGCACGCCCCTATAGCAAAAACCTCTCCAAAAAGAAAAAAAAAACGTTAATGGAAAGTTTATACTATGAAAAAACTATGCATGGGTTTCTTTTTTTTTCTTTTTATACCAAAATAAACTCATACTAACTTGTTATAAGCTGTCTGGACAGGATCTGTTATGAGGCACAAAAAAGGATAAGATATCCAGGAGATTGAATCAGTAATAAATAACCTCCCAAAAAAGAAAAGTCCTGGCCCCGATGGATTCACCTCTGAATTCTACAAAACTTTCAAAGAAGAGTTAACCCCCATTCTGCTCAAGTTATTTCTAAAGATCCAAAAGGGTGAATCTCTCCCTAATTCATTCTATGAAGTCTCTATCACCCTCATCCTTAAAACTGATAAGGACAGGACAAGGAAGGAAAACTATAGGCCAATATCTCTGATGAACACAGACACAAAGATTCTCAACAAGATTCTAACAAATCGTATTCAACAACTTATAAAAAAGATCATACGCCATGATCATGTAGGCTTTATTCCAGGAATGCAAGGTTGGTTCAACATACGCAAAACTATAAATGTAATACATCATATTAACAGGAATAAGGATAAAAACCATATGGTCATATCGATTGATGCAGAAAAAGCATTTGATAAGTACAACATCCCTTCATGATCAAGACTCTCAGCAAAATCGGCATAGAAGGGCCATTTCTCAATACAATAAAAGCCATCTATGAAAAACCCATAGCAAACATCATCCTCAATGGGGAAGAGCTGAAAGCTTTGCCACTAAACACAGGAACAAGACAAGAATGCCCACTGTCTCCACTCCTTTTTAATATAGTACTGGAAGTCCTCGCCAACGCAATCAGAAAAGAGGAAAAAATAAAGGGCATTCGAATAGGAAAAGAAGAGGTGAAACTCTATTAGCAGATGACATGATTGTATACATAGAAGACTCAATGGTCTCCATG